>NC_041350.1:18239211-18588378 GCF_004354835.1 Perca flavescens
CTTAGATTTGGTCTTGTGTATATGTTAAAAGAACTGAACCTTTCAAGGTCCTTGAATGTTGTAGATAGTTGAATGAAGGAGAAAAAAAAAAAAAATATCTATATTGGTTTTAATCTTTCTTTAGGTCAGGCAGGCCATGAGATGCATCGGTGGATCTGGAGCCGACTGGTGGTTGTTCCAGGTTGACTGGTAGAGTAGCAGGAGCCACTCCATCGTTGTTGACCAGAGCTCCATAGGAGAAAGCACTGTTGGAGTCAGGCTGAACAACCAGGCCCTTGTCATGAATAGTTGGGACACCTGATAATGGAAAGGACAGGTAGAATAAGGTTCAAGTAAGGAACTGTGGGCTAAAATGACAACGCAAAATTGTATATTTGTAATGGCCCTTATATTAAGTGTTTAAAAGTAGACCGGGAAGGTTTGAAAATTTCAAATTGTAACAAAAGTGTTCAAAGCTTTAAAGAGGCATTAGCGTAGACTGCCATTGTTACAGATATGTTGAGTCTTGTCTGTTGTAGCCACACTTTAAACATTTTTTTTTTTACATAAGACGTGAAAATCTTTAAATACAGTATTTATGTAAAGTTTATACAAACCATTAACCATATCCATAGTGACATATGGCTCAAAGGTCTTGGTCCTTTTCCTGCTTTTGGTGAGGAGAAAGACCCCAAAGAAACAGAATGCAGATCTGTACAAATCACAAAATATTTGTACAATACTTCAATGTATGCCTTCACATATTCATATCAAATGTCTGTTTTCTAGGTTTATTAGTGTTTGGCTATTAGCATTAAAAAATAATGTCACATGCCTTTATCACAGCAGACATTTGGACTTGTAGTAGGAAATGCACAGGTGTTACCAATAACATTAAAGATGGCTCTGTTCTATTCTCGTGTCCCAGTAAGCCATGACGGTGCGACAGTGAGTCAGAATGCACAATACCAGGACCCCGAAACTAAAGCAGCTAAATGCAATTCAGCCATCATTGATTTTATTATTCACACCTGTGCTTTTCCTACTGTGACAAATGTCTTTGTCAGAAAGGCCTATGATGGACAACCACTCACCCCAACAAAAACATGCAGATGTGAAGGACGTCTTCATTTTTAAACTCCAAGTAAAACACAGCACCTGAAATACAGAAAAAAAAAAAAAAAGAAGTCTTTGGTGACTCTGAAGGAGCAAAGCAGAGGGTTTTACTCTTTTTCCATTGTTCCAGGCAGTAATTTGCATACACCGATTAATACAGGTCCAATTGAAAGCTGCCTGTCAAAACAGAAAATCAGCAGCAAAGAGTCGCATTACTCACCAGCTACCACGGCAAAGACGGTGGAGAGGATGTAGTTGACACTGGCAATCAGAGAGGAGTCATACAGCTTACAAGCTTGGGAGAGAAATCTAAAAAGGTGATAACACACAAAAAAAAAAAAAAAAAAACAGTGACCGTTTAAAGAAAGCCTATTGGAAGACCATAACTTAATTTAGTTCACCCTAAAAACTTAAATAGCAAACCAATGTTAGTGTTTAACATCACAACCTATTCACTCACCTGGCCTGGAAGACCACTGAAGCCACCATGCACACAAACATGACGCTGAAGATCGGGTAGTCAAGCTGCATGTTGCCCTCGATGGTAAGAACCAACATGCCTGACACCGCCTTCACTGTGATTACTGTGACCGAGCCTGTGCAGCAAAGCACAGTTAAATACAGGACAAACCACAGAGACAGAACAGCTTAGGTGCATTTTAAACATTAAAAACGTGACAATGTATTCTAATAAAGTATGGTAATAGCTTGACTTTATGGATTGTTTGAAATTGACTGGCTTTAATGCCGGAGACTCACCCAGTAACGCGACCAGCATCAGAATAATAACGAGGTAGTTAGCACTGCGCCGTTTGTAGAAGTATAAAAGCAGGCAGAATGTGATAATCTCCAGGAGCTGTCAATAAGGGTAATAGCAACAATAAACACTAAATTAATATCAAATAAATAAAACAGGAAGTATTGCAGTCGTTGCCAGAGACAAACATGTATGCTGGATTAGAACACAGATCGAGAAGGTTGGGAAATTTGCTGTGTTCAATTTAAGTTTGTGGATCACGATTTGTACAGTACCTAAAGGGGAAGACCAATGTATGGTTTTGGTTGAGACTGACAGAGGATTTGATGGTCATTACTGCAGTGTGTAGTGTTGTAAAGGAAATACCCCACTAAGTATCTCTCAGACAGTG
The DNA here is from genome assembly GCF_004354835.1 of Perca flavescens. Taxonomy (NCBI): domain Eukaryota; kingdom Metazoa; phylum Chordata; class Actinopteri; order Perciformes; family Percidae; genus Perca; species Perca flavescens. The sequence goes on from NC_041350.1 coordinate 18,241,455, forward strand.
TTGACGATGTTCTACTTGTAACCAATCTTCCTCTTTGCTAACGCAGTTGTCCAGTGTGTGTGTGTGACATTTATTTAAGGTTTTAAAGACTTTTACCCCTTGGAACATTAAATAATGATGAATTATTTGTGACAATACAGAGAGTGACTATCCTCTTCATACCTCTGTAAGATGTCTTTAAATGTTATAGAGACACATAGTGGTAATTGGTATTCCACCTAATATGACTCACTTGTGACTCTCTGACTGAACCACACAGCATATTTTCTTTTCAACACTACAACCCTCAGCCTAAAAGATGACCACTGAGTAGATATAAAACCTTTGACAGTCTCCTCAAAAAACAGAACATGAGTCACCAAAACTGTACTGCAGTAGCCTAGAAATCAAGACGCACCCTAGCAGCACCAAATTTAATTTGCAGCCAGGGGGGTCTAGGCACTCTCCGTTGACATGCGAGCTGGAAAAACCAAACTCTAGTCAGGCCAATCACATCGTGTATAGAGTCGGTGGGCGGGCTTATCGCTGCTGCTGCTGGGAACAGAGGTCTTCTGGAAGACTTGCGGAGTTAAGGTTTTCTTTGAGAAAAGAACGGCACTGAAATCATTCTTAAAAAAGGAAGATGTGTTCGGAGTTTTGCCGACCAGATACGGCAAAAGTTTAATCTATCAACTAGCTTCGCTACCTTCTTCGTTGCTATCCGCGCTATCCTATTGCATGCAGAGGGAATTTGAAAGACAACAGTTTATCCTGCCCCTCGGATTGAGCCCTGCCAATAGTGAGTTCCCAGACCCAACATCTTGATGTGGGTCTGGCATTGTCAGGCTAGTACTGCAGGGCTGTTGTGTTGCTTTTAAAGGTGTTATGGAAGAGTATAAATGAGGGATGCAATAGGTGTGTAGAAATTGCATTTTGTAGGCCCACAGGTGTAAAAGAACATTTCTAGCAATACTGTTACTGTGTAAAGACATTTTGCAGTTAGACTTTTTGTTAAGGATATACAATTTGTCTATATTCAACATGTCTATACATTCACATTTGGGTGCTACACTTGAATCAATCGTCTTACATCCGTCAATTTGAAAGAAGAGGCAAATTTAGTCAACTGTGTATTGATGAGCCTTGTGCTTCTGAACTACTTAAGTAAATGAAAAAATCTTACCAGATACAAGAGAACAGGCCATCCTACAAAGTGCTTCACAATGTTCTCTGCTTTGAGTTTTTCATGAGAGTTTGGTCCAAATGCTACAAAGAGGTATGTTCCTCCTATGGTTAGAATACAGCCCACGAAGGACAGTCCATAGCGCTCTGAAATAACATACAGTCTAACAATTAGATCCATTCAATTCCAGTAGGAAACGTGACATATAGTACATGATATAGTAGAGAGACTGTTAACATTACAACTCAACAAAGAGTACTTTTAAGTACTTAAGAGCATTATAAGTACTAATATAAGGTCTTACATATACTGAAGCAGCTGAGTAGGCAGTATGTAGTTTGTTAAGTTTGGCATGAGGCCGATTAAAAATTTGCACATATTCCATGCTATTTGCATAGGAGTGTCTTCAGTTACACATGTATGCTGAACTTACTCGCAAAGTCCTTTGGCTTCGATTTCTCGCGCAGAAAAATAAGACCCAAAATTGAGCTAGCTGAAAACAAAAAGAAAAGCAAGACATTAATACATTAATTAAACTTTCCTTTTAGTTTGTTTTATGTATACATTTGAGAGAACCAATATCCATTTCAGTGAACTCATTTTCTAATACTAGGGAACAAATACTCACTAAGGACAGACACAGCGTTTAGAGGTGCTACGAGAGCAAGGGGGGCAAAGGCATAGGAAACAAAGTTGGCTCCCTCCCCAAGACAAGTCAGAACAAAACCACACCACCAGGTTTTAGTGCGGTAGAAGACACGCAGGTCCTTGGTTCCTGCTAATGTCACATGGCTGTATTTCTGCAGTGAAAGGGGTGCAGGAAATAGACAGTTAGTTGGGTAAACACAAAGTCTACTGCAGTATATGTAGCTTAACACAAAGCAAACATCGAGGGTATGGTTAAATCAAACAAACAAAATGGTTTTGCAGTAGAGATGTTGTAAATTAGACATACAGACAGAATAAAGGGGAAAAAAATCAATGACAATGACAACTGTATATTCATCCATATAAGTTTCTATTGAAGGCGGATAATACTGTATGACAGCCTAGCTCTAAAAGGGTTATTATTACTAGGTGATCCTGATGCTATGTTGACACAGAGCACTAGTATAAGAGGACATAATACACAGAAATTTGAGACACAAAACTATTCCATAGGAGACATAATATCCATACTTTTAAACAAATACTTTATTATCAAGGAAGTTTTGTTTAGGACAGAGGTCTGTACCTGAATACTTAAGGAGATGCTGACAAGCACATTTCCAAAAAGAGCAAGTAAAGTCCCAATGAGATTATCCTACAGAAGAAAGACAGAAACATGTATTAAATGATGTTAGATAAATGATTCAAACTATACGTAAAACTTAGTTGTAATTTAAAACGACTATTTCACTCAAGTATTTACAGCCAGTCCATCGGCATCTAACTTAGCCTCCAGTACTATATGGTATCTTCAAAGAGTTGCATAATATGACATTTTAGACGTGAAAAGACACAGAATGCAGGTACATAAAACACCCATACAAGTGTTTAACACTCGCTAAGGAAAGAAAAAGTAAAACTAAAGTATTAACAGAGGCTTAAAAAGTAAACGTTTACCCGTATGTTAAGTGTCTCACCGTGTAGGAGCCTCCGTCGGCTCTGCTGATATCCATCTTGTTCGCCTTCAGGAGAAATTTATCAATTATCTACAGTAACCAGACATTCAAATATTACATATTTCATGTTGCAGCTGTGACATTATGTGTTTATCACTCATTTCTTTGTGTTTATCTGGCATTACGCTGAGGCACCATCTTCAGAGACGAGGGGCCGCATCTCACTTCCGGGATTTGATTCCACCTGTTTCAGGCTACGCCTTGACGCACGACAGTTACGCTTGAATGACGTCACCTTGGACAGTGACGAGTTTTTAAATTGATAATTAAGATAACATAGCGGATTTTTCATGGGTGTCTTGCCATTTTTATAGGACTAAAAGAAGACTTCCAAACGTATTCCTCTATTTTTAATACGTTTCCCATAGTCTACCCGGTTGCCTGCAGTACCACTTGAGGACAATAGGCTGTGCCATTGAGCTGGAATTGTTCCAAGAGCATTACCACACTGAGGCGATAGATACAGTGTACAATTGAACTCGTATGACAGTAAATTATTGGGTATCATTAGAGCACTGCCCGGGCGTCATTAGCCAGACACTTAGGAGACAGAACCTAATTATTATCAATTACAACCAAACTACATGTTCCTGAATTTGGTGACATATAGGGTATTTATTTCTTCAAAAATGAATGTATGAATGAAAAAAATAATATTGACTATCTCACCATAGCATCATATTATAATCCACCATGACTAACACTGATGGTATGTTTTCTCTTCTCTTTGTGTCATTGCAGCAGTGAAGGAGGGACACAGTACACTGCAGTACGTCCGCAACAGTGTTTCTATAACAGGAGCTGTGGAAAAAACAAAGGTAGGTCAATAAAGGGTGTTAGCTACTTAGAGTGCAGAGTTGTTTTTTTTCTTCATATTTTTAAAGCAGATGGACAACGGTTTAGGTTTTTCATGTATCACTGCTTTATAATAGGCAAGATTTAACTTAAACTGGCTGAAGCTTGCATCAAAAAAATGTGTGTTACATGTGTATTGATGTATTTCAGTCTCAAATGTTAACTTGACAACGTGAACTTGATATGAGGCAAAATTAGCTCCTGATTTTTAACACAAACTCTGAAATAACATTCACTCGTCACATTTCATTTGCTAACCAGCAGAGGGAGTTAAACACCACAGCTGGGAGGATATCAGCTTGTCCCATTGTGCTCAAATCAAAGCCAAAATTCAAATTCTCCGTTGTCATTTGATGTTTGTTTGGCATTTAAATTTCATTTCTCTTTGCCTGCAATGATCTGACACTGTGAATACCTGAATGTTTCACATAAAAGTGATATGAGAAATAAATTATGTATTTTTGGCAAACTGTCCTGTTTTGCATGTTCTTCAAAATAATTGCTGTTAGATCTTGCTTGTAAAATATACAGTATACAAATGTGTAATTCATAAATGCCTTAGGGAACTGGCTTAATTATATAAAAGCATACGTTTCTAGATTAAGGCAAGGCATGGCAAGTTTATTTGTATAGCATCTTTAAAAACAAGGCAATCCAAAGTGCTTTCCAAGACATTAAATACATTACATTACAAGATATACAAAAATAAAAAGACACACGTAAATGGGATTTTAAAAGAGTTAAATAAAGATAAGATACAAATAAACTAAAATAGAGTAAGATAGATTACGGTATAATACAGTGCAGACAGTGCAGCTATAGTGCAGCAAGATATGAATAAACAAATAAAAATGTATTTCATAAAAGGCAGTGGAAAACCAAAAAGTCTTAAGCTCTGGTCTTACGTTTGTTCAAGGTACGTGTTGCATAACAACTGAATGCTTCTTCTCCGTGTCTAGTTTTGACGGGGCCGTGAACAGGTGCTTCTTCCTCAGGGTGTTAACAGGTACGTGGAGGTATGCACGTGAATGTCTTATTCCACTGCTTATATGAAGTACAATCATGCTATTCAACACATCTCTTGTTGCTTTGTCACAAAATGCATACAGTTAACACACATTTTAAATGCTTGAACTTCTTTTACACACAAGCTCAACCAAGACCAAAACAATGGATTTTTACTGCCAAATTTACAAATGCTTTCACACTGTACGTCAAAACAGATAACAGCATGTTCTAAACCTAACTTATAGGCTAAAGTCACAGAGAACAGCTGTTCATATTCTAAATTGAAACACAAATATGTCCCCATGCATTTTATTCCATTGCTACTGAGGAACAGCTGATTGAAGTTATGCAAATAGATCAATCACAGCTGATTGACATCTAGGAAACTCACTCAGGTGTTGAGGTCCATTCAATCGCATGACCATATGATACAGGTTTTTCCAATTGCTAAAACACAATTTTGCAAACTAGGCTGGTTTTATCAAAATACTTAGCACAATTCACAAAACCACATCCCCAAACTGCAAAATACCTCATATATCCTGCAAAATGAAGCACTGCAACCAAAACTACATATAGCATTAAATTATTAAAATCAAACTGCTGCACCAAATGGCACAAACTTCATTCATATTACCAGATTTTTGTCTAACCAACACACTGTTGGGCATAATGAAAGGCACTCTCATCTTTAGTATGCTTTGCCATAATACTATAATAGTTCAAATTGTTGAAAATTCATCAAATTGTTCACATGCACAGAAATATTTGCAGATATTTTTTTATTTTATTTTTCACCAAACAAGTCAGTGTAGCATATGCACAGCAGATATAGTTACATTGGACTGAACAAAAATATGCTCACAAAAAACAGGTGCTCACCTGTGGTCTTTTCATTCTTTTCTTCCTGATTGAAGTGGTAACAATTAACCATTGAGGTGTTTGGCCAGGTGGCACATATGTTGGCCAATTGCCGTAGCTCATGTAGTGTCATTTTGAATGGCAGTGTTTTGAAATGGCAAACGTGACTTTATGTCAGATTGTTGTGTCTTATGCAGAGAACCGTGTTCAGTGCATTAAAAAAGTGCCATTTTGAATTGCAAAATGTGTGTAAAGCAGAAAATGTGTTTAGACTTTTGGAGACTTGAGAAGATGTTTTGCTCTCTGTGTGTCAGTTTAAATAATTGTGCTAGGCATGTCATTTTAGTGTGTTAGCACTTTAAAAAAACTGTAAAAGAGGACCTATTTGAACAATATAGATGAACACAAAGAAAGTAAGAAAAATGCCTGCACGAGGGAGAGGAAGATGAGTACCAGGACAATTCTGTCTCTGTCTTCTTTTTTCATAAACTGTACATTCTATAAAGCTACTCTGAGATGGGTCATTCATTTTTTGTATTGAATTTCTGCATCCAAAGAAACAAAATGCATGCATTTACTAAAACGAAAATGTAGAGAGGCTTCAAGAGAAACTGCAGTGTATTGTATTATTGTATTTTGAAAATTAGTGTTGGCGTTTAGTTTACAATGTGACAATAGTAACTGATTTTGAACATGAAACTGTTTTGCCAAATGTGTGTTGTAGGCGTGTTGGTGTGTTAAGAGTTTAGGAATTTTTTATGAAATTGTCATTGCAAAAAGAAACTGGATGCTGAAGCAAAGCAAATGAAATATAAAGAAAAGTCTAAATACAAGATGTTGAATGGGGAAAAAAAACAAAACAACAGAACTGCAGTCAGGCTAAGTGTGCGCATGTACAACTCATCATTAACAACGCATCATCAGCATATTGATGCCTTGTAATTCTAATGTCACTTTCGTATCATTATTATTGTTTATTACCAATAAAAACATGTTTATGATGGATTCAATGTAATGCAATGCAAGGATTCATTACTTTAGATTACAATTACAATAATCAAAAGCCCATTAGAAAGCTTCTTTTATGTTTTTTCTAATACAACTGACAAACAAACATCATCAGAGAAACATCAATTTGCAACATTTAATTTGCTTTTATGTCATTAAATATGCAAATGCTCCACAAATAATCTATTTTTAATCACACCGCATGATACAAACAGTTGAATGTTGGTAGATTTTTAATCATAAGTTGCAGGAGTCTTGTTATTGCCTTGAGTTCCTGCTGAGTCTGAAGTCTTGGCAAGTAAAGGTGTGTCCCTTCTTTAGTGCATAATGTCCTCCTGCATAGTGGACAGACCTGTTCACTGCCACCTGTGTGTGTGTGTGTGTGTGTGTGTGTGTGTGTGTGTGTGTGTGTGTGTGTGTGTGTGTGTGTGTGTGTGTGTGTGTGTGTGTCCTGTAAGACAGTTTTGACGGCCCTGAGGAGGATGAATGAAAGGATTAAGTAGGCTGGTGTGTGGATGGATGTGTAGATAAAAGAGTGGAAGGACCAAACACGGCAATCAAAATATGCCCTCTTATATGCCTCTATGGTAGATAATATGACATGATAAGTGCTCGCTCAATTTAAAAGAAAATGTGATAAAGTGCCTTCCAAGTTGCACTTCCAATGGAGAAAAGGTGATAGAATGCACTAATGGGTGCACTTCCAGTGGAGAAAATGATTCATGCATTACATGCTAGAAAACATTCTGTGTACTGGTGCCCTTTTTCCACCCCTCTCCCAGATAATCTTAGTCCACAACTTTCTTCAAATGTTGTGTCCATCATGTACAATTTTACAATTGTATAGAAATAATTAATTGGCTTTCAGAATAGTAACTGATTATTCCATACCTTCCTCACCCAGAAAACGACCGTACAGGTCGATTGTGCAAGCACCACTCGTGGCTGGGGTAATTATCGTGGGAGCAAACGAGGAAGTGAGGTGATAATGTACTGGACTTTCACTCAGGAGACCGGGGTTTGTGTGATACCAAAGGTCGTCACTTTTTAAAATAGGCTAACTGACTTTTACGGCTCTAATTCCGATATAGCAGTTTTACGTTACTCATTTTAAGGCAAACCCTGATGTTTTCCTAAACCTAACTAAGTATTCTTGTTGCCTAAATTTAATTAGTTTAGTTTCACAACGTTAACTACTTTAAAACTGTGACTGTTACCTTAATTAGAACAACCATGTGATTAAAACTGCCACTGCGGTCTCGTGTTACAGTCACATGTTACGGTCATGTGCAGTTCTACGGTGTTGGAGGGCTTGTTGCACTATTCTTTTGTCAATTGACTGAATGATTAATTAACTAATTGTTTTACCCTGCTAATGTTTTTGTTATTATTATCAATTAATCCACTTATTATTATCTTGACTAATCAATTTATCATTTAGTCTACAAAATGTCAGCTAACGTCCATCACAGTTTCCCAAAGCCCATGATGAAATCTATATGTTTTGTTTTACGTTAAAGTGACTATATGTAACTTTTTAATGTTTCTAAAGCTCTGTCATTTTTCATACAATGATCATAAATGACCTGTAACAGCAAACGAGACTAACAGTGAAAAGAATGCTATTTTTATATAGTTTTTATTAAGGCCTCTGCCCGGGTCCGATTTTTCCCGCACAGTCACAGAATGATTTGCGGCAGGTAGACGGCGCTACAGTAACACATTCTGACGGGTCACAGATATCTTTGAAACACCGGAAAGCCTGTGATAGTATCCAGCCTTTTGAGCTAGTTTAAAGGAAGCAGGATATTTCTTTTGATAGGCCTAATTGTAATGTTAGTTAAGAAGTTATCTGCTGTAGTTGTGGCTGATACTGGAGCAGGACCATCACAGGAAAGAAAGAAATTAAACGAAGAACAACTTAAAGCTAAAAGGGAAAGTGAAAGACAACGGGCGATAACGCAAGTCACACTCAGTCGGGCAGTTGGAGAAAATTACGGGATTGTAAATGATATAAAACCAACCCCGAATTGGCCATCAGGTATGTTATATGTCTATTTCATTCATAAAATAACCATCTACTATGTCAGTAGCCAACATTAAATTACGTCCTCCTTCTATTTAGCGCAGAAGTTTTGTTCCTTTTAGTGCTTGTTTGTATTGGCCTGCTATTTTCTTTGCCCTTGTCCCCTTGTAACGTTACTTGTGTAAAGTGTACGTGGGTTTCATGAAATGTGCTATATTAATCTAAGTTATTATTACGTTGGTTGCTACATCTCTTAATGCTTTGGCTCGTGACACAGTGACAGTGATACCCGGTTTAGCTCACGATACATCCAGAGCAGGTTAAGTTACCGTATGCAACACTTGAAATGCAACGATGCATCTGTAACTTATTCTCTTATGGTAAATTAATGATATTCTGGTTGAGCAAAACATTCATTGCGACTGTATGACCTCGCGGTAATGCTAACTCAGTAATTCAGTGGGCAACACAGTACCGTAATGAAAAGACCTTTACGACTGCAGGTGTGGTAAAAACAGTACCGTTTTTGTCCAAAGCGGCCGCTAGAATCAACACGAACTGAAAGTTACATATAGCCATTTTAAGTAACATAATTGACATATTAATAATTAAACATAATTAACAAATTGAGAACTTGTTGAACTTTTACACTTCTGGCACCAAGTTGCCAAGTGCTTCTGTATTCTCTAATTTACAAGAGACAAGGAGTTTATTCAGCTAAAGCTTCCTATCATTGACATTTCTCACCTTTAACTCCTTTTGTCAACCCACCAAAAGGAAAATTATTCTCGACACCCTACTGTAAAAGAAGATATATTTTATAATCTGTTTAATATTAACAATCTATCGATCTATCTTGGTTTCTGTCTCCAGTAACTTGTGATGCGTGGGTGCCATCCACCATCTCTAGAGGAATGCATGAACGTTAGTGACAAGCATTGGAGTGTGTGTTTTATAACTGCCAGGCCTGTTTTAAAAACCAAACAGACCAGCACCTATTTGTAATGACTAAAGAATGCATGTTTGTTAGATAGGAACAGGGAATGAAAGGGGATGTATTCATTACTATACCGCACCATGCAACAAGAAGTAATTTCTCTGTGAGGATATAACTTGTGGAATGTTAACACGTTATAAAGTTCAGTGGAAGAGCAGGCTTTTCGTAAGTCCTCTGCAAGTCTGAACTAGTCAGGAACATATCTAGTAATTACTCCTAAGTGACAATGACACCATAATAAATAAAGGCTGGAGTAAGAATGTGAGTATAATTGAGCACAGCTTGTGACTGTTGGTGTAATACTTATTGTCCTAACAAATCAACTTACTATTGTGATATTTGGTCATCCCTCCAGAACTCTGGTTTCGATGACATTGTGCGCTATTACCCATTAGCCAAATAGGATGAAGAAACGTGTGACAATAGACATATTTTAGTCACAATAATAACACGGATATCATGGACAGGTGACAATAGATATCCAACAATGAGAAAAGGTTCCTTTGATGAGTATTTTGAGTTTCTATTGGGCCAAATGCTGGAAAGCAAATTGGATTCATGTAAAATTTCTCCAGAGGACTCACACTTTCTATGCCAAACTATTCATGTTGGTGACACAGTAATTCCTGAAACACATTTTCTAATGTCAGATTTTATTTATGTGTTAAAAGATTTTCATACTACTAAACTATTATCCTCTTTCACTCCTTTTTATACATGATCATAGAACTATCTATTCCCAGCACTGTTAAACTACAGTGTCCCTTTTAGGTAACTGAATCACACCAAACTGTTTTGATTGTACAGACCCATTGTACAGAATCACTTCACATTCATGAAGAAAGCATGCGTCAAAACATGTGACTATTGAGATAAAAATCAAAACTGCGTCCATCTTACTTTCTGATGGCACTGTGCATGCCCAGCTTTGTCATTTGTTGTTCTGAGTCATACCTTGCAATTATGTGTGAGAGGAGGATTACAGTGTGCTGATGTCTGTAATTAGGGATTTCTTTTGCATGCACACAGATGAAAGGTCACAAAGGCTGGTCTGCCTGGACCCCATTAAAGAGCATGGCACATGGAGTGTAATTCATGAATAATTATGAAAGAGTATACTGTAGATCATATAATGTCCTTAGATCAGAGGTTCTCAATTTCTTTTCAGCCAAGGACCCCTTACAAGAATATACTGGTGACCCACTTATTCATCTAATTCCTTTGGAATAATTTGACAAAGCCTATTTTTTTACACTTCTATAGTCTCAGATATGAGAAAGAAGTGAACTATATTAGAAAGATATTAGACATGTATTAAACATATTTGCAGATTGTAGGAGTTATAGATTTGTTAGATTAGAATGTAATCTTTGAGCTATTATAGATATAAAAAAAAAATATTATTCATAAAAAAAAATTATAATTATTGTGAATTAATCTTCAAACTTTTCACGGACCCTCTGGAAAAGACACAGACCCATCTTTGAGAATCCCTGCTTTAGATTGTGGTCACATTATTCAGCCATTCATGTTATCTGGCTGTCAGATGCTATGATAAAGCCCTATTTCAAAATGGAAAGAAAAGAAAATACAACATTGATTAACACACACACACACACACACACACACACACACACACACACACACACACACACACACACACACACACACACACACACACACACACACACACATACACAAAACAGGAAATAGGTCATTATAGCCCCACAATGAATTCATCAGCATTTTAGAAATGAATTCTTCCCATTGACACACACGTTACCAGTATTTGGCAGCACTTGTGAATCGTGATTTGGTGCTATATAAATAAAATTGACTGACACGGTAAACTTTTTGCTTACAATAATAGTCACATCATCAATTACACCATCTTGTAATAAATAAAATAAAACAAAATTATAAGTTGTTTAACTAATTTGTAATTTGCGTTTAAAAATAAGTAAATTAATAACTGAATAAACACATGTATTAAGTATTTCTGACAAAGTAAGAATTGACAACATATTTGTGTCATGACACATCCTTGACTCGGGGCTTCAGTAGTAGATTCATGATGTATTATGGCAATGCAATTGTGTTTTTTATTTCTGATGGCCCTGCAGTCACATATCATTGAGTAACATCTAAACTGACATTTTCCCCGGCCGTGATCAAAACACATAATGATCACAAATGGAAAATTACCGTACTATTATTATCGATGTAATAGTTTTTATTGTAGTTAAACAGTGTGACTTTTCATGGGATTGATCCAAACCCTGAATACCAAGCTTTAGCACATTGACATATAGACAATGTTGTGAAAACCCACATTCAACAGTGTTCATGGTTTGCAGCTTTTTTCTTTTTTCACCCGCAGTTATGAGAAGAGTAATACAACACTTTGTCTCAACTGTTGACCCTGATGCACTGTATAGGTTACACATCTCAGAGCGTCGCAGTGAATTACTGTGTGTGTGCGCGTGTGGGTGATGATTTCTTTTATTTCCTCTTTGGTTCTCAACTGTACACTTGTTTGTATTATTATGATAACTTTGTTTAATTGTGCTCTGATTTAATGCAATTATAATTTTAGTTTTAGTTTTAGGCTGTTTTTCTGGCATATTTGGCATTATTAGACAGTTAACAGCAGATAAACAACATTAGAATGCTGCTTGAGCGTTATTGCATCATTTATAATAATCATAATATAACACCCTGCATACTTTAACCTTACTTTTCCTTTAGTAAGATTTTAAATGCAGGATGTTCACTTGTAACAGAGTATTTTCACACATCCATTGCTACTTTTACTTAAGTAAAGGAACTAAATACCTCTTCCACCATTCCACCAGGACGGCCCAGTGGTGCACCGTCATATGTTTCTGTAACTCGTCTTTGTCTATTTACTAATGACCGAGTACTATACAACTGCATGAAATGTGCTCTGACTTGAAGTGAGGCTGTGCAGGTTGCCGGATTTTTTTTAATGTGTGTGTGTGTGTGTGTGTGTGTGTGTGTGTGTTACTCATGAAGATTGACTTTACAGATGCTGCCTGCATGCTTCCTGAAAGCATTGCAGTGTGACATGAGACACGGGCGAATGCACACAACTTGATCCTTATATCTAAAAAAACCTGCCTTTTTTGGGAGTGAGGGTTTGTGTGTGTGTGTGTATGTGTGTTTGTTTGTGTCAAAGAGAGAGAGAGAGAGTTCTTGTCTGTCTGAAACCTGAGGAGAGGAGAGTAGAGTGAACAAAAGCCTGTGTTTAATTTTCTTTTTTTTCTGTCTGTTGTCTTTGGTTGTTCCTTCATATTTTCAGTGCCATGCAATCACGGCATCTTGTTAGCTTTGGATTCAGGTTAAACTAGTTGCAGGAGTTGACACCCCCCCCCCCCCCCGCCTCCCCTCTGCTTTTTGTCTCCTTCTCCTCCTCCTCCTCCTCCCATCTTCTCCAGTCTTCCATTTACACATCTGCCTTGATTTGCGTTTTGTTTTTATGGGGTGACAAACTGCATTTGTCTTGATGGCATGACTTTCTCTCCTGGCCTCCTCTATTCATTCTGTCCTTCCCTTTCTCCTTCCTACCCTCCTCTCATCCCCTCCTTTGCAACGGCAGGTGAATTCTCTTTCAGAAGAGACTAAAGTCATACAATAGCAGGTGCGTATCTCCCGGATATGACTAAAAAAGAGGAACTGAAATACCCTAGTGTAAATAAAATAGTATTTAATTAAAGCTGTTTATCCCTGCACACCCATTCCCATTTGCATGTTGTTGATGACTAAACTTTAAGTCAAAAACGTTCACTGATGACTTAAAAAGCCATTGCCTTAGACTGAAAGAAATGTAGCCTTTTTGAGTCTGGTAATTCATTCAGTGTTTGGGAACTCAGTGTGCACACAACTATACCTTTCTACATCTAAACTTAAAATGTTTCACTTTCCATTAAATATTCTACCTATTTTGCTTTTTGACTGGACTTAAGGTATTCAAAGAATGTTGTTTATGTGGCAATTTCATATTTCATATTCTGTGTAAACATAGAAATAAGTATAAAAACTTCAGTTTACTTGTGCCCTAAAGTTTTTCTGACATATCTCAATTGTTGAAAGTATTTCACCTTTATTTCACCTGTCATTCTGTTGTTGGCACAGTTGTGGCACTAGTTGACACATCACTCATATAAACATTAATTTCCTTGACACTTTCCAAGAAAGTATATATCCAGTTTGCAGCAATAATTGCTCTACAATTTAAAGGCATAAATAACATGCAAATGTTCCATTAATATGAAATGCTGCTCTGTATCCGATTAAATGTAGTCTATATCCACGACGTTCCACTTCCAGCGTTGCTCCATTGCCGCTGGAAATTCTGCCAGATGTCCCTCTTTTCAGACGGATTTCCGCTACCTTCCGCTTTCTTTGAGTCGGAATTCTAAACTCCGGTCGATTTATGAAAACTATGGTTAACTTCTCCTCAGATCTCTGCAGGGTAAATCCAGAATGTCGAATGTAGAAACGTAGAATTTATCTCCATTGATCCCATTCGTTTGTTTGCTGCTTTCATGGCTGTACTAACGTTACAGCTGTTGCGCGCTGGGTTCATGTTTTTACAGGTAACCCAGAACTGGCTGTCAAATTTCTGTTTGTGTTTTGGCCTGTGTGTTGTTATCAACTGCCCAGAGTTGATAACAACACACAGGCCAAAACACGGAACGGAAATTTCAAAAGGAGAAAATACTGGCATTAGCATTGTTGTCAGAAAAGTTAGTATTGCTTTCTTTGTTCCCTTATAATATATTACATCTTGGACCTTTTAATCTTTAGCAGCAATATTTTTTTGAGTTAGGGCTTTATATTAATTAAAGATTAAAACAAATAAAATGTTAGACTCAAAGATGTGAACTTTTGACTTAAGAATGAACTTCCTGTAATAAGCCCCTATGAGATTAAATAACAGAGAAGCAGGTAGTTTATTACAGTGAAAAACAGATTAATTTATCTCTATGGCAACAGACTTGTGGACCAAGCCTAGAGGTCAACAGTGCGTCAATCTTCCTTGTTCCCTGTTCCACGATGGGGCGCACCCTGCTGCTGCCCTTGAGCAGGGCACGCTGTGATTGTTCCAGAGGATTGAGGAGAAAAAGGAGTGCGTGGTTCCTCTAAAACTCCGACAAGCCGAGACATGTAGACTGAAACTGGGCGCGAGACGAAGAAAGGAAAAGGGAGGGAGAGATAGAGAAATAGATTATGGGGAAGTATCACAGGTGAACATGGAATTTTTTTCTTCCCTCTAGGACTTGCTGAGTGAAAGTCAATGTAAATATGTATTAAGTTCTTTATTTACTACTTGTTCTCTTTTTGGAGATAATGAAATACGTGGACGAACACTTATAAGCAATGTAGATGAAAAGTTGATATTAACAACCACATATTTAGTTTGTCTTGCAAATTACAGCGTTAACAGATTGCACAAAAAGTGGAAGGACAGAATCAATAAAAGGCACATAAATGATGGCTGATGGAATACAGTAATAATACCAGGGCAGTGAACAAGTGTAAAAAGGCATCATAAAAAAAAAGAGGGAATGTGTGTACAAAGGAGGGCATGACTGCAAAAAATGAGTTTCTGTCTGAAGGTTTCATCACTGAACCCAGGGTGAGGTGGTCTGAACATGTTCCCTGCTTTATTTGGGATGATGAAGCAACAGGCCCTGGAAAGCTCTCCTCCTCCACTATCCCACGGGAATATCACCACTCATCCATAGAGGAAGAGGGACAGAGAAGGATGATGGGTGGATGAGGAAAAGAAGGAGGAGGAGGGAAGGAAAGGGGTGATGGGAGGGTGGAAGAGCGAGAGAGATGTTTATCGTTAGAGAAAGGAAAGGATATGTAGTGAAGTATTTCCTGCTTCAGTTAGGACTAATAATTGATCAAACCTGCACACATGCCTGATTGAGTGACATTTCCCAGAAACACATTCTCACTGCTGCCCTCATCTTCTACAGTTTCCACTTGACTTTGACTCGCAAGCATCCTAACATGTAACAGATTGTGTGTACATACACAACTACAGGCACACAACCAAAAAGATCATGCACCCACATTTGACTCGGACAAACAATTGAAACAATAATGAACATTTTGTCTTTTAAGTGCAACCGTGTCCCATTTTGTGGAAAATAAAGAGCAGATTGTTGTGACGCCAGCCGGCAATAACATGTCTCTGTGGAGAATATGAGCTGTACTGTATCTGCTGTGAACCCACAGCGCCTGCGTGTAGTATTACTGCCTGCAGGACATTTTTTACCAAAATATCTGGCTCTGCTTTTCTCCAGGGTGTCGATGGCCTGAGGCTACGGGGACGGAGTGAGCTCCCCTGCAGAAATTCATTTAGCATTAAAATTAGTCCGTTTTCACTCACAGTGTTGCTCGAGATGGCAGAGATACAGCTAAAGAATACTTTTTTTTTTTTTGACTTTTGAGTTACAGTGAAATGGATGTGTTTTATAGTACCTTTCTGTATACTATAAACAGTTGTTTCAAATGTTTTAGCCCATTGGGGAATGGTCAGCTGTACATTTAAATATGTTTTGATTTTGTGAAATATGTTTATTTCTTGCCAGGAGTTAGATGAGAAGATTGATACCACTCTCATATCTTTATAGTAAATATGAAGCTACAGCAAGCAGCTGTTTAACTTAGCTTAGCATAAAGACTGGAAACAGGTGGAGCTGCCCTGCATTTTGTACACAACTACTAGACTACTAGACAGTATGGTTATATGTGTCTTCTTTAAAGCATGCTAATAATTGGGAATGTTACATCAACCCAGCCAGAGTGCAGTTATGCACAAGTCTTTGTAGTTGTTTGTTACTGCAGATAAGAATGTCATCCAGAAGTAAGTTCTATTTACCTCTGGCCTAAGGGGTTCAGAATGAAACCTGAAATGCTGATGAGCCCAATATACGCTCTCTGGGTGGGACCACAATCTGTGGCCTAAACACCATATAAGTGTGTGTGTGTGTGTGCGTGTGTGTGCGTGCGTGTGCGTGCGTGTGTGTGTGTGTGTTTGTAACATATGCATTTAGTTTCACTTTTTTATCTTGATATTGGAACTTCACCACATCCTTTACCTAATTTCAGTAGTTTGGTTCATATGTGTGTGTGTGTGTGTGTGTGTGTGTGTGTGTGTGTGTGTGTGTGTGTGTGTGTGTGTGTGTGTGTGTGTGCGTGCGTGTGTGTGCGTGTGTGTGTTTGTAACATCTTGCCTCCGAATCCTGATCATGGGCGTTGGATCTCACATGCCAACCTGCTGCGGTCTTTATTAAAAATGCAAACACACTCACACAGCTCTCAGATTTCCATTTACCTATTCAAGTATCAAACATCAGATGTTGCCAGTTTAAATGACTAGTTCAATATCAGAGATTATGTTTCTTTAAATATCAGCTCTCCCAGAGTTTTTTGGCAGATGTTTCCTTCTTATCGTTGTTACTTCATTAATTTGTCTGTTAGTTTATATGGCAGAACGGAGAGAGTGTGGCTTGTGTGACAGACAAGACTATCACCACTTTGTGATAGTGATGGTTTGTTTATGCATGTATGATTGGATACTTCTTGCAAGTCTTCTTGCAAATGTTTGCATACTTGCTTAATAGTAATCATAATTGTAGTCTGTGAGTGCTGCCTACAGCCTATATGTGTCATTCCACAGTGGTTGTTATCTTACCGGCCCTTTTAATTGTGTTCATACCAATCTTCTAAAAACAAAAGCACAGTCTGAGACAGAAATAAAAGAGGAATGACAGACTATGTCAACAGACTTTCCACTCTCTTTCCACGTTGTGTTTGGATTGGGCCTACATACCAAACTCACTGCAGAAAAAAGGGAGGAATGGACAGCCGGTATTGATGCAGAAGTAATAGAGAATTAATGAAAGTACCCTTTTCAAAGAGGAAATCTTCAAAAGACCTTATAAATGTGAACTTTACTTTTATTCCACCTGAGTCTCTCACAGAGTCCTTGGTGAGCATTCAAATAATTTCTCAGAGGCTTGTCATTGCACAGGTATTTCAGACAGAAGCTCCAAAGCTCAAGCTTCATTCATTTTCTGTGGACAAAATGCCATAAGGTATCTTAACAAACATAGAGGCATAGAGTTAATACCTTGATTATCAGTTAATGGCAAATTTATCATCATGCCATTATAATAAGTGCTACTTTATTTCTATGTTGGACACATACAGTAATTGTTTGTATTCATTTTTCCTTCATGCTGTACTTTCATGTTTGGAAATTTTTTTTTTCACTTTTCATGCACAAGGCACGCATTTCTGTTGAAGACATTGATGAAATTGCACCAACTACGCTCATTATTTTGTTGCCTGAAAAATCCCATTGTAGCTACTCTGTCAACACATTTGCCCTGGAGCAGAGCTCAGAGATATGCATTCATATTGAGCAACGCAACCATTCTCCTCTGCAGCTTCCCCTTGCCCCAGGTGTTTAGTGTCCTCATAGCCGACATGCAAATGCCAAAGTGTTGAAACTTTGAAGTGGCTGTAGAGCTCCAAAACTCTGCCAATAATCCTTCCTGTCCTAATTTTGTCTCCTATCCCATCCTTTCCAACATTACCATCAGTCTTCTGCTTATTCATATTCTTGCTGACACCTCCTTACCTCCCAATTCTACCATCTTCCCTCATTCTTACACCCTCCAGCCCGGATCCCTCACTCGGGGCAATGTGGAGTTTCTGGGAGTGGCTGCTGCTGGCTGGTGGGTGGAATATTAAAAAGGAGTGGGGCTGATGAGGTGTGGGAGTGAGAGAGTTTGTCCAGACTCTTGGAGCCTCTCTAGTCCAGGCCAAACAAAGTGACAGCAGGATTCTGCTAAAGAGGTCTCACCATTCACACAGTATCACAGCTCTGAGGAGCTCAGAGCTCCTGGCATAGGTCAACATATCATGCAAACACTCACGTCGGTAAATGAGCTGCACACAGAGCTCAGCGGAACACAAGGTGTTCTCAAAACAGTTTTTGAACTGATTTAAGGGTCATAAGCATCCTTTGATTTAGCAAACAAGAGCCTGTCATGCTTAAAGCACTATCTGCATGGACACCATGCCTTGGCATTAAAACTTGACTGAATAAAAATGATACCAAGTAACATCAACCAACTGATTAAAGCAGTTGACAGTGATGAAAGAAGTATTTAGATCATTGTACTTCAGTGGCAATATAACAATGTAAAAATGCTCTTTTACAAGCTAAGACCCTGCATCCAAAATCTTACTTATGTAAAATACACAAGTATTATCAGCAAAATGTACTTTAAGTATCAAAAATTAGTACTCATTATAGAGAATGATGTAAATGATGATGTAATGTTTTAGAACCTTACTATATTTTTTGTATGATGATCTGCAAAATAGTCTCGGTTTCCAAGGGGTGAGTTTCAAGGCTTTGAAAGGAAGTCGTTTGAACATCTTGTGACACCTATCCGTCCGTCTTCAGTTTCCCCATCGTTTGTTCCGTGTTGCATTGGGCCAGAGATCTCTATGGGGCATTTACACTTTTACACAATTGAAACATATTATTATTATTATTATTATTATTATTAGCAACATGGGAACACCTACAGACACCCAAAAGACACTTGACTTGACTTCCTCTGTACAGATATATTTCAGGAAACAATGTTCTCATATTGTAAGCATGGGTTTGTGTTCAGCAAGCTTAGTCACCAAATTACAGTTTCATAACTTCCTTATAGTTTCATGGAAAAAACTATGTGATTTAGAAGTAATTATATAATAATTATAATAATAATAATTAATACAATAAAAATGATTACCTTCATTGAAAGAACTGTTCCATTTAAAACCCAGTTTCCATTTATTGTTCAGTTATCATTGGGGACTTTATTCTCGATGTATAGAATTTTTCTTTTTTTTTGCATGTTTAGTTGACTGGCTGTGCTCTAGCTAAATATTTTTTCTATTTCCAACTAACAATACATTTACATTAATTAATTGGAAGTTGACTGAGCGAATAGTGTCTCTGCTTTCCTTATAGATAGTACAAAATTACATAGTTCATTTTTGAATTTTTTCTTCGGAAATTTTCCAGTGATTATTGTTTTAAAGGAACACGCCGACTTATTGGGAATTTAGCTTATGAACCATAACCCCCAGAGTTAGACAAGTTGATACATAGCCTTCTCATCTCCGTGCATGCTGTAAGGCTGTCTGACGGCTCCAGCGGCATCAGGCCAGCACAGAACATGCAGGTGAATGGTTCCAGTAATCCTACTGCTCCGAATAAGTGACAAAATAACGCCAACAGGTTCCTATTTACATGTTGTGATTTGTAGAGTCACAGCGTGTACAAAAAACAACGTAACATGAGACACAGCCGTCTTCTAACTGTAAACAAACTGGGAACTATATTCTCAGGCGGAAGAATATAGTACTTGGGCGGAGTGATATGCTCGCAGCAAGCCTGTCTGAGAATATAGTTCCCGGTTTGTTTACTGTTAGAAGATGGCTGTGTCTCATGTTACGTTGTTTTTTGTACACGCTGTGACTATACAAATCACAACATGTAAATAGGAACATGTTGGTGTTATTTTGTAACTTTTGTCACAATTCGGAGCAGTAGGCTAGTTGGAACCAGTTACCTGCAGGATCTGTGCTGGGCTAAGCTAATGCTGGAACCGTCAGACAGCGTTACAGCACGCACGGAGATGAGAAGGGTATGTATCGACTTGTCTTACTCTGGAGGTTACGGTGAATAAGCTAAATTCCCAATAAGTCGGCGTGTACCTTTAAATCCCAACTAGATCATAAAATGTCCCATTCATGAACAAATTGATTCTTATGGTTTTAGGGTTATCGTTTGACTAAACATACATTTTAGAGCTTGCTATCTAGTACCTGCAATAAATAGAAATGACTGAGTTGTGGTTCTTGTAGAATAGAAATAGAAGCATAGTTTTCTGCTCCTCTCCATCTGTGTGTGCTTGTTTCAGAGCTATAACCAAATCAGCTTCCTCCTTAAAACTGCTTTGCCAACAAAAAACATACTGAAAATGTTCAGATACACTGTAGATTTATATTCAGTGTAACCTGCAACAGTTTGACTGTCCTGAGAGCTGCTCAGACATCTTGGATCCTAAATACGGAAATTCAATTAAGATTTTTGACAGACACGTGAAATTCTTTTCATTTGTTTACTAATCTCAATTAAACTTAATATCTGCAGACAGTCCGTCCTCGCCCAGAAAATGAACGTCTTTGTCAATTACAAAAGCAGCTCATAACGACCCATAATAGACCCTTTTCACGGCAGACATGTTGACATGTCATAGCAGGAAAAGCACAGGTGTATTCAAAACCATTAATGATGGCTGCATTCCACTTAGGAGAGGCCCTGGTATTGTGCATGCTACGTTTACACGTGGCCGGCTATTTTCATAAATTGACATTTCAACCTCTCCGTTTTCAAAAATAACATCGTGCACAGCTGTTAGTTTTCAGAAAAGTGTTCGTTTACACGTACCCGTGTATATATATATATATGCCGTCAAAGCAGCCAAGAGCGTGCCAAACCTGTAGGTGGCAGTGTAACGAGAAGCTCAAGCCCACGTTAGCCAATCAGAATCCCGAAAATAGCAACAACAGCAACGAATCACTTCCTCTTTCTCTCTCTCGGCTGCCTAAACCTCCGTTTGTCTCAGTTTACATGCAAACATGCAAACGAAGATTCCAAAAATCTCCACTCTGGCCGGAGTTTTTAGAAAGACTCGGTTTCAGAGGTGAATTCTCCGTTTGCGTGTAAACGAAGGGTACAAACGAAGGGAAATGTCTCCGTTTGTAAGAATAACCATGTACGTGTAAACAGGGTCTGAAACAGCTTACTGGGACACTTGATGGAATTGAGACATCGTTAAGGTTATCAATTTCAGCTGTGCTTTTCCTACTATGACAAAATGTCTGCTGTGAAGAAGGTCCATTAAGTTTCTTGCAAGGCTGCGACCACATGTGACTGTAGTAATTATCTCGAGAGCAAACGAGGAAGTGAGGTGACAAGGTATAAGCGTGGAATTGGAATAAGAAGGTAGGTTGGGGTGGTGCATTAGTCAAACATACAGAATTTTCACTCAAAGACCGGGGTTTGTGTCCCGTGTGAAACCAAAAGTCAACTTTCATTTTTAAATTAACCAACTTTTACAGGACCCATTTTAAGCCAATCCCTGAGGTTTTACTTACCCTATAGCTTAGTATTTGTGTTGCCTAAACTTAACTATGTCCGGTTTACAGCTTTTACTAGGCGTTTAAAACTGCGGCAATTACATTAAATCGAACAGTCACGTGACTACAGTCACATGAAACCGCCACCGTGTGGCAGTAAATAGAATGGTCTTATGTGTTGTTTTAGGAGTCTTTGGAAATCAGCCTATAATGTTGTTTAGGTATGAGGATGTGTTGTCGCAGAACATAGTGAGTAGTAGCGTTATTGGAAAATACGACGCGTTGCAGTTATAGTAAACATGTCAGGGCTTTACGGTAACAGGTGCACCACTCACTGGTTTCCCAATGTGAGGAACAGATAGAGAGTGACATGCCCTGGGCTCCTCATATCTCTGTCAACCCTCAGCACACATTCCTCCATGACAATCCAGGCATTAGAGCAGATGGAGAGGTAGAGAAAGAGATGAAGAGATATGTGTAGGAGTTGACGAGAAGAATCAGCAACAAAAAGATAGAAAAGAATCAGTTTTTTTCATTAGTTTGCGCCTCACTTGACTCATTATTTAAGATTTTAAATTTGCATGATCTTTATGTTTAGGGTTTAAGTCATGATAACATTGTTCTCAAGCTGTAAGAGTGGGATAAGATTTAGTGGTCGACAAAGGAAGAAGGAGCAGGAAAAGTAGGTGAAAGGAAGAGTCAACGGAAGACAGGAAAAAGAGAAAGAGAAGTATAGTGGGAGGAGAGAGGTGACGAGAGAGCTTCTTCTCAGCAGCAGTCGTGCGTAGAGCCAGCGCTGATCTCTGTTAGTATGCGACCATGCATGGCTGCGTGCTCACACGCACACACGCACACACACACACACGCACACACACACACACACACACACACACACACACACACACACACACACACACACACACACACACACACACACACACACACACACACAAAGTCACACAACAGACCAAAGAACCAAGACACTTGTGTCTCGGTTTCCAAGGGTTGAGTTTCAAGGCTTAGAAAGGAAGTTGTTTGAACATCTTGTGACACCTATCCATCTTCCGTTTCCCCATCATTCGTTCCGTGTTGGATTGGGCCAGAGATCTCACTTTTGCACAATTGAAACATGAAAAGTTTAACACTGAAGAGAAAATTTGATGTACAAGTGCATTAGCACTTTGTAAACTCTGTTTTTAAAGGTGCTATATAAATAAAGTTATTATTATTATTATTATTATTATTATTATTATTATTATTAGCAACATGGCAACACCTACAGACACTCAACAGAAACTTGACTTAACTTCCTCTGTACAGATATATTTCAGGAAACCAATGTTCTCATATTGTAAGCATGGATTTGTGTTCAGCAAGCTTATAGTCACCAAATTACAGTTTCATAACTTCCTTATAGTTTCCTTGTAAGTTTCCTGGAAATAACTATGTGATTTAGAAGTAATTATATAATAATTATTATAATAACAATAATAATTAATACAATAAAAATGATTACCTTCATTGAAAGAACTGTTCCATTTAAAACCCAATTTCCATTTATTGTTCAGTTGACTGGCTGTGCTCTAGCTAAATATTTTCTATTTCCAACTAACAATACATTTACATTAATTAATTGGAAGTTGACTGAGCGAATTGTCTCTGCTTTCCTTATAGATAGTACCAAATTACAGAATTTCTTCTTTGGAAATTTTCCAGTGATTATTTTTTAAATTCCCAACTAGATCATAAAATGTCCCGTTCATGATTAAATTGATTCTTATGGTTTTAGGGTTATCATTTGACTAAACATACATTTTAGAACTTGCTGCCCATGTTAACAGTTGAGTGTTTAGCAGTTGCTGCTTGTACTTCATTGCAAATTTTAGAGCAGTTTATTTTGTTTCTAAGAACATAGTAACATACAACATCTGGTTGGTTGGTTGTGTGTATGAGGGCCTTTTGGGATTTTTCCTGTGGCTGAAGTGCAAAGATAGAAACAAAGAGACTGAAGTGAGAATAAAAGTGTTTAACATTTAACAGGTGTTAATCTCTCAGTACTAATAAGGGACAGATAGAGAACATATAAGAAAGATGGTGTGAGAGAGAAAGAAACCACAGGCAAACCATTCACACTCTCAACGAGCTGGTGAAAAGTGAAAGAGAGGTTCACCCAGGCTCATGTTACTACATCTTTCTCTTTATCTTCTTTTCTTTTTACTTATTCTCCTACAGTTTTTACACTACGATATTTGGTAAAGCATATATGTACAAAATGAGGTAGGTAAATAAATATTGAATTACTTTAATTAATTTGAATTGTGTAGATGCACTTTAAGGATATGAAATCCTTTAAGGACATATACTGTGGAGTAATGAAGGTGTGCTCTATACAGAAAGTATTGTTTCTTTTTCTTACTCTTCCTATTCGATGGCAACTTGCCCTTGTGCTATGTGTGTGTTATATTTATGAGGGTGTGTGTGAGTGTGTGGGCAGGCTGCACAGCACGCACCCTTGTGTGTTACCATGCCAGATTCCCTCAGGTGCCAGCCGCAGGAAGTGCTCACACACACACACACACACACACACACACACACACACACACAAAAATGAACAGTGACACGCAAATATACAAATGCACATATTACTCTGTGTGTGTGTGTGTGTGTGTGTGTGTGTGTGTGTTTGTGTAAGTGTGCACCAATGTGTGGGTGGAAGATAATGTCCCTGACTGACATGAAGACCTTACAAGCGTTACTGCTTTTGGATTCTGTGATAGCAGGAGTTGTGAGCTTTGGCTTTACCTCCTGGTGGTGGTGGAGGTGTGTGTCTGTGTGTGTGTGTGTGTGTGTGTGTGTGTGTGTGTGTGTGTGTGTGTGTGTGTGTGTGTGTGTGTGTGTGTGTTTGAGTGTGTGTGTTTGAGTGTGTGCATGCATGCGTGCATGTGTGCGTGCGTGCGTGTGTGCGTGCATGTGTTTACTGTGAAGTCATTGTGAAAGTGAACATTTCATCTTATAGTCATGTAGACTTAAAATCTGTCTCCACTCATTTCCAAAGCTTGTTTTCTGAATTAAACATGGTATATTAAATACATAATGTACTTTCAACTCCACTACTTTTTTACAACAAAACATCATCATTATATAAAATTACTGTTATAGAACCATATAAACACCATATTAAGTAGTTAAAATTTGCTCCAGCTGGACCAATTGCAAGATTAAATTGCTATGTACTGTACATATACATGCATCAATAACAATAACAACCCAATAATATAGTATACATGATAATAAATAAACCTCTGATCATACCTCTACTTTTGTGAATGCAGGATTTTAAATTGTGATATTACTATTGCTTTTACTCAAGCATATGTTTTAGCATCAGTAAATTAGAAGTAAAACACAGTTAAAGTGGTTTTAATTAGACTGGGTAATTATTTGCATAATTCTACATTTAAGAAATAACTCAATACAATAGGTGTTCATTTTTTTTTTCTCCGTTTGAATTCTAAATCCACAGCATCTTGATTTCTTGTAACTTTTCCAATTTAATTTGGTTGGAAAACATTTAAACATATATTAAACAGGCTTTCCTTAAGCCCACCTCTCTAAACTATCCATTTTTGCATCTTTGATCCCCAGAAAAGAAAGAAACCAAAACCTGTGTATGACATGGAAATAAAGGGGGGCAGAGAGTGAAAAATGATACTGAAAAAGTATTAACATGTTAAAGCTTAGTTACAGGTCATTACCAAAGTTTTCACACCTCTGGGATCCCCAATCTCACTCTTTTATTGGGTATGATAATGAGATTCAAAACACTCCTGCCTTTGATTGTCTTGCAAAGTGCTCTCTTGGCTGCACACACTCATGCACATGTATAGCCAGTTTCTCTCCAGCCAGGGAAGAGTTAATGATCCTACACCTGTCCTATCAGACACCTGTTTCACTCCTCTCAGCCAATCAGAGAGGAGAGGGAAACTCTCTGCTTGGATGAAATAAATCTTGGCCCGTTCAGAGGAAATCACAACACTTGACTCATCTGTGTGTCACAGCTCTTCTCTGCTGCACTGTTAGACTTCCCGACTCAGAGAGAGAGGAGCTTCACAAACAGCAAAGAGTTGAAATTAAAGGAACCTATTCCGGCTGACTTGGATTGAAGACATGACCAAAGAGACTGAGTAAGTTTTGTGAGGATATCATTTTTACATTGTTGCTTAATATGTGGGCTTTATTGGGATTTTCATTTTCCAAACATAAAACATTTTCATATAGACTTTGTGTAATGCAGAAAAACAGGGGTTTCTGTCCCCCCCCCTCCCCCTTTCTTCATATTTGCAATGAGACCCCCATGTGAAAGATCCCTGTTTTAAGAAACGGGTATTTTGTAGTAGAAATTGATATGGATAGTTTGAACACACACACACACACACACACACACACACACACACACACACACACACACACACACACACACAAACGCACACACAGACAGTTGGGTCTGTGGTTGTAGTGGGTCTGTTTCAGCTTGTGTTGTCACTAACCAAGGGGCCACAGAGCACAAAAGGAGAACGGGAAATAAGAATCTCCTCTTGAGGTGTTGGACTCAGACAGAGGGCAATGACAACATGTAATGCATTGAATTACATAATGGCGAAACCCTAGACACGAGCCCCCCCCCAACCCCTCCTCTGTGTCTGTGTAAAAATGTCTGCACTTGGCTCGTTTTAGGGGGAAATGAAGAGTAACTAATGGAGTTTACTGAGGCTGCTGGGTGTAAGAGGGAGAGACTGGTGCATCTTAGAGCAGGTGTATGAGGTCACTTTTAGTATTTGTAATGTACAGTTGCTGAAATATCAAGGATAGACACATAAATTAAAGTTATAATCTGGCGTCAAAACAAAATGTACAGCATTCCATGCTCAAATACAATATTTCTAGTTTTCCAGGTGCGGTGTAAAAATGCTATTTCGAGCACTCTTCCGTTAATCCTTGTGAGAAATAACTGGATTTCTCTTTAAGCTATGGTTGTGTTGTGGTGTTGAACACCTGTGGTCTTTCCCTCCTGTCAGCACATTTAATTAGCTGTTTATCTAGAGTAAACTGCAGCTATTTGTTCATTAGCTACTTCAGACAAACTCCAAAGGGGGATTATCCTGGTAGGCAGGATATTTACAATCAAATGTTACTGCGAGTCTTTACAAACAAATCCAATCCTCTGAATCCCCCCTTACCACCTTTTTTATTTTTTTGTGATATGGAAAGCCAGAGCTCACCCGTTGTGGGTGTAAGAAAACGGTGTCATCATTTTTTAGGTCTATGCAAATAAGAGAGTTCATACAGGATTCAAGAATGTATTTTTTTTTGTCTTTTCCCAAATCCAGAAACCACAAAACACTATAGGTGTGTGTGTGTGTGTTGGGGGGGAAGTGGTGCAGGGGGTGTTTGTGGGTGGTCCTTGGCTTTTTAAACTTTTATGACACCACTGCTTTTTAGGGATGTTACTCAGCTCTGTGGTTTTGCAATCGAAACCCTCAATGCTCAGGGGCAAGTATGTGCAGTGCCCCGAGGCTGCTGCTGTTAAACTCCAGCTTAATCTCACTCTGCCAAACCCTATGTGTCAAATAAGCATTTCAATTACTTGAATGCATTTATTTCCCTTTGGACCAATAGGTAATTCCACATTTTTACAGTTTTTTTCTGTGTACAGTATATTTTGATTCATCAGTAAAGCAGTCAATCTAATCAATTACTCTTAACTCCTTTCTCCTCTGTGCAGGACTCTGGGACTGGTCTTTCAAAGCGAGAACTTCAACTATAACCGTAACAATAACTACGTCATGGACTCCTGGCCTTACCTGGAGAGCTCTGTCACCGAGCAGAACCACTCCAAAACCAGACTCCATCCAGGAGACGACCTGGCAGCCTTAACCATGCTTTATGAACAGTGCAAGGTAAATAATGTAGAATCGAGCAAACTTACCTCTATGTTAACTCCGAGATTAATTCTAATGTTCTCACTTTGACCACTTTTTTAAATATTTAATTTATTTTTATTTTTCCAGAGCCAGAAAGAGCAGAAGAGTACCTGCAACCGCACTGGCAACATCTGCAAAATAGAGAGGTAAGACAAAAGTTCACCCAACAGTTGCTGTAAAATCAGTCTTTAGCATATGTTACATGATTAAATGAACGCTCATTTCGAAGGAGTAGCTGCATGATTACCCTATCATTTCCATCCTCTGCTGTAACTAAATAAAACGCATTAGAGAGAGTGTTAAAACAGAAAGAGAAAGGCAGGGCTTTGGGAGACCATAAACAGGTGAGTAAGTAATCCCCAAGTCAAACATAGTCAGGGGGATTATTGTCTACCTCTCCAGTCCTTCCATCCATCTATCCTCTCTCTATCATCATCTCTGCCTTGCTTAAAGAATTTCACAACAGGCAGACAGACGGTTGTTTCCCCCCCTTTGTCCTCAATGAGCTCTCCATCCGACGGTGAGAAATGGCCATTGTTGGGGCGCAGTGTTGTCCCCTCAAACATTTTGAACAGAGAAACTCAAACACAAGATGGATTAACAGACAAATAGTACCCACCCAGACTCAAACTGTGTCTTTCTGCGAGTTCACCTTGCAGTAGCTCTGTGTGTGTTGAGTGAATCTGGACACAAGATGTATTATACATTTGCACAGGCTGCCTGCAAGCGTCTGTAACGCATAATACAGTCAATCACTTTAAAGTTGTTTGTTTCCTTGCTTTCATGGTACACTTGGGTGGAATTTTACAGTCATGCTTTCATGTTTGTAATTAATTGTCTATTTCCTCTTTTTCCCAACCCTGCCAGGACTCCAACCAACA
Source organism: Perca flavescens (assembly GCF_004354835.1). Classification (NCBI taxonomy): domain Eukaryota; kingdom Metazoa; phylum Chordata; class Actinopteri; order Perciformes; family Percidae; genus Perca; species Perca flavescens. The sequence goes on from NC_041350.1 coordinate 18,270,156, forward strand.
CCAATGAGCTTGTTTCATTGGAGGCGTCCGCCAACGTCATGAAGATCCTTTCTGATAGTGTTCCCTTAAGCCACCCCCAAGATGTCTTGGGATCCAAGCAGCTTGCCTCCATGCCCGGCTCTGTTCCCACCACCTCAGACACTTACGCCACCCTGACCAGTGTTGTGGCGGACACTTATGACAAGCAGGAGCTCAATATCATCTTTGATTCCCTGCTGCAGAAGTGGCCAGAGACTGGTGCTTTCCCCGACCACAGCCCCGAGGTAGGTTTAGCGTCAGTATTGAAAAAGTTGACCCCTGTTTCCTGTGTCTTCTATTTGACATTTCGTTCTCCAGGCCTCTCCCTCGTTCCTTTTTATTAACAAATGTCCTTTTGTGAATTCCAGACTCTTCCCTACAGTAGTACTTTCCCTGAAAACCAGTCCAGCCCGGTCTACTCGGGCTCCTACACCGGCTCCCCATCAGAGAGATTCAGGAGTGAGTTCCAGTTTTCCCTTGGAGCTCCTCTGGCTTCTTCTTACAAGTCCAGTGAGCTGCCCATGGTCTACCTGAACAAGGGCCAGTTTTACCCCATCACTCTCCAGGGAGTGGACAGCAGTGCTTGCCTCACTGCCACTAAAGTAAAGGTGAGTCATGGTTAAGTTGTTTTGTTTGGTTTTTAACATAAAAAAATGGTGACTATTGTTCTTAGTGGCATCCTTCCCTTCAGGCTTTTTTCATGAGGCCCATGATTACATAAATTCTTTGCGTGCCACCAAGCCAACCCTTCCTAAATAGCTGTCCCTCCCTTGGAGGCAGCTACTCTGTGACTAATTCCCTGCTGACACCCTGTGCACTAGGGTGGTACCATTAAAAACAACAGTGTCCTGCCCTGTATAATTTATTCCTACGGTGGTGTGATGAGGCCAGAGTGCAACGGAGCTCAGCTCAGCTCCCAAGCGGAGTGTAAAAAAAGAGGAGTGGAGGGGGGAGGGGGAGGTGTTGTGTGGTTTTAAAACATAGGCAACCAACCTTTTCTTTGTCAAGCGAATTAGAGGATAAGAATATACACAAACGCACACCCGCTCACTGCAAATAACTTTTGACAATGTGGGGAGAAAAGGGGGATTTGGAGTGATAAATGAAACATGAAGGCTTTTAAAGTATCTTGTAAATGTAGGCAGTTGATAGAATTACATAGCTTGACAAACTTACCTAATTACCTGTTGTTTTTTGTCACCTTTCTTTCTCCTATTCAGACAGTTGTGATGGCTGTGTTTGAGAATGACAAGAGCCCAGAAATGCAGCTCCGCTTTTGGAATCACTGGCACGCACGTCAGCCAACCGCCAAGCAGAGGGTCATTGACATTGGTATGTTCATCACACTTGAAAATACAAAGTAACTGTACACCTGTAAACACACATACACCATGTCAAAGATTTCCTCACTTCTTGTTACGTAAAAAAATCACCCCACCATTTTTACCTAAAAAGACACCTGAAAAGGTTTTATTTATTTTTAGAAAAGAAGATAAAAAATGTTTTTATATGTTTTGTCTTTTATAGCGGACTACAAAGAAGTGTTCAGCGGCATTAGTAACATAGAGGAGGTGGCCTTCAATGCTCTCTCCTTTGTTTGGAACCCCAATGAAGAGGCAAAGGTAAACACACGTACACAGAAACATGCATACATGCTTTTATATAACCTGTCTCCGTTAGGCCAGTTCTTTGGAAGAGTGAAGGAACAGAACAGGTGGAAGATTTAGAAGAAAGGAGAGGAAAGGTAGTAAAGGGTGGCAGAGAAGAGAAGGAGTGGCTGAGGAGGGAGGGGAGGAATCCCAGAAATGTGTTTGGCCCTGAGGCTCCTGTCACCACAGCAGGCAAGAGCCACGACAGCTTATTCGAGCTTCTCTGTGGCCCAAAGTAGCTTGGGCGGGGCCACCAAACCTGTTGCAGGTGGAGAGAAGCAGTAAGAAGGGAAATTATCAAAAAATGTGTGGATAGAGAGGTAAAAAAAAAAAAAATCTTTGCTTTAATAATTAAAAACAAGGAAAAATAGAAAAACAGTTAAATATATTAGGGGTCTCGTTTTCATGACGGAAAAGACAGAGAGAGAGCTGCTAGTGGCCCTAGATTCTCCTTTTTTTTTTCCCCCCCTTGGTATACATCATGTCTCTACCGTACCGGGACACACATGCAATTAAGGGTTGACATGGAGAAGGATGGAAGTGGTCAGAAAACATGACACCAACTTAAAATACCTACTCCTATTCCCACAGGTGTACATTGGCATCAACTCCCTGAGCACAGACTTCTCCGCTCAGAAGGGAGTGAAAGGCCTGCCTCTCAACCTCCAGATCGACACTTACGACTTCAGCTCAGGAACCAACCAGCTCCTACACAGAGCCGTTCTCCAGGTCAAGATTTTCTGCGATAAGGTACGTCGCCTGTGTCATTTCACTTCATTTGCCTTTTCTTACGCAAAAAACCCCCAAAACAGATCTGGGATTTGTGGAGTCAAAGTCATTATTGTAATCATGTGATTGTGTGTCCTCAGGGTGCAGAGAGGAAGATGCGTGATGAGGAGAGGAAGAAAAGCAAAAGGAGGGAAAAGACCAATGCTAACAGTGAGTGTTGCAGACAGCCCATCTTAAAGATTATGTTATTCTCATATATATATATATATATATATATATATATATATATATATATATATATATATATATATATATACACACACACGTCTTAGAGAGTGTATTCTAACTTCCTGCTTTTGTTTTTCAGCCAACAAGTCTTTAGTGAGCAGCTCAGTGGGCAGTGAATGTACCTTCTTCCAAACCCTGGATGACCACATCACCCAGCCAGTTCTCTTCATTCCAGAAACACACCTCTCAAGCTTACAGCGCATGGTAGGTCCCCCTTTAACTTTATCCTCTCCTCTCCTTGTTTCCTGTCTTGAGTGACTCATGTTGCCGACCCCTGTATCCCTGCAGGCAGTCGCACAGGCACGCGAGACACAGGAACAAACTGTGGGAAAGTATTTAGTGGGAAAAGTGGGCTGGGAAGGGGAGGGGATGGTGTCAGTGAAAGTGAGGCGAAACACAGACTTGAGATTGGATGAGTTTATTGGAGTCGAAACTGGGCGCAAGTACAAACCACTACAGCTGCTGACACTGAGATTAAGCTACGGGTGTTTACATACGAAAACACACACACACACACACACACACACACACACACACACACACACACACACACACACACACACACACACACACACTTGCAAAAACAGTGAGGCAGGAGTGCTGTTCAGACAGGCCAGTTTTCCCACACTGTGGGACTGTATATACTACACTATAGGGATATGTATTAGAGTGTGTGCGTAGAGGGAAACCTATAGATTTAATTTAGATACAACTTTGCTGATTTACAGTGAGTAAATCTGAAGAAAAATATAAACCAGCGATTACAAAATAACGTAATGATGCAATGCCCCGCAGTCTGATATGAATGGCTACGGCATCTTTGATTGGCCAGTACGATAAAGCGTGCAGGAGGATGGTCCTATCTCTGTGTCTCCATCAGTGTCCACGCTTATGTGGTTCTGTTTGAGGTTATGGGAAATGCAGTCTTAAGTAATGATAACATTCACACAGACAATGATGGGAAAGGTGACTTTAAGCAATGCTTTTATCAGTGGAGTGGTGTCTAATCAGATCTGTGGTCTCCTCTTTGTCTCTCTAGGCCACTCCCATGGACGAGATCGAAAGGTAAGCATAGTAAACACAAGGCGACGTCAACAGTTGTCCATCACAACCAGTTTTTTCTCTCTTGAATAAACGCATAGTAGCTTTTGAAGTCTAATGTGAATGTCTGTTGTGTTTTTCTAGGAGTTCTAGGAAGAGATTGTATCCAGAGAGAGACCAGATTAGCTCTCCAACCAACAAAAAAGTCTGCAGAGAAGACCCACAAAGAGGTACATAGAAAACTAAAAGTCTAATATAAAGAATATAAAAAAGATGACATCAATAATGAGCCAATGAGCTTTCCTTGTCTTTTATGCTAAATGTTTTATTCCTTTTCTTGCTTTCCAATAGTTCTGCTGTACGTAAGGACATGCGCCGAAGAGGTGTTTGATGCGCTCATGCTCAGCACGCCAACACTGTCAGGCCTACGGGAAGCTGTGAGTAACAAACTCTGACTTCAAACACATTCCAAAATCATCTGACCTGATTTCTGAGGTGGCGATAAACCTCCACCGTGTTTTTGTTGTTGCCTTCCAACAAACACACGTCATGCTCACATCGTACTCACTTTACCGTACGCTATCTCAAGTATCTTTTTTTCCAGCGTGAGATCATGCTAACTGTCGTCTCATATTCCTTTCCTTCCTCAGGTGTCAGAAAAGTACGGTATTCAAAAAGACACTATTGGAAAAATCTACAAAAAATGCAAGAGAGGGTGAGTATCTTGTTGTTTCTTTGTTATGTTTTAGATGGATTAAAGAATTTGATTTGACACGGATGATGTGCATAAATCCAGGGCTTAGTTTGTGGTTTTAATCTCATCTTCCTATAAGGAAGCTCACGTCGACAGACTGGGTAGGTAAGTTAGTTGGCTCGGCCTCCTGGAATGTGTTAATTGCAGCTTCTCCAAAAGAGAGACAGATGACTAGGGGAGGCTGAAAGGATTTCAAAAGTGCTGCAGATGAGTCATGGGCGGGTGATTGTTGTACTTTGTATATATGTTTTTCATAACCTCATCGGAACATCAGGAAGTTTTTCGGTGTTGAAAGAAATATCTGGTTTGATCAAGTTGAGGGCCAAAGGTTGTCCATCAAGTTTTGATCTTATTTTGTTGTTTTTACACATGTCACATTTCTATCAGCTAAACATTGAGATGGATGGAAGAGTTTGTAAGAGTCTGCACTTCTCCTGCTCAGAATTTGGGCACTTTGGATTAATTAGAAAAAGGACTTCAATGTTTTTAATTTCCTCAAAAGTTACGAGGACAAAAGGTGGCACTCCAGTGGTAATGAAAAGGACACCCCCTTTCTTGATGACTGATGATTCACAAAGATCTACTTATAAAATCATTATCATCGCTAGGGCACGTCTCATTAGCGGAATTCCCGAATAATGCATTGACTGTAGCTCACGTAGTCAGTAGCTGTCAAACTGATAATAGTGTTGGTCACCTCCTGTAAAATAACAGAGGAGATCAGAAGGCAGTTCTTAGAACAGAGACTGAAGCACCTTTGGGTGATTTTCCTGCTGCTTCCTGCTTGCTGCTGGCAACTATCACTTCAGGGGGAGCAGCAAAGCTAACAGGTTGGGTTACATTCTGCCCGCAATTCCCTCCCTCCTCTTTTGCTCTTGTCTTCAATCAACCCTGTCCCTGCAGGCAGAATGCATGAGCCACTGCTTAGTTCAGGCATTAAAGCCTTACAGACTTAAAGGATAGTGTTAGTGTTGGGGAGAATGGAGAGAGTGACCTGATTTACTACCCCTACTGGTACAGGAGATATAGCGCCACTGTGTTTTTCGCCCAAGAAGCTTCCTCCCAACAAATGACATGATGCGTTCAACCAACACAAGAATGCTGGCGACCTGCTGCTTATGTCACACTTGAGATAAGAGTAGGGTTAGACAACACATTTTTGAGCCAGCTTGCATGTCCTAGTTTTAAAGAAGAATATGTTTTATATATATATATATATATATATATATATATTTGGCCCACTTTCTGTGCACCACTGATAGATTTTCCTCAAGATCGCTGACCTTTCTTTTTTTCTTTTCTTCTCTTCAGGATCTTCGTCAACATGGACGACAACATCATCGAACACTACACCAACCAGTTGGCCTTCCTCATTGAGATGTCTGAGGTCGGCGGCGGTCAGTTCCAGGTCACCCTCATTGAAGTATGAGAGCCAGCATCCAGTCAGCCTGCTCCATTGAAGGATGTAACAAATTACAGCTGCCAGTTGAAACCATCTCTAATAGCACTGCTCAGTCAAAGACTATGTAAGCTGTGGACTGCCGAAACCAATAAGAGAACTGGCCTGAAGAGACCTCAATTTTTTTCTCCAATTTCAGTTGAAAATGAAAACTGTTTCTGTGTTGTAAATACCACTCGCCCCATGATTTTGTTATTTGAATTTAATATTGTAACGTAAGAGCAATTATGACGAACATCCTGTACATATATAATGTAAATAGATTTTAATACAACAGTGTTTTATAAACTAGCCATATGCATGTCGCAATCCATTTTCCGCAAATTGCTATGTATTTCAATGCGTTTTTTTGGAACGCTGTACATAATTTGTGTACAGTGTATTTTCAGCATTTTCAGAGGTTGCTATTCTTGCTGCTTTTAATGGAACCATCATTTCTTCTACAAAAGCGAATGGTGTGTTTTTTTTCACCCACAACCTACTACTGATGTTTTATACCTACCATAAGTATCTTCCTTAGGTTCCTGTAACTTTCACGAGTAAAATGGCCCGATGCTGGGTTTAATTCAGAACCTAAAGTCAGACATTTCCACCCATAAAACCAGTAGTTGGTATTGGCCATTATTTTGTCCAAAGTTGTGGACATTTCTTGCCTGTATGGAGTAACCACAGAATTTTCCTGGAAACAGTTCAACCCCCCCCCCCCAAACCCTGAGGCCTGCCAGAGGACTTTCATAGTATGCGTGTGTATGTGTGTGTGTAAAAGGTTGTAGGATCCCCCTCTCCCCCCCCTTCAGTATGTTATGCGTCATTTCAAAACAAGCATGTATCCCTGTAATATTTCATTATTATACCATGGTAATTCTGGTTTGTATTAATCACGTCTTGCCTTTTTGTAAGAAAATAAAGTAAATGCATAATAGGTCTTGTGGCTGTCTCATTATTACGCATACAGATCTGATTGAAAAGCTAGCCATTCGCAGCAAGGATCAATTATCACTGGAACAAACAAACTATAAAGATTAGAGATGCTTCCTGTGCGCATTTACAATTACAATAGTCTTTTAATGTGGAGTGCATATTGGAAATATAGAAACAGTCAACAAAAAACTATCAGATCAAACAAAAGTATGAATCCCATCTGCGTGAGAGAGGCTTGGTCTCATTTTGTTTTACGTATGGCTAAGTGTGTGCTAAAGAAGGGGGGGGGTCAAATGAACACACAAACGGAAAACAAATTGCGTTCTTGGATTTTTCTCGCAGCTCTGTGTGCTTCAAAAATAGGCAGCACACAAGTGTTGGCATATTCAGAAACGCTTTCCCTATTTGGTGACACTGGCAGGGAAAAGCAGGGAGGCACTCCTGTCCTCAATATAATACAGACATCCTTCAGCAAGTCAGAGACACACACACACACACACACACACAGAAGAAGAGACAGAGAGGTAGACAGCCGGGGAGGCAGCAAAGCAAGCAGACAAAATCAGGTACAGACACAAGGACAAACAGAGGCAGAGACGGGTGGGGAGACTGCTGAAGCAAGGATAAATGAGAAGGAAGAGAGAGCACGAATAATGAAGAGGTGGTTGCACCATCTGCTGCCTGAGAGAAAAACATGTTAGCCATTCAGATTTGAGCAGCGATCTGCAGTGAGATATCAACAGCCCCTCTTGAATGGTAAGTAACTGTGTATATGGAATGCTGTGTGTGTGTGTGTGTGTGTGTGTGTGTGTGTGTGTGTGTGTCTGTGTGTGTGTGTTTGCATTTGCTCCAAATGTGCCTGCATTAAAGAAAGTGTTTGGGCTATTAATAACCCGACAGTATGTTCATAATTTTCCATTCATGACAAGCCTGTTCAATGTTGTGCCTCTCTGCAGATGTTTTCATACCGTCCCTCTACGTGCCATCTTTGCAATCAAAACAAATCAAATCTGGTGAAGTCACTGCATTTCAATGACCATTTAGGAAAATAATTATTCTACGTAGTGATAACAGTGAAGCTGTATGTCCTGGCAGCTGGGTCAGGTGTTCCATCCTTATCTTTGTCATCTTCTCTCTCTCCCGTCAAGTCAATAAAATCAAGTAGCAGAACAGGAAATAATATTTGAATTACAAAGCTGTCATATAACTCTAGACACAGATGACATTTGTCGACAGGTGTGTGTTTCTTTTCTATTCTATTTAATTCTTTGTGTATATTCCGATATACTGTATTCTGTTATTGTGTATATATAGTTCAGTAAATCTTTCCTGTCTAGATTAATACTTGCTGGATTGTCTTTTGATCTTTTCAAAATTAGATTTCCCATTACCTTCAAGGGGATTGGTCAGTCTAAATGTCATCAACCCTCCAGTGGCATTTTCCATTTGTAATTAGATTGAATTAACAAATATAATGAATTTAGGCTGAACATCCTCACCATGGTGCAGCAAAACAAAAACAAGCTGATATTTGGCTTACACATTTACAACCCCTATCCATACACAGAACCTGTGTTCTGTTAACATAGGTTTGTAAATTTGTTAATTATTTATTGTATGCCTTGCCAATATGTTACAGATATGCTTTTAGAGAACTTTAGTAGTTCATACACTAAATCCAGCACAGGTTTTGTGCCAATACTGTATGCTGTAAGTATGTTTTTACAAATGTGTTACTGTTTTTTTGCTACAAAGAAGTGACTTTAGTTGCCTTTTTAATGTAGAAATGACACAATCCTTCAGTGTCAAATATCCCAGTCATTACAACTCAGCAGTTTGTAAATCTGCCCTTCAGTGGGTAAAAGGTAATGCACATTGCATTATCCAAGGCAGAACTTCATATATATTAGACAGGGGTAATTCTACCATGTGAAGCTATTTAATTTCAGTTTTTATTTTTAACTTCTTCATTTTAATGTAATGCAAGTAGTACATTTTATGTTTTAGAGAAACTCAGACACAGTAAATTATTGGTCTTAAATGTCATCATCATATTTATTTTTTATTCAAGAGGAAAGTTGGCTAAAAAAAAATCTGAAGTGTCTGATATACCTGCTGAGGAAAATGAAAAAAGGTTGGTTTTATTACTGTTGTGTGGCTGCTTGTGTTTGTGAGTTGTGTGTGTGAGTTGTGTGTGTGTGTGGGTGTGTGTGTGCGTGTGTGTGCGTGTGTGTGTGTGTGTGTGTGTGCGTGTGTGTTTGTCTGCATTAGTCACACACACCTTCAAGTTGTTTTGTCTCTGTCCCAAAGGGCATTCTTGCTTTCTTTATTTCTTTCTTTCTTCTTTCCTATCTGACTGAGACACTGTAGATGGACTCACCCTGCATTCAGACACTGGCCTGACATAATTACTAACCCGACTGAATTCTTCCAAGGTCACAGCTGATCATCAATTGTCAGGCTTTGAGAAAACAACACCACACACACACACACACACACACACACACACACACACACACACACACACACACACACACACACACACACACACACACACACACATTTGTGTACTCAAGGCAATCAGGTCTAACTAGGTCTTGTGATGAATAAATCCACACACATACACACTGTCATGTTGAGATTGGCCAGGTTATCGTATCCTAGCAACAGAGACAGACGGGCTGGCCGTTCAGTCTTTTCCTGTCCAGCGCTGGAGCAGTGAAGCCAAATCTCCTTCTGTTTTCTCCGGCTGCTGGAGCGCTCGTCTCTGCACCACTTCATACCTCTGTTATTTCTCATATCTCTATCTACGTCTATCTCCTCTATCACTTTGACCTGACGTGCACTAGGCCACTCTGTGACTGAATCTTTCTCTTTCATTAAGACAGTCACAATAAAGACTCTGCAGCTGAAAGAGGGGAGATTTCTGACGAATTGGTAAGGGATGAACTTTCATTTTATTACGGCAGTTGAACTTTTATTGTTCTGATCATTGTACTGACTCTCTTTGCATTTTGCTAAAGCTGAATTATACCTTCATGTGAAGGAAAGTTTTACATTCTCTGTTTGTTTACAGACTATCGGCAGTGTCTGGTCAGAGAAGACATTTGTGACTTGATTTCATTCCATGTGAACACTGAGAAACAACAGAAGAGATTGTATCTTCATCATCATCACAATGGAGTTGTCTTATCCTTTTTGAACAGATCCACATTGTTCTGAGTCCCACGACACTGACATTTGACATTTACAAGCAGCTATCTTTCTTTTGGAAAATATTCTCAGTTTCTGTAAAAAGCACATTGACGACAGGTACTGTGCAGCTGGTATGTTTTATTTGGACTAATTAATTATAGATCTTAAGAGTTTCCGTAAATAGCCAGGGTTGACCTCTTAAGATGCACACTCCATCCTCCATGGTGATGGGGATTGTCTTTGCCCCTTTGGGATTGGTCCTTGTCTTCACTGCCGCCATCACTCCTCAGTGGAGAGAGGGACAGACACGTCTGGGGATGACGGGCTCGGGGTCACTTCTTCGGTTAGGAGTGAAAGGTCAAGGGATGGGGGTCAAGTCCGGGTCAGTGGAGGCGCTGCTCCTTCTACGCTCTGATGGACTATGGGAGAGCTGCCTGCAGGTGGAGCACTCGGAGCTGAAGCAGTGCTGGCCTGTGGCAGGTCCGTATCAGAGAGACCCGAGGGTTCGCTTGGCACAAGGTTTGATCCTGACCTCGTTGTTCCTGTGCAGCACCGGCATTGTTCTGGCATGTATCGGGGTCCGGTGTTGGACAGACATCCCTCTGAGAGGTGTAGCAGCTACAGGTGGACTCCTGGTGGTGATGGCCGGGCTGCTAAGCCTGACTGCACTCGGGGTGTACACCCACAACCTTGCAAGACTGGGGATGGCAGATCCAAGTCAGGGGATCAATAACCCCAGATTCCCCCAACTCAGCCTGCGTCCAGCCGGCTCGCTCTACTTTGGGTGGCTGGGTGCATGTTTACAGGTGCTGGGAGGCAGTGCTCTGCTGTTCAGCTTCAAACGACCAAGATACCCGACCTGCCCGTCCTGCCCAGGGCTTCCTGTCTGCCCTGCCTGCCGTTCATGTCCTGAGATCACCAACAAGTCAGACACGGATGTATATGAAGTCAGCTGTTAGAATGTAAACCTAACACTTAAAATACTTAGACAACATGGGTAAAGACAAACAAATCTGGACCCTTAAGGACATATTAAAGTCACTTCCAACTTATCAGCTAATTAATCTGCCAACTAATAAAAATAAGTCAATTCATAAATGACTTTGAACCACAGGACATTACCACTACCTGATTAATTGACTCAAATGTCAGGCATGAACATGATGGATGTAACTACCTCTTGACGTAGACAGAAACATAATTTTGGGGTGTAGAATACAAAGTGATGAATCATACGACGAGAGTACGATTGCTACAGAAGTTCATCATGTTTGAAAAGAGCTCAAGTTCCTGCTGCCTTTAACTGCAACATGTAGTGAAACATGGCTGAAGTATCTCTTTGTGCTGCCTTTTACATTGTAGCCACGCCTTTGTACTGTTAGCAAGACACGTGACACTGTTTTGTGTCAGAACAAAACTGTGAAATTTAAAATATTTGTGATAAATTATAAGTTGCTTAGATAATGGTAAGGCTTTGAATATAAGAACAATTTGTTCTTACATGACAAAAAAACAGGAAAATCATGTTTTCTTAGCAAATACGTTCTTTGGAATGGACTGAATCTTGACAAATTTTCTCCAAAAGTAATTGCAATCTGCTTTTAATATTTCTCGATTCAGTCATTGCAAGCAATTGAAAGACCAATTTTAGACTAAAGATTACTGTAAACACATTATAAATAAGCTGCCAATTTTTTAGCCTGCCAGGGTAAATCTTTGTATAATACCTTTACTAAGGAGCCTTCATCTAATGAATGTGATTTTACTGACTTAATAACAATGAGGAGACAAAAAGTGTTTAAGTGAGGAGGCTGTACCACAGGCGTTGTTTGTTCTTTGTAAATTATTTTTTGGTGTTAACTTACAGTGTGTTCATAATTGGTGGTGCATTCTGCATTTAATAAAACATTTCAACAGTGTATCACTGTGTGCTGCATCCTAGTAATACTGTTTTACGTGCCATTGGGAGTAAAAGCAGGCGTAGATTTCAATAGAAAAAGCTTTTTTTTAAAGATCCTGTCTCCCCACAAGACTGAGAAGCAATTATATCATCTCAGCCAACACACAGCAGACTATGTCACTTCATTGAATTATCAGAAAGTGCCCTGTTGTGACCAGATCATGACCTGATGAGAACGGCATTCAGTGAGCGACTAACAGTAAATCACATATCTAATTAAGCCCAGGAGGTCAATATAGTGAAGTTGGCACTAATCTGAGTCACTAATGTGTCATGGTTGACAAAACAAAGAACAGTAAATCTAGGCAATTAGTGGAGTCTTGCATTGGAAAAGTTTGGAAAATGGATTGACTCATACAATAAAATGTAATTTAACTTTGCACTTTAGTAGAACAAGTATGTCCTTGAAATTCTGTGTTTTTTGTGCGTGATTCTCCTCATACCTGCACCGATAAATATACTCTGTGCTGTAAAACTATACATTTCATTCAGAAAGTATTTTGGCACTTTTTCACATTTTGTTTTGGTGAAGCCTTATGCTAAGATATTTTAAAGTCATCAATCTACACTCTATATTCTATAATGACAAAGCAAAAACAGGATTTTTATTTTTTTGCAAATGTATTTAAAATACACTTGACATTTAGCTTAGGTGCCTCCTGTTTGTCTTGACCATCTTTGGGTGTTTCTATCCCTTGACTGGAGTCAACCTGTGGTAAATTCAATTGATTGGACATGATTTGGAAGGGCACACACACCTGTCTGTATAAGGTCTCACAGTTGGCAATGCATATCAGAGCAAATAACCATATAAACACATAAAGGCATGCATTTTATAATTTTGAGTCTAAAGCTCTTGTATAGAAAAACACACAAATAAAATAAAAAAACAAAACAATAAAAACAATTAAAAAAAACATTAAAAAAAATTATTTTATATCTGCTTTCAAGGTTTGTCAGTCACTTCCCTATTCAGTCATCCCGACCTTTAACCACAACAGGAACTTCACAACACATTTCAGTGATCATCACGCTCCCTTTTTATTAAGCCGATCAATGTTACAGTACAGTGAAAGGGTCTCAGCATTGGAGAGGTCTTCACTTGTCTTGCTGCATTCATGGCAGCATTGGGCAATAAAGGGACACAGAGCCAGAACTGTCATACAGATCTATATGTGGTTAATTACGCAGTGTTCTCCACAGGGACTAGAAGGTTAAAACATGTACAAATAAAGGACATCACCTTGACCAACAAGGGGCTACAACAGTGTTTCTGAAGCACATTTTCAGTGCAAAATATTTCAAATGTATACCTTATATTAAGGTAATGTCAATGAACAAATACATACAGTATTTATAGTAAACTGTATTTACATATCACATTACAAGAGGCATGACTTATATTACAAATTCTCACTGAATTCTAAGAAAAGTTCTACTTTCTATTATTAGAAGAACGAGACGGCCTTAGAATCGCATAAATGCAGACTGAACTTTGATAGACACTTGGCAAGTTGTTCGTTTCTCTGTTGTAAACTTGTCATATTTGTTTGTTGTGACCAAATCTAGGTCTAAATCTGCATTGATGCCTTTCACTGACATATTTGATTAAAGTGCTGATTATATGGCAGTTTGATCTAATCCTTTCTGTTGAATGTCATCAGAAGACATGCACCACCGACTTCTTCCATTTGCATGATCCAGTAAACAGAGCAACTGTTTCACCGTTCTCTTAAATGTAGAAGTAGTTCTCGACAGCTTCTCCGGTCTCTGCCATTTCACTCAGCTGTTTATTTATTGAATCCTGGAGCGACCCCAGAGAGAGTTCTAACGATGGACTGTTGCCCGGAGAACCCGGTGGGATCTCCAGGAGAATATCAGACGGCTCCGCGTCCACTAATTGCTCCCCGTCGCTAAGGCTCACTCTGTATGCACCTTCTGTCTCTGAGGTGGCTGTTTTCTTGGCGACGGTTTCCAAGGCAATCTCCTTAGCGGGCTTGTCCTGCACCACCACGTCGTCCACTCCTTTAGATGTCTTGAGTGTCGCCAGTTTCTCGATTTCTTGAACTAGTTCCTCGTTTTGCTTTTTCCACTGACGATACTTTGAAGCTGACAGATCGGAGTCCTCTAAGATCTTGTTGATCTGCAGCAGCTCCAACTCTTTGGCCTGTAGAGAGAAGGGGTTTCAATAACCATGCAGATATACTCAAATATGAAACTTCCTGATTCTGACTGTCTGAGAAGAACAAACGTCCTGTACAAGACAGTTATTTAATATTGGTTAATTCTTATTTCCTTGTCCTCCAGTCAAAAGAAAGAAAATCACAAGTCACTCGCTCACCGTGATTTCCGTGATGAGTCACACACTGGCCAGTGCTGAATTAATAGTACCTGTATGGTAACTACTTGATGTTTAGGTGGTTGACCTGTGTCAGTGTGTCATCAGGACTTTTCTGCTTACCTTAAGGGTGCTCTGCAGGGCCCGGAGCGTGTGCGCCTTCTCATTGATGATGGGGTTCTTGTTGCGTCGAATGAACGATTTCCTGAAGTGGTCGTGTGTAAACGGCTGATCGTGGCCAATCAGAGAGACCCCTCCTTCCTTTATGTTGTTTAACATCATGCCCATCTCATCCACCGGTCCTCCTTCTCACAGGGAGGCAGACACAGACAGGGAAGAGCAAATGAAGATGGAGGGAGATATGTGAAAAAAGATAGAATTAAATGCATAAAAAGAGCAGTGGGGGTTTGGCTGACAACATCATTTGTTAAAACATCCATAGGGTGCACTCAAGAAAACAACATGTCACGGTGAAAATGAATTCCCCACTATCAGAGGGACGACAGCTTAAAGAGATAACTCATTCAGAGAGAGAAAATAAGAAAGCAGCAAAGAGCTGAGACAGTTAGCCTATACAGTACATACCTGTTGCTTTGCTGCCCCCTGTCACAGTATTCGATAATGGCACCCTTGTCTTCCCCTTGGGGCGAGGCAGAGTGTGGGACTGCACTTTCTGAGGCACACAATGAGACACATAATAATCTGAATGGTACTCCAAATGGTGTGTGTCGTGTGTTTATGCACGTGTAAACTCTCTTACTGTGGCAACCTTATTTCTTCTGCGGGGTGAAGGTGATCCCTCACTTTCTGACTCAGTCTCACTGTAACATTCTGTTCAGAAATAAACACAGGTGTGATATCACCATTATACATCATATAAATGCAGGTGTTAAATTAATGATATCACCATTATACATCATATAAACGCAGGTGTTAATGATATCACCATTATACATCATATCACAGTATACTAAAAGATCAGGTATACAGATACCATTTCTGATCCTTTTCAATTGTCTGGCTGGACTAAAATCACATAATAAACTCCAGGTAACCATAGCAACATTAATTATGCTTCGTCCTATGTTGCCAGTTAACTCTGCCTGGTGTAATTATCATAACCATGAATTAATAAGACTGCAATGTTTAAAAAGATGACTTTGATATATATTTTCCTCTCTTATAAATGGCCATGGTATGAGTGATGTTGAACTTAACGGACTCGGAGGAGAAAACACTACAATCTTTATCCATCATTTTGGCGCCAGCACCAGGACACCTCATGGTGCATCAGTTTTATTTATGAAACCTAAAATCGCAAGTCAAATAAAATAGACTACATATGCACCAAACATATTGCAAGACATTTTGGGTGAGTGAAACCACTAAATGCATTTTTAATCGCATAACTTTTAATGGTTAAAATTACAAAAATACAAGTTAAACAATATAAGGAGAATGTTTGCCCACCTTCTTCGTTATCTGGGCCTGTGTGGAACTTCTTGTGCTTCTGTATGGCTGGGATCAGACAGTTAATCCACCTGGAGAAAAGAGACACGATGTATCAACACAGACAAATCAAATGCAATTTCTGTTTCAGTAATGTTTAAGATTATGCTACCACAGCTTTAAATTTGAACAAAAGTGATCATTACTTCAAACAGTACTAAAACAAGATCAGTGGTGTAGTCTACGTGATACGCAGGTATATGCAGTATACCCACTAAGAAAGCTCCTGGATTTCCATATACCCACTTAAAAATGCTCAATGACACGCAACGACATACTTTCCATTATATTTTTGACATATTTAGAATCTGTGTTTGTTTTTTTTTCATCTTTGCATAGGCTAAATAATTTCCCTGGTGGAGGGCCATTCTGGCCCATATATATATATATATATATATATATATATATATATATATATATATATATATATATATATATATATATATACAGTACAGTATACCCACTGCAATACATTAGAAGACACCACTGAACAGGATCCTGGAAAAGCCAACTGTAGGGGGCAGTGCAGACCAGCACGTGTTAAAGTATGTAACACCTCTCACTCTGTTTGCAAATTATGAATGAGTCTACTGTTATGCAGATGCATTTTAGAGCTGAACATTTATGAAAGAAATGTGGGACAGGAGGCTAAACTTGCATTATCAAACACACTTGGCTCATCTGCTCATCTGGAAAAAGAAAGAAAGAGAAGACAGACAGCCGGAACAAGGCCTTAGATTGTAATCAAACTTACTTGCTCATGTCACTGACATTTTCTGCCGCAAAGAAGAAGTTGTGAAATCGCGGGTGGCACATTTTAAACACGCTTGTAGGGAGAGAGAACAAAGAGAGAGAGAGGCATAAACATGAGAGGAATTAAAATAAAAGTCAAGACGACGTGAACAAATTCGTGAAAAAATTCTCATTCCTCATCTCTTTTGAGATTCTATGAATTCAGATTCAGATACAACAGGCGCTTTTTCTTTCAGTTGATTTTGAAAATAGAGAAAATAGGTTTTTATTTCCCTGCATCACGTACGTGACTACAGATTGTTGCATAACGCCAAAACAGATCATCCACTGTGCACGGGGACAATAAAGTTTTTGTTTCAAACTACTCAGCGGCGTCTAAAAGATTGAAATACTTTTTGATTACTGCATCGTATCTTTCATAATATCAACAAACTACAGATCCTCACATATTCCTGTATAAACTGTTAAAAAGCCTGTGAATATGATCAATTTATTGAGTTCATACTTACTATTTTCTCTTGTGCTCTCCAGCGCTCTCTATGTTATAGCTGGCTATATTGATGAAACCCTCTGCCTTCTCATCCTGCAGAAAGAAATCACATATAAACACACAATTCAATAATGTTATAAGACTGGCTCAAGGAAAATAAGCTAAATCAATTTTTAAATTAGTCATTACTATTGACTAAACCATAATACAATGAAACAACAGCATTAACATTATCTTTGTGTTTCAACGGTACTTGTCATTTATTTGGTTCTGGAGAGAGTAACTATTGTCGTAGTGTTATTCCCACCTGTGGGCTGGTGTACCAATAAAGGGAAGGCCCCTTGAGGACGAACCAGAAGCGCTGCCACTTCTGGGCAAGGAAGACGCTGCTCTCCTTTCTCTTCTTCCACAGCCAACCATCGAAGTCGGGTCGACCCAGCTCACGGCAGGACACACGGCGCCGACTCATAGCTGTCGACATTCCTGAGAGGAAGAAAGGATGGGAAGGAGAAGAAGAAGAGCAAGAATCGATGGAGATCAACAAACACATTTTCTACTAACATTGGACATGCAATCCCCCTATTCTTCTCTTAAACTAGGGCTTCATTTGCTTTTGTTTTAATCTTGATTTGGTCCAAACCCCTATGGAGCTTATCGTCAATTCTATACGACCTGGTTTTGGTACTGACTTTGACTTGACGAAGATGCTCTTGACTACAAGCTTTGCAGTGGAGTATTTTGCTTATATTGATGTAGTATTACAGTATAAGCGTTTACCTTTTGTAGAGCTCTTCTGTGTCTCCTTATTGCCCTGAAAAGAGAAGCCAATAAAGTTTATTCTGTGTTAAATTCAAATGGAGTTTGGACAACATCAACAGTGGGGTTCAAAATTTTCAAAATGTTTAATATGTCTGGCAGTTTCTCTCTCACCCTGTGTCCCACCATTTCAGGGCAGGAACTTATGCTGGCTGTGTCCTGGTCCACTCCCTGAGGTGAAGGACTTCTGAATGACCCAAATCCAAAGGGAGAAAGACTTCTGGGTGACGGAGACAGGTCGTGTCTTAGTCCGGGGGAGAGTCTTGAACTTTCCAAACTCTCAAACTCCCCTGAGAAACACACATGAATGTGATTACCCGCATAAACCAGAAGTGAAAATTCTAGTATTTGTGTTGACAGTTAAGTGACAGTACAACTATTCAACACACCATCATAATTCACATTAATTTGAGTCACCAGTCAATGATCTACATGTAATCCTCTTTTATACAGTCTACACTGCTTACAGTAAGATCTAAGGGCGATAGGTCTATTTCAAATTGCCTAATTGTAGCCAATGTATTTAAGGCTTTTTTCATTATTACCTGCAGAGGGTGTATGATGGATTCCCTTCTTTACATTATTTAGCTTTTTTTTTCTATATTTGGAGGGCTTATGCGTTATTAATTCTTTCATATCTGTTTAACAAAAAACACCTGTCTCTGTAAAACCCTCTCTGCATTATGTTTTGTCCAATATCCTGCTTCAACAACTGAAACAAGATGCTCTCTTGGTGCCAAAGGCCCGAGCTCCCACCTGTGTTTCTTACCTGAGGCTGACAGTAGTGACAGCCCCCCTCGTTGGCTTTGATATGAAGTGAGAGATGGACTCTCTGATTCCTCCTGTCCCATAGGCTGCTGATGTACCTCTTCACTGTGAATGGCTTTCCTGCAGTGGGAAACACATAGAAACAGATCAAAACAACTCACTGATGGTGCATTCGGGTGCTTCTGAGTGGCTGTAATGTCTGAGATTTGAGATTCAGCTGTACTGGTGAGTTAAAACAGTATAAATTACCTTTATTGTCTTTTAAAAAGCTGAAATATGACTCTTTGCTGTTTGCCAGTAGTCTAAAGTGTCTACTTGTTTTTCTTTCCTTTAGACTGGAGTTAGTAATGTGTCACAATGTGACAGGATTATTTACAACCTTAATGCACCATCCCCGCCTACTCCCTCCATTTGTCTGAGTTTGCCTGCTCTCCATCAGCTCTCACGGACTCCTTTTGCCTCTCCATCACTCTTTTTCCTCCCTTCTCCCATTTTTTTTCTTTTTTTCCCTCCCCTTGATTGTGTCTTTCTTCATCTCTCCAAAACTCCCTCATCTATAAATTTTTTTGCTCATCTCTTCCAGTTCTCTAATTTCCAGTCAGCTGTAGGTTTTGGGTGCACGTGGGCGAATTTATGACATTCGCAGTGTGTCTTCATTGCAAACCTACCGGGTCCTGGCAGATTAAAAAGGTCAAAAGGGTTTGTGGAAGGTTCAGCTCTATTGAGTAAATCCTTAGTAGTTTAGTAAAACAAACTTATGGCCAAACTGCTCTGAGATGTAGAGTTATAACACTTCTAAAAAAGATTGCTTTGTATTGGTTATACTACAAATTAAAACACTGTATTTGAGAAGAGAGACTCAGGTACGGCAAGATGATTTACTTCTAAGGAATTCTTTCATTCACTTTTCATTTAGCACATGCTGATCATGTATGGTGTTTTACAATTAAAGGTACCCTTTGGAGTTTTCTTCTAAACACGTACAATTCTGTTTACATTCAACACTTCTCAAACAAAAGGTTTTGTATGTATCGCTGAAGCCTATAAAAAATGGTGAGTGCATTTCCTTCCTCATAAAACATTTGCCATTTTATTGTTTGCTAGCAGTCTTCTACCCTCCATTTTGCTGGTGCATTGCTACATTTCTTGGCACATTACTGCCACCTGTTGGTCAGTGGAATAGAGTGAAACCATTGGAAGGAATGTGTATCATCTCACCCGTATGCATGTGCACAAAATATAAAGCATTGCTCCATAATGCTACTACGTGATCAATTCCTCAAGGTGACACACATTTCCTATTTTAAGTAAGGTGCATTAATGTATTTTGGTCGCTTGAATCATTCAGTTCTATGGCTTTCTTTGGCTGAGAACCTAAAAAGACAACTAATTACAGCTCATTTCAAATAGAGCTAATTTAGAATAAGAGATAATTAATGCTCTCACCTAAAAGACAGGGAAGAGGAGATTATCATAAAGGGAAGGTTCAGGTTTGTAAAAAACAAATTAAAATCCAATACCCACAATGACCTGTGCTCCTAGAATTATTTAAAGGGATAGCTAATTAATAGAGGGGAAAGCTTAAGCATGCTCTCACCTAAAAGACAGGGACCTGACAGAGGCTGTTACCCTCTCAAATATGGAGTGTCTCGGATTCCCCTCCTCGTCCTCTTCCTCCTCCTCGGTCCTCTCTTCTTTCTCCTCTTCCTCCTTCTGAAAAGAAATCAACTATGTGAATGTGCACACTAAACTGTGTGTGTATTTAGGGGTTAGGGGAGCTTCATATGCTCTTTCTGTGGCTCTTCTGTAGGAGATGAGACAACAACACAGACACAAACACACACATACATACACAGTCTGTGAAGCTCTCGCTAAAAGAAATGCAGAGCTAATAACATCATTTTATGTGCATTTTCTCACCCTACGGCTGCAGCTCAATCTGAGATTAACATGGTAATAGTCACAAGGGGGTGTGAAATGTGAAATGTGTGTGCGCTTGTCTCAGATTCAGTATGTAATTCAGTGTGTAGTTCAAAGACAAACAACAGTCGCCATAGTGAATACTGAGACTAAATGTTTATGGAAACGGATCCCAGGAGATGTTAAAAGGAAATTGAAAAGGGGATTCTCATGACAGTGAAGCTTAGGGTTCCTCTGACATAAACTATGTAAATAATCCAGTTTCTGAAGCATGATTTGACGTTTCAGCCCCGGGTGTAACTATGCTAAATGTGAACTAAGTGGTAGAACATTTTAATTGTATGCAACAATAACGCAGTTGACTTGGTGTTTCTTCTAATGGCTTCACAAACAATTACACATTTTCCAAAAACATTTTTCAAGCCCACATGCTTCTAAAGAATAGTATGAGTAACAAGAATAATATCATTCCTTAGACATGTTGAAGTCCCTGTGTGGTAATTGTGAGTAATTGTGCATGCTGGTATACTGTGATGATATGCAGTTTTTCCTAATGTCCTGTCAAAATGGGGGTTGGAGGTGAAGATAATGTGTGTGACACATGGATGAGACAGCAAATGATGTAATGATGCACACAAATGTACATTACATTTCATGAGATTATAAAGTGATGGCTAGAGCAAACACATACAGAAAATTCAGCTATTCTTCCAATCAATCTTTTTAGATAATTTTTGTGCAAAATATTTTGTTTTTTGCTAGAATCTCCTTTTGAACAGGACCAGGAAAATCTAGTTTTGAAGATCATGGACTAAAGTGTTGGTATAGAGGAAATGTATGACTATCATTATGGTCATTATCCATTCATATATCCATACCACATTTGCTGGTTTGCAACTGAGCACAGTTTCCTTTGCAAACCAGAAAGGTATACAGCGTGTCCAGACTTTTCATTTTCTACTTGAGAAGTTGGTATAGTTGATGGAGTGATGAGGTGAGTGGAAGAGGACTTTAGAGATCCCTGACCTGTGTGGAGGAGAGCCGGACTGGGTTTCTGCGTCGCACTGACTCGGGAATCTTCTTCAGGACCAAAGTCACTCCGCTGGGATTCTCCTGCAGCTTTTTTACAAGGTTAGCTCTGCTCCAGCCCACCTGATGCAGCCAAACAGATGATTATTTCTCTTTGAAGGTTATTGTTTCAGACACGGAAACACTTTGCAGGAACAGTAACTGTACGGAGGTTTATCTCAGTTACTTTGGAGCTAAGACATAAAGCCTAAGACTGAGAGGAGCCCACATATACAGTGCTATGGAGCAGTGCAACACATACTGTATATTTTGTAACACTCACCACTATCTGGTCGTTGACTTGAATCACTTCATCACCAGCCAATATCTTTACATAGGCATCATTCGAAGGCTGCAAAAAAAGAAGAGAAAAACAACACAAATAAGAACTCCTACTAAATAACTTTTGGTCATTTTTGTTTTACTTTACTTTTTTGTGCTCTTATCCACTGTGACATGCAATAAATGATCTGGTAGAGATTTATTGGTTTTTGCAGTATTGTACATTTTGACATGTTTTGTGGCTGTAGAAGTTTTTTTTTTGTTTGTTTGTTTTTAGTTATATGGACTTGTTTATCAACAGTATATTATGGCAATTTTGACATATATTATTTTTTGTCATATCACATAAAATATTTGTGACTACTGACAACATACTGTGGAGCTATATAGCACATTTCCAAAAATGAACAATAACTGTAATAGTTGTTCTTGTGATCTGGCAGTTAATCACAACTTGCAAACTTTTGAAGCTAGAAATAATTTAAGACCCTGAAATAAAATCACTGTATGTAACTTTATATCAATATATATATATATATATATATATATATATATATAGTCATAAAGTAAATGTTCTGGACATTTGATTAATTGTTTAAGAGATTTGATGGTAAGAGAATAAAATAATATATATACATATGTGAAGTTTGAATATATGGAATGAACCTTGAATATATTGAATGATATATACAGTATATGTATGTATGTATATATATATATATATATATATATATATATATATATATATATATATATATATATATATATATATATATATATATATATAGTCATAAAGTAAATGTTCTGGAAATTTGATTAATTGTTTAAGAGATTTGATGGTAAGAGAATAAAATAAGTGGGAATAACAGACAAATGTCTTTTCAAAAATTTCAAAAATCTTACAATTATCTAATACAACTACAAGTATTAAAAGGAATAGCTAACTTGGTATGGCAAATAATTAATAAAATGTAAATTGTCTTGCGGTATCATAATATCACCCACGCCTAATGTTGTCCTGAGGAAATCCAAATGGGAATCAGTGAAATGGAACATTGACTTTGTGGACACCTTGCAGTAATAGTACCCCAGGTTGTTTTTATAATTGTATGGGTACTTTCTCTGTGAGCCTGTGAGGCTGAGGCGGAACAAATATCATGCACACAGCCTGTGTGTGTGTGTGTGTGTGTGTGTGTGTGTGTGTGTGTGTGTGTGTTTGTGGCCAGTGGTCACGTCTCTTCTTAGCAGTTAGTGATGTAACTGCAGTAGCAGGGGAGTCAAGAGTACTTTGCTGTTGACATAATGGAACAAAAACATCTCCATCTATCTGTCCCACAGGAGAGCTGCCCTTGCTCTCATTTCACAAGCCCTCCTTATCCTGGCTGACACTCCTCCATCTTTCCATCGCTCAGAGCTTATTTTATAAGCCCACTTTTATCCAACAGATCTTCGGCTTTCTCAGAAAATCATGTATCTCTCCTCCTTCTATGGGATGATTTTATTTTACTGGGTTCATCCAGTATAACAATCAGCTACTAAGTGTGACTATCAAATCACTCAGAAGTAACTAGTCTGATAGTCTCATCAGATTATCTCCAATTTAAAAGTGAAGCTGTAACCTTATTAACAGTAAAATTGACAAATAACTCGTAAATTATAAATATAACACATGGGACAACTAATTGTGACTAATGCACGTACATAAATATTGTAAGCCACGATGGATCATGTACTGTAAGATGTTTCTTTGTTTACATTCAGTTTGCAGTCAGCAGCATTTGGCCCAAGCAGCCTCAAGAATATATTTTTAAATACAGTGTATTTGCATCACAAGGGCTCAGATTGGTTTCCATTTCAAAGCAGTAAGTTAAAGAAAGATAAGCCAACAGCTAAAAATAATGTGTCACACAAAAGTACTTCAAAGAGGATTTCTGCCTTTTCCAGTGCTCATGCTTCCTTAATAAATTAATCCAAATCAAACTTTTATACTTCATACTACGTGTGCAGAGCAGAATTCATAGTAGAAAAAAACATGATTGTAATCAAATTTTATTGTCACAAACATAGAAGAGAGTTGATGTAAAACTGATCATTCTTCTATTTTAGTTTTGCTCTTCACAAGTGAAAATATACTTCCAGTTCCTTCTAGAGGAGAAATCCTGACAGACAAGTGCAATAGCAGATCCAAATGTTTCAATAGAAGACGTGGAAACGAGTGTTTAAGTGTTATCGCCTGCAGAAATATGTGACAGACCTGAGCCACAGAGTCACAGCGTGTTACCTCTTACACTTATCAGCGCACTTTTTAACAAGACAAAGCCGGTTCAGAAATGAAATTGATGTAACCCCACCAGCTCTCTTTCACGGGGCTCTTGCAAAGAGACAAACTGTAGTTGAAGTTAACCTCATAGTCTGGAGTTCAAAAGGAGTAAAGGTTTGAGTCACGCTGCTCCTAAAAGGATTGGTTAAGAGCACAGAGATGGTTAACTCTGTGTGGATTTGTGGGCTGAGTCATCAGTGATCAAGTAAACAAGAGAGTCTGACCTCAGCAGCAGTTCCTGTCACATAGTGGTTAATGGAGCCGGTGGACGTTATCTCAATCCCCTAAGAGAAAAAAAAAGAAGGAGAAAGAGATACATTTCAGACTGATAACCTACATATTAGCAATATACAGAAAGCTAATTTTACACATCATCAAAATGATTCACCATAATGGACATGTAAACATTGCTCTATCATGTCACTGTCATCGCTGATGGAGTCTGCGGGGAGATATTGATGTCTGTCTCCAGATGTATTGATGGTTCAGCCTGTAATTACCCCTCAGCCGGCCTTGATAGATTATTTTGAGTCATAATGGACGTGGGGAGAGCCAACTAATCACACCCCAGAAAGCCTAGATCACATAATCAATACGTATTACATGGCAACAGAAACATGAATGGATTCAAACTTTGAACTGAAAAGAGCACAGCAAAAAGAGTCTAATAAAAAACCATTTCCTCCCATTACTCATAATTACAACATATTATATTTAATTATTATATATATAATATATCAACTTATTTGTTAAAAATATCCAGGTCCTTTCAGCTGTAGCTATACAATTCACCACAATACAATGAAGAAGTATACAATACAATTCTACATATACAATTCAAATGTAAACCTCAAAATGTAATGAAGTTATAACATCTTACACAAAGCTGACCCTATGGTTCAGCATACCCCCCCCACCCCCCCATTTAGCATAAACATGTATAAATAGTTTAAAGCAGATATAATGTGAGCAGGTCAAGGGAGGACATTTTGTGTTTGCTTGTTTTGCAGTGCTCTTATTTTTACTATTCTTTTGCATGGTTTGTTTTATTGTGTTACTGTTGCATGCTTTTATATTGTAGTGTCGATTGTGTACAGAGATGCTGACTTAACCTTGCCCCACACCCAGTGCCAATTAGCACTGATGCGACTCACCTGGGAATGAGGGAAACAGACAAAAAAAAAAAAAAAAAAAAAAAGAGGCATGTGATTTAGCAACACAGAAGAGAGACAGAAGACAGGAGTAAATGGCAACATACGGTGGTATAAGAGAACGACGGGACTGGGGAGCAAAGCCTCCTGCGGTTTAGGTGAGTGTGATAGAAGACAATAGCCCCTTTCCGACCGGAGGGATTTTTGCAGTTCCTAGAACATAAAATTCCTAGAACCCTTTTTGTTCTCGTGTTCTGACTGGACCAATTTGAGGATTTTTAAGTTCCTCTGACCGCAGTTCCTGTAACTCTTTCAGTTCCTACTTCAGGGCAGGGTCTTTTCGCTGTTCCCTTTTCAGCATAGGAACCTAGGTCAACGAGGGTCGGGTTTCCGGTACAGACAGACCAACAACGGGAAAGTTTTCGCCATCTTATTCATCACTAAATTCAGTTCTGAGACCGTTTTAGACAGAAATGAAGTATTTCGATTTCAAATATAGGCATTCTTGCAAAAAATGATGCAGAATTGACAATTTGTTTCAAAGTTTTGGGAGTTGAGAAGCGCCATGAAGTGAGGCGACAGCCAGCAGGCTCCTGCCCCGGCCGCTAGCTCGTCGCTCGGTCAGTCATGCTCAGAGACCCCGCTGTAAGATGGAGGTCTCTCAGACCGGTCTCGTAAATAAGAGGCTTGGATTTCGCCGTTGACGGTTCGTTTGTTTAAATATCACAACACATGTCCATCATAAGATTAACTGGAACCTGTGGTCTTTTCGCTGGCCGACACACACACACACACACACACACACACACACACACACACACAGAAGGCAGAGGTGGGGGAGACGTGTTTAAATTATGACAAATAGGCTATATACATTAGATTTAGTATTTAGTTCATACTTTTTTTGGTGTATTTGTTTTCTGATTTTAACGCTATAAAGACCGTTGCTGTGCTTGCATCGCTCCCTTACCCCTCCTATAGTCCCTATGGCCACTTGGCCAGTGCGAATGCAAATAGAAAAACGGTTTTGGGGGAGAGTAGTTAGTAGATCTGCTTAGAAGTGGACTTTTCCTATAACTATGTTCCTATAACTACTTGGTCGGAAAGCGGCTAATGTCTAATGTGTGATCCTACCTCCCAGGGCATATCTATGGGCGCACTGACGGATTCCACGGGGAAATTCCAGTTCCCGCTACCACAACCGTCCCCTCTCAGGCCTTGGGTTTTTATTATTTTTATCTAAATAAATGTCTGTAAAGTTTTAAACCTTGGGTTAGTGTGTTTTTGGCTCTGCTCACCCCTGATTTTAAGAACCTGGCTTTTAATGTTTTAATTTAGAAATAATTTTAAGAGGTCCTAGGCCTCATCAAAAACCTAGGTGGCATTGTTGGCCCTACATTTTTTTTTTTTTTTTAACAAGCAATTTTGGCAGAGCGCCACCTACTATACCGGAGGTAGAGTTACTCCCTTCATTCTTCCCGGCACATGTATATGGGAAGAACTGGCATAACCCGGTTATTCACTTAATACCCGGTTACTGCTGTGCATGTAAACACACAACAGACCTCATTTTTTCAATCAATTTCTCTGTCAGTTGAGGTTAATTAGGTTTTGTTGCTAGTTCTTAAGCACATTCGTTGAAATGATCCTGTTCTACTTTGGAAAAATTGTGAAATTACTCCCAACAGTTTAGCTAAAACCCACTCCTTTTACACACCTGCTGCCACCAGACGCACAATTATGCGCCAATGGACTTCAGTGTCAGGGTGATGGAAGTGAAACTAGAAAATCCGCTTTTAAGACAATACAGAGATGATTAGGATGGCCGAGTGAGCGAGCACAAAAAAATTGGACTGCTACTATCTAACACAAGAGACTTTTACCTAATGGGCTGAGTACACAAGGAGGGAAGGGAATTGGACAAATGTATACTTTAGAAATAAACGAAAAGGACAATTTATTATGTGGATAACAAGCAAAGAAGATAGCTATAATTGTTGTACTGAATGTATTGACTGAAGGATAATGGATTAAGAGAAGAAAAGAAACAAAGTTATGTATGAACAACTAGACATTGTAGAAGCTTTTGGAGGAGTAAAAAGAATAGAACAGAGTACAGGAATAACCTTGAGTTAGATGAAGGAAGTGAGGAGTGGAACCAAATGATGGAAAACTGCAGGCAGTGATGAAAGCAGAAAATGAATACTGAAAATGAAAGTGAGAGAAAATAAGAGGCAATAGAATGGTGAGAGAGGTTTTATAATGATGGTAATAATGAAATAGTAAGATGCTGCACAGAGGAGACAAACAGAAAAAAATCTATCCAGGGGTAACCAGGAAAGTAAAGAAAAAGCAGAACTCTTACTGGAAGAAGAGTTTAAAAATGAGCTGATGGAGTAAAAAGTAATGTAAATAATACTAAATCTTAGTGTTGGTTTACGGTTTCTAAAACATTTTTATGTTAATCTTAGTGGCAGATCAGCAGCCAATGGCCCAGAATTGTACACGGATGGAGATAACAGTGAGCCAACGATTTATTATAATTTTCATTATTGAATAATCTCATTAATATTTTCTTAATGAAAAAAAGTAAAAAATGAATTGCCCAAATTGTGTTAATTTCCCTAAGGTAATGTCTGACTAACAAAAGTCCAAAACATATTAACATAAACATTCACTGTCAGATAAGAGTCTTTCCAGCTGAAAGGCTGAGACTAGGTAATAGTCAACAATGTTTCTTGAGCAATAAATCAATTGATTACCCAAATAGTTTGGTTGGACAACTGGTCCCCAGACCGTA
The DNA here is from genome assembly GCF_004354835.1 of Perca flavescens. Taxonomy (NCBI): domain Eukaryota; kingdom Metazoa; phylum Chordata; class Actinopteri; order Perciformes; family Percidae; genus Perca; species Perca flavescens. The sequence goes on from NC_041350.1 coordinate 18,298,385, forward strand.
TTTGGAAAACCTCAGATTTTAAATTCTGTAGGATTTGTGTCAAACAGTTAAATCTACATATAGCATGATAACTTTCTTATATTTGGTGCAGTTAATGTATGCTAAATGTGTTATCATTTAATATAGAAATAGAATTTGCATCTAGCATCAAAATATACTTTTCTTTGGTTCTACATTTCGTCACCTTCCTAAAATAATTGCCTACGTCATTTTTTCAGGTTTTTCAGAAAACACAAAATAAAACTGTCTAAGTCACATGCTTGACATAGGCAATTTTACTAAAGGTGTAGAATCACATAACCTGTTCAACTGAGGATGTAGGCAATTTTACCAGAGGTGGCCTGCACCATGAGGAGATGATTTAGGCAACAAAATCATTTTTGTTAAAAAATGACTTAGGCAATTATTTTAGGAAGGTGACGATTTGATAAAGACAAAGGGAGTTATTAAGAACAAGAAGGCTTTACCAGCTGATCACCAGGTGACACAGGCACTAGGTCGAAACTCTCAAGCTTAGCAGTGAGGCTAAGAAGCGCCTCAGGGCTGGAATTTAGGATCTCATCACACACAGACACCAACTGACGGCACTAGAGAATGAAACAAACCACCATTTACTATCAAGAATATCTCAATCAATCCTTAAAAAAATAAAGGGAAACTAAAATGACTTGTAGTAAAGTAGGCAACAATATACAAATACTTACGACAGATATGATGTCCTTTTCCTTTTCATAGACAGTGGTATCCTGTTGGATGAGTGAAACAACATAACATGAGTTCAATCTAAGCAGTGTACCACAATGACACCATAGCAGCCTTTATAATGCTATAATTGATTTGTGGAAATGGGACAATCTGACTCAAAACGCCTGTCCTATTTCCTCTTCACAGCATGAGTCGGGAAGTGAACGACCAAAGGTATCCAGAGACAAGAGAGGCATCACTCCAGAGCTTTTACTGGTATTTTATCCCAGCAGAATATACTCTTGTATAAATGGGAGAAAAGAAACAAAAAACAAACATAAAACATACCACTTATTCAATGAAATTTGCAGTTCAGCAAGTGGGCAATCGATTTTGGTGGTGTGTAATGTCCACTTAACCCGAGGGCTCACACTAATCCCCCACAAGCACACATGCGTGCACACCACAGGAAGTCAGTGGTCAATGTCACAACTGCTTAATCTCTGGTAGGGAGGAAGGTGTTGATAATGCTCCAACAGGCATTACTCTGACTTTGCCCGGGAGCTGGAAAAATGAAGGGCAGGCTTTGAATTGAGGGGATAAAGAGAGGTTAAAATAGAAGAGGGTAGATGTTTGCACGGCGTATGTGGTAGAATTTCCAGTTTACAAAATCATGCTGTGTAAATTGAGACAGTGGTACCCCAGGCCTCATTCAGGTTAAAGCCCAACATGTTCTTTAGAGTTGAGGGAGACTGAGCAGCTGTATGATGGCAAAAGGCTTGGGCCTGTGTGTCTATGTCTCCCAAGTCCACACAGGGAAGACATATTTAAATAAACACACGCACCAAAGGATAGGCTCTACTGCAGTATGGTCAGGCTGGCACTGTTTTCAGTCTGTGCTGAGGTGTTTGGGTTCATGATTTAGGTAAGCATATGTGTTTACGGCGCCCACAATATCTTTTTTTACATTGAAGGTTCAGCTAAACTTAACACAGCATGAGTTTTAAATACTCCTTCAGGAAGACAGTAACTTTAGAGTTGGGATTACACTACGTGACACTACATTGTGGTTAAACTGTACTGCTTAATCCTAATTTCTCCTCGATCCAGATTTCATTAAAGGCTTCTGTGTAAATTATCTTTTTCAGTTATCCAGAGTCAAGCTGCTCCTGAGTTTTAACAACGAGAATATTCATTGACAATAGACCAATGCCAATACCATTACTCCCTAAGCTAATTTGCAATGCCATGACGATGTGATGAGTTACATAAAGTACTGTTTACTAATCTCTGTGAAATGTAACAAGGGATCAACAGTGAACGGGGTTGGATTTCTGGGCTGATTAAGGCTGTGACAGGGGAGGGGTACGACAGGGAGAGATTGTGGATGGGGGTGTGGGGGTGTGCATGGTTATTCCCTTGGGCATTTACGTGTGGATACTTTAGAGATAGAGAACTTGCAATATATTGATTTACACCACAACAAACCACTAAAGGTTGTGTAAACACCTAAAGATGTTCAGATCTTTATCTTGATCTCCATTTGAGCAAAGTAGTCTTGTCATGGCACGCTAGCTATATGCAACAGTGACTTAATTAGTTAGTTAGTTGGATAGCTATAGTAGTTAGGGCTTCATTCACAGCATAAACAGAAATACAAATTAATTAAGGACAGCTATTAAAAAACAGAACATCATTGTTGCAGTACAACATTCTAAATTACGGAGGAGCTGAAAATGTCACCTTACTCAGAGCCAGCTGCTAATGTTACCAACAACATATTATGGATGCGAACATACCTAGGTAAATGCATCTGGAAAAGGATTTAGGGTTAATTTTAGCTTCTAAGAGGAGTTTATGCCACATAATACCATAAGACACAAAGTGCAACAAGGCAGTCAAAACAAAGGGTTTGAAATGGCGTGCAGCCATGCTAGCAGCTTTGTGAAGCTGCAGTGTTGAGCTAAATGCTAACATTAGCATCCTAACATGCTCACTATGACTATGTTAAATGTAAACATTGTGGTGGCGGTAAAGTCAGAGGATCATCAATGTCAGAGGAATTATTTCTCTGGGGACTGTGAATGTCCATAGAAAATCTCATGGCAATCCTTCCAATAGTTGGATATATTTAATTTCATGCATTCACTGTTAATGGTGTTACAAATGCTAAAACTGTGGTTTAAACTCAGGACAGAAACATATGACTTGATCCACCTGTAGCCTAATTGTGATCCAGGGTATTAGTGGTAGTAATGGTAATAGCAACTCAGGTTTCAGTCTGGTTGCCACCTCCTACCACACACCATCACTTCTGCTTTCGCTTTATTAGTAACACCTCTTTCTTTCCAGCATCTCACCGTTGCTTTTTAGACAAAAGGTTAAAATACAGCAATATCCAAGTAGTACTTGGAGCCTTGCCACTAGAGGCTTTCCCACAACATTAGCTTACAACCTGTTTCTGCATTTCCTTGTAACAGGAAATGTGTGTGAGGTGAGTGTCAGGTACACTTCTGCCCTGAAACATATGCTTACAACCACAAATACATGCAAATCACGTTCTGATTTAATTTATGTTACTTAACAAAAGTCAAGAGTGCCCAAAAACATCTAAAAGTATTTAAAAATATTTATTGTCTATCCATCAATTTTAAAGTGCATATACAGTTACAATTCATTTGCACACACATGGATAAAAAGCATATAACACCTATGACATATGAGGCCTTTGCATTTAGGTCACATTGTGTTATATTGCTGAGACCCAAGAGGAGAGGAAGACATGAAAAGAGGAGCTCCCAGCATGTTTATCACGCTCCCTTCTATTCATTTCTCCTCTCAGTAAGGGACCGTTCAGTATTTATGGATGTACCACCGGAGGAAAATAGGGGAAGGTCATGTCTTTTTATTCTTTGTTGAGGGGAGGATCACCCAACATTTTTTAGTCTAGGGGGTCGCCCAACTTTTGTATTCATGAAAACGGCAAAATTTCAAAGTGGCTTGTATGTTGCATATTTTTCCATGTAGCTCTCCGTCTCGGTCCCCCATCGCCAGCAGATGAGTCTGACTCATACGCAGAGTTTGCTTGGGGGGGCAAGGGGGTAAGCCTCTCCCCGGAACACGTAGCTCCTTTGGCGCCATTTTGATGCTACCAAGCCATCACCTTCCGTTAGCATAAAATAGCAAAAATAGGCTAACGATTGTGTCATAACCACGCAACTTACTGTCGGCTAGTAGAGGAATTACCGTATGGTACAGGAGAAGCTCGCAGGCAGTTTTAACTTAAATTTGCTGTTTAAGTTTAATTACTAATGTTAACTAGCATTTTAGTTAGCAATAATTAGCCTGTGCCTATGTTAGCTCCTTACATATACCTACGCTCTCCGTCTCTGCGAGACGTTTTTCTTCTGTAGAGAAAAAACATTTTCAGTTATCCATCAACTAAAGCAGAACAAATGGTCCAAGATCACATAATATTCCACAACCAATGCATTTTGGGCCTTTTAGTGACCCAAACAAGACCACAAAAATATGCCACCTATAACTGCCAATTCCTACATTATCATACAGGGGAAAAAATAATAATTTCATTATATGGACCTTTTTGAGCAGCTCTGTGCCCAAACAACAGCTCAAACAAAGACTGACATTCAAGATTGACCTTTTAATCCACTTCATTGTAGCAACGGTAGTTACATATTAGCCACAATTTTACTGCTGACTGTCAATAAATGGCAGATAATCCCAAGCAGAATGTGCTGCACTAAGATTCCAGTTATCATAATAGAAATACTGAGGAGAAAAAGAGACAGCTGCATTGTCATAAAAGGTGAAAACTTTTAATTTCTTTGCCTTCTGCTGCACTGTAACATGCATCTACTTCACTTAATAAGAAAGGTCTCGTGTTGTGTTGTGTTGTGAAATGTGGCTTGATCAGGCGGTAAACTAACTTTACAGCAGTGTTCTGTGCCTGAAAGCTGTTATCTCTCTCTATAGTTGTCCAGGAAACAAAGACAAGCTATTATGTGGGTGTAACACTCTGAAAAAAAGCGGAAAACAAGAATGCATGCAAATGCAAAACACAAGCATGCATGTACACACATGTACCAAAAGGCTGAAACTATCTACACAAAGGTGCAATAACAGACAGATGATTTGACACAATTGAACAGATTTAAGTCTCTTTTTTTTAAGTCTTTTTTTGTTATAAATCAAAAGCCATCTCAAGTCAAGCCCCAGCATGTTATGTTTACATAGTTGGACTTGCACCAGTGGATATTTAATATTTGCCAACAGGTCACATACTTGCTATAAAAAGACTGGCAGACATCTCTAGGTTAGATCTCTTTTACACCTGCTCCTTATCTTTCCATCAAAATCTTACAACCCTGTCCATGTTCTTTTCTTTGCCTTTTACCACTCCTCAACATTGGAGTTCTCTTAAGATAAAGTCAATGTCATTTACTTCTGACAGGTCACATAGGTGAGGCCTCTTTTAATTTGCACGGTTCATTTTTTAGTACAGTCCCCTTGAAATTCTCTGCCTTCTATATTCATGCCTCTCATTATTTCCTCCATCTTAAGCTTTAAACAAGTCCTCCAACAGCAGAGAGGTTGATTATTGCTTATAAAGCAACAATAGATCAGTTTTTTATTATATTATGATATCTTTCTGATCAAAGAAAATCATTAAATCAGTGGTTCCCAACCTTTTTGGTCTAAGGTACCCCCATAGCCCTGTTGGATGAACTCGCATACCCTGTCTTCGATTCCCATTGTATGTTCCAATTGCATAACACTTTATTTTATATAAAAGTGTATAAAAGTGGACATTGTTCATTTTACAATGGAACTGTCAATGTTAAGGTCGGTTTTGGTCAGCAATCATACTGATACTAGCCTATTAGGCTACTACTACTCAGTGTTGGAACCATTTATTCATTAACGTTACTTTTAGCTAATTATTATAACCGTTTCGTCATTATGTTTAGCTAATCAATGAACTGTTAAGTCATTATGTTTGGCTACCTGTTTAAACTACTGTGCTCGCTTGCCAACTAGTTTTCACACTCTCTTACATAATTGCAACATGTAGCGTTCAGCTGACTTAATGTTAATATGTGGATATATTCTTTTAACCAAATCACAATTTCTGTTTTCTCAAATTAGTTGAGCTACTCTCCAATCTTTTCACGTACCCCCTGGCAACTGCAGAAAAGTACCCCTGACTGAGAATCACTGCAATACATAACCAAAATGTCACCTTTTAAACTAACAAACAGCCATCCTAACCTTTGTAGCCTTTTTCAAAATTAAGAAGCATTTTCAAGAAATTAAAAAGGATAAGCAGATTGTTGCCGAGGTTTTTGTTCACAGAGTAAGATGTACTGTACATAGCTTTGTATATACATTATGTGTTTTGGCATTTTTGGCACACTTCTGCCTCAGCCTATATACTCCACACAGACACAAATCACACATCCACAGATTTGTCTCAGTAGCTCCCAGTCCTTCAAATGTAAGTTTAACATTAAAATCACTTGTAGTATTGTATATTTTCAGGTAAAGGTTCTTATGTCAAAGACACTTTCAAAAGTTAGATTTTGCAACACAAATGTTCTCCAATTCTTTTCATAGAATCACCATTAAACTCACATACCTTAATATAATTAATTTTTTTTTTGCTCTCATATCCAAGTTCACGGAGCCTTCTTTTTTTCTCCCTGTCTCTCTCTCCTGGACTTTGCTTGCTGCTTGGCTGGTACAAAGCAGACTGAGGGTGTGTTCTGCGAAACTCTGACTTGACAACTCCACTGTTTGCTCCAAAAAACACCAGCTGACTACTGACCTTGATCAGCCTCAGGGTGCGAGAACACACACAGACACACAGGAAATAAGAGTCCTTTCTTTGGTGTGAAAGATGTGGTGTAGCTTCTTTGGAAGCAGTTCCCCAGAAAAGAACGTCATAATGTAGCCACGGCCTCCTGACACAACGTCAAAAACCGTTAACAGGTGGGGCATGACACCAGCCTCCATTTGCCAGGAGCACATTTTAAGAAGCCGTGACCATGCTAGTCTGTATGTGTGTAAATGATGTGTACACTGCTGATAGATTAAGGACACACACATGATACAGTTATATAGTACGCGCTACAAGTTTTCTTCTGCAAAGCCTGTAGCTGCAGGTTTATAATGCTTTGATGACAGCAGAACTGACATGATACAAACTGTCATTATCTCTTGTCTGTTAAACATGTGTGAGTGCTTCTCAGCTTTCCAAAACTGACCTTTTACTGTAGCTCACCTGCCAAAGTAAGTACACAGCACCTGTCAAAACAGGTAATACACATGTTTTATATTTTACATATGAAATGACCCAATCTGTTTCCAGTGTGATTTTTGAATGGAACTAGCTACTGTCAGTTAATTTAAAACTTGTATGAATTTACATGACCCTGAAGTCAGTGGACAGAATGTTCTCGGTACAATGCTTCTTTGCGGACAATCATTTTTACTTTTTTAAAACAACTGCACACAACTGCACACACGTGTGCACCAAAGTTCAAAAACAGGAATTGAGCAAACAATAGCCAGACATTACCAAGCGATGATCGACCTCTGAGAGGGACCGACGACAAAAGCAACTGAGGGCTTCAACTTATTAATCACTCTCTTAAGTGCTGAGCCGACAATTGATGAATGAAAACAACAATCGGCAGGCCCAAATCTGATTCACTCAGTAGTGACAAAAACATCCGATCAGAGTCAACAAGCTCCATAACTCTCAAATTCATACTTCCTTCCTTCTCCTATATAATAAAAAAGGGGCTGTAACTGTACACCAACACAAAGACTGCAACTCTTATTTATCACAGGCTAAATCTAGTTCAGACCAACCTTGTATGGTGAGTCTAGTGTAGATCTCAAATGATCTCTCACATTACAGTATTATCAATCCCTTAAAGTCTACACAATGATTTTCAACTTTAAATTATAACCAACAAGCAAAAAAATACACTTAACAGTGTGTATACATGTAGGCTTGTGCCATTTTAAGCAGTGTAGCAAAGTGCTAAAGCAGCAAAGGAAGCATCACCTTGTGGGGAATTATCCAATCAAAGAGGTGAGAACTGTACCTGTCGTGCTGGGCAGGCATCCAAAGCTGGCTATAGAGGGCTATATATAAACTCCTCTAAATACCCACAGCCTCTCAGCCCCTCTGACTGCCTCCTTTAACTCTTCCTAATTATCTCTCATTCTGTTGCTATCTCTGCAGCTCCCTCTTCTTTTTGTCTTCTTCTCTGCTTTACTTCTGTCTTCTGCCCTTTATCGCTAATGTCACTACAGCTTTCTTTCGAGTTAATAGTCTCTCTCTGCCTGTCGCTCTCTGCTGTTCATTCAGCGACGGGCACTCCACTAGGAGTCAGAAGTCAATTAACCGTCGGTGCCATCCCTCTTTCAGTCTCCTCCTTCTTTCTCTGCCTTCTCCTTTACTCCCACTCTGACCCTCCCTCCCTCCCTCCCTCCACTCCTCCCTCCCCTAGGCACTCCAACAAATCCAGGCCTGTCCCTTCTACTACCTGTAAACACTTTTTACCCTTATCCAGTTATGAATATTCCTTCTCTTTCTATTTCTTTCACACATGTCATACTACCCTGAAGGAGTAAACACAAACAGAATCCAGACCTCCTATTTGGTAATCATTTTATCCTAAGCTTCTTCAAGGTACAGCTGCCTCCAAATATGCCAGGAATGTAAAGATAAAGAATTCATTACTCAAGCTAAACCGAGGAGCAGGGAGTCCGTTTGTGCTTCTGTTTTTCTTGCTGCTTTTTAGGGGTTGATTTTAAAAAGAAATCACACAACAGGTTGCAGTTCCTCTTTGGAAGTTTAGTGTGCTTGACAATACCATTAGAAACACGGTTATTTATATGTTGTTCCTCATAAGATAAAACACCTCATGTTTTAATGAACAGTAAAGTATAATAAACCAGCCATTCAGTTTGCATAAAGAGAGACACATTTTTTAAATGTTACTGCAAAAATCAGCCATTTGATGGACAAATGGACAAATATAACACATACATGTTTTATAAGTATAAAATATAATTATGAGTAACACATGATTTGTATGCACTTAACTGCTTAAAACCATAAATGGACCAACCTTGTGGACAATGTCTCCTAGCTCTCTGCAGTAGGTGAATATGTTCTTGCTGGCACTGTATCCACTGAGCTGGGATAACTGATACCTGGCAAAACAGGGATTATATTTCGAATAAGTCTGGGTAGAGACTGGACAAGTGCAATGATTTAATTTCACACTGGTAATTAAAAGGAACAAAGACAAATTAAGGATCTTAGAAAGTCACACAAAGAGAGAAAGCAAACACAGAGGGATACACATTTAAGGAATAGGTATCAGGTTTCTTAACAGGGGACAACAGGTAAACAGCCCATTAATGCATACACCAAAAAATATCCCAGACCAAGGCTATGCCTCTAAATGATTGGAACCCACAGTCATCCTTTTTACATAAAACCTACAGCAACAAAATCTGCAGCCACTACTATTTGTATAAGAGATAACAGAGAACATTTTCTGAGTAAAAAATAACTGCAGAATAAAATAGAATTTTGAGTACTGTATACATAACGGTTAGATAACTTCCTCTTTACAGACCTGTTGAGCAAAGAGAAGAGTCCTTTGGCAGAGACGATGAGCTCCACTACAATCTGCAGAACGCCAGCAGGCAGCTTGCTGGCGCTGTGTCCATCGTTTTTGTTGAGGCGCCAGCGGCCCTGGATGCCCATCTGGAGGGTGTGGGCAACAGCACGCAGCTTCTCTGTCAAACTGCGCAGGTTCTCACCACCTATACCATAAGTCTGGAAAACACACACACACCAAACACACACAAAAGTGATGGGTTAAAGGGCTATTCGACTCCTGAAAAACTCCACAATGTTATACATAATCTGTGATGTTTAATGCATTACTTCCCCTCTTCCAACACTTCACAGAATGCACGGGTCCAGTGTTTAGGACTCATTTAATATACTGTGATTGCAACATACACGGTTCGTTCTGGTTGGGGACCTATATTGTGTCTTGTCAATCCTCCTCTCTCTCTCCCCTCATTTCCTATCACATCTCTACTGTCCATTTTTGAATAAAGTCATAGAATGTCCCAAAACTGCTTAAAAAACTCTTCACAGAATGTTATTTCGACATAACTGTGGGTTCTGCAACTGGGTAGGGACTGAAATGTATATTAAATTAAAAGCAAGAGAGCACTTTTTTTCTTGTTACTACAGAGTGGAAGCTGAGTGAAATACTGTGTTTCACGATGTAAAGCATTCTTGACCACTGTTGGTGTTGTTTCCTCTTCTGAGATGATTTTATCTTTTTTGAGGAATGTAAAAATTGTGCGTGTTGAAATAAGTAATTGCTGGTCTGAATAAAGTTCAAAGTTCGACATTTACTACCAATGCTTATAGGTGAAAAAGTTTCTGCTATCAAGCTATATTACAAGTGACATGGAGGTAGACATTCGGCTAAAATCCTCTGTCACAGTATATGTAATTTTATATCAGCATGTCATATATATATATATATATATATATATAGTTATATACATACATACATACAGTGTACTGGTCAAAAGTTTGGGGTCACTTAGAAATGTCCATTCCACTCCATTTCAGACAGAATACCAGCTGAGATCAGTTGCATTGTTTTTGAGATATTAGAAGGAAATATACCACATTATAAACAGTAGGTATATACCCTATAATGTAATCATGAAGTGGATTCTTTGGCTCAATTTTCAAAAAAAAGGCTGCAGTTTTGTCGCATTATAGTGAGAGGGGGTTCTAATATTTTGTCCACCACATTTATATTGATGAGGGTAGGCACAATCTCAGTATAATATACAGTATAATACAATATGAATTAACCAAAGCTATAATATCACATTACATATAACGTAAATAGAACAACACAGAGCTTCTCTCTCATACTGAACGCCTGTCATCACAGTTTTCTGCCTAGCGGTGGGAGACGTGACTCTTCACAACCTCTGCAGAAGAAGCAGGTTATTGGTGTGACCCACTCAACATTGATCAAGAGGTTTGGACCTGTCAGGCTTTATTGTTCCACATCAACCAGCCGGAACAATCGACCGTCATCGAGTGCCTATGAATGTTTCATGGCCTCGCCAACATTGTTAATGTAGTTGTTAATTATGTAACTGTGAACTTGAATGTGTTTGGTCTGTTCCATGTGAGCGTCTGATGGTTGTTATTATGAATGAGCACACTGTTAGCACTTCACAGAGCATCAACACAGAGAGGAGGCTGAGAGGCATACGCACACATATACACAAGCTTTAAACAGTAGCCTACATCTGTCTGTCTATATGGGTTTTCAGTCTTGTCTTAAGTTAAACAATTTCACAGAAGTGCACTTATGTGAAACTTTTGCTACGGGGAGACTTTATTCACACACTCATTCATACAGACTTTAGGTTAAACTGTTAATGACCATCAGTATTAGAGTTCCATCAACAATTCGACAACAAGCGGTTTGAGCAGCCTACAGCTTAAGCCTCGGCCTAAGTTCACAGGGTGTTACAGCACCAGAGCTGCAACCTTGCCTGATACTTTCCTGCTCAATTAGTCCTTCCAATGAAACAAAACAAAGGCCAAGCTGGAAACACCGCAACAGACAGACACACACACACACACACACACACACACACACACACACACACACATACCAACATGACTATTTAAGTGTCCTTAAACTCCCTCTCAAAACTGGACAGGGAGGAAAATTAATTAGGCAGCAGAAGAAGAAAAAAAAGATAGAGAATCAAAGAGGAGGCGGAGGTGCCTTTTTAGCCGACTACAAACTTTCCCAAAAATTTGCATGTAAAGTATTCAGCACAAACTTTTTTAATTCTAAATCTGCTTTGGTTGCAGTTGAAGTATGAGAAGTCCTTTGATGTTAGCTAGAACAATAAAGTAACAATTTTACTATGATATGCTCGACTAGGGGGATTTGTGGGGGGAAAGTGAAGCACTGAACTCAAACTTGCTGCATGTTGCTAAAGGCTCTGAGTGCACGAAACAGGACTTTTATGGCAATAATACCAGTTGTGTATTCTGGCTGGATTTGCAAAAGATTATCCAACAACTGCTGGTTCCACTGTGCAAACAAGAGCATGATCTAAAAACAGTGTGATGGTAAAAAAAACCACATCTGTGCTTTAATATCAGAACTTACACGACACCACAGCAAGACAAGAAGAGCACTGCTCAGTAAATATCCAGAGGAACAGCTCTGCACACAACACACAAGGCACACAGCCTTGGATACACAGAGCACTGCTATGGACACATACTGTACACAAACACATGATTCGGCTTTGTCCCTCACCAGAGAGCAGAGTTTCTCCACAGCCTCCAGTATGAGCTCCTGGTGTCCGATCTTATTTACTCCCAACTTTTCCAGGTCCTGAGAGGTCAGCTGGAGCAGATCGAGACCCGATAAATGCCACTCTGAGACCGGGTACTGATGCAGGGGGGCATCCAGGCCTGGAAACAGGACACAAAAGCACATACACTTAGGGGTTTACAACATGCAGTGGCACAAGTATAAATGGAAAGCCCATAGTCATAAAGTCACATGTGTGTACAGGCAGAGACATGCAGAGGGAGCATGGACTAACAGAGGCAGAAGATCAGTAGCTGCTGGTATCCTGAGTTAAAATGTGTCTGTGAAACAAGTGATTTATAGAATTTACTTGCAAAATAGTTAATAAACGATATGATGATATTATGATATGAATTTATTTTCTCTTAACTGTGTAAATTTTTGATATGATGGCAACTTCAAAATAAAAGCCCAAGTGTGCTTTATACAATGTCATAAAAGTGTTATTACATGAATAGCTAGTGGTGGAGGGAGTATTCAAAATATTTAAAAATTAAAATTAAAAAAAAGCAATACTACACTATACAGATACAGACCATTAGTATTAGTATTACGTATTAGCAGCATAATGTTCTTAGTAGTAAAGTATCAGAAGTAAAAGTACTCATTATGCAGAATGGCCCATGTCAGTTTATTATTATATTACTGGATCATTATTATTGATGTAGAAATATGTAAGTGGTGCTTTAATGTTGTAGTTGGTCCAAGGCCTACTGTTATTTGATACTACTACTGATATTTTATTCTGTAACAATGGATCTTATATTATACACTGATCATGTGTTTTGCATGTAAAATCTTAATCTACAATTATGTAAAAACTGAATCTGTAATTATAGCTGTTGAATAAATGTAACGGATAAAAAGTACAATATTTATGCAAAGTGTAGCATAAAATGAAAACCTAAAAACGGTACTTTAATTAAATAAATGTAGGCCTATTTACTTTCTAGTAGCCTACTGGTAATTGCTCACCTTTAATGTAGGCCAATATTTTTGTACCAGTAATAATTATGCATTAATTTCACCCTGTAAAACAGCATAACTGAGCATTACTTCATGCGCTTTACAGTGGAGTGTGGGGTAAACTCTCTGTCTCTGAATATGAATATGGGCTACAGAAGAACTCATTCAGCCCAGTGAACGCACCATGCCCTAGAAGAAAACAGACAACCATGTACACTGTTTCTGATAAAAACCACCTGAGTTGTTGACAGCGGTCAGGACAACACTGTTGTGGCTTCTCTGTCTCAGCGTAGGCCACTTCCTCATTCCACCTCCACCTTTCACTTCCAAGAGGATTTGCGTGAGGATTCTATTTCTGACTTTACCGTGCGAGCCAAAGTACCAGTGAGGCGATCAAGGAGAGAAAAAAAAGAAACAATCCGCAATATGTTCCTCACCTTTGAGCCACTCGCTGACTCTCTCCTCGCTCCACGACGTTATAGGCTCCATGCTCGGAGTCCTGCTACAGTCGCTCGTTCAGATTCAAGCCGTCCTGGCTGACTTCTATCTCTATGGGCTGCCTGAAGAAGGAAAAGTTGATACTGATTCGGAGTCGGACGATGACGAATGGCACTCCCCCTCACAGGTACAGGTAAGAGTCCCCCTGCTGTTAGCCAATAGTGCGGAACTGTCAGGCTCAAAGGAGAAAAGACCCCTCCCTCCCAACCCCCAACCCCTCCTTACCTGGAGCAACAGTGCGTGTGTGAAATGTGCTGCAGCTTTAAGGCTTCATAACTTCCCTCATAGTTTTACTTTCATACACAATCGCGTCATGCGCACGGAAAAGGCGTATAGGGCCTATGGTAATTTCAGCAGTGTGTGGACTGTGGAGGCAAGTGGTGGACATAATAACAGCAACACCTATACCTGTATAGTGTAGTGCAGTACAATAACCCTGTAATAATGCTACCGGTGTAGGACCTTTCATTAACCCTGTGGTCATTCTTAAGTGTGAGGCTGCATTTGATTGCATTATAATGCAACTTATTTATAGGACAAAAAATGATATTATATGTAAAGATATTAAAACATAGGACACAATTATGATCCCCTACAAGAAAAATACACACAATTTCTGATGCAACTTTTTAATTCCCCTTCAATTGCATGATTATAAATAACTTGTTTTCCAGACCATAATCCTCTTTTCCTAGTCCACTGCTAGGCTGTTCTCCTGGGAATTGTCCGGAAATGTTTCCTATTTTATGCTTTGAACTGTGTTGACATCTGGGCTCTAATATTTAAAAAAACACTTGTGCCTGAACCTATCAATATTTTATTAATGTCCAATGTTTTGCCAACATGAGAACATTTCTGCTTGCTGAATTATATAAAGTATCAATGATTATATCAAAAGCATGCTACTGAAGGAATTTATTCATGAATAATTTACCCATAAACACACACACACACACACACACACACACACACACACACACACACACAGAATAAGTCAAGCAATCACTGGCTTTGTGGTTCAAAGTTGTTATTATGTTGAATGATCACTTCCATAAAATTTTATATTATGCTTTAAATCTTAAAAATGACGGTGAGTCATAACAACAGTGTCCACCTAATGTGTATAGTTAATAAAAATGCCACTTTTCAACACTTTTGAAGCAGTGTTTTCTCCATTCATGCTTATCACATCAAGTCTAGCATCCTTAAGGATTTCTGTGAATGTCAGCTACACTGGGAAATGATTGTTAGTTCCTCATAGAATAAATCACACAACATACCAACAAATCTGCAGTTGAATGTTTCCATTCAAGTAAAGGGCAACGCCTGATGAAAAGGCTGTAGTCACGAAAGAGCTGCCCTCCAATATCTGGCACCCCCTGCTGTTATTCTCTTTGAACCAAGAGAAAGGGACAGAGGAAGGGGAAAAGTCACATTTATATTTGAGCCAGAAAAAAGGCACACTGTCCCCATGTGTGTGGTATATAAATGCGTTATGCCAATATTTTCAAATATTTAGAGAAAATATGTTGGGCTGCATGTAAAAATCTAGTCTTGCAATTTATCTTTGCAGAAGAATGGTTCATGTGAGATAGCCATAATACAACATGCTGTTTTATACTGTATATGCTTTACATAATTCACCAACAGTCATGGATAAGTGTATTTCAATGTAAAAATCTAAACATAAAAGAAAAGTATACTGAATTGTGGAAAAAGGTTTTGGTCATTTTGATTGATTTTCTGTTGAGTCAAGATGCTCTCTGCTGAAAGGAAAATAACTGAGCTTGAATGTAAGACATCGGTCCACTAGTCTGACAAATAAAGGCTGGTCTTTTAATGAAAAACTACCAGTTTTTCAAAATTTCTAGCCCATTCTATCCCATCACTACAGCGTGCTCGTGTCCAGTTTACTGCATACGTTTAGGCTGCTCTTTTTCTCTGTTATTTTCCAGCCTGAACAACAACAAAAACAGTCTGCTCATGTACTTATTAACTTTGAATGTTCCAAAACGTTTACAATGGCTTGTTCCATCTCTCATCTGAAATTCAATAACACAATGATGTGTTACTGTAGCTTGTTTGTGCTGAACTTGGTCTTACAGCTGGTTCTCTATTTAGACCTTGGCCCACCTTTTTGCCAAGCCCAAATACCAGAGATACAAATTCAAGTCTCAACTTGCTGTTTTTGCGTGACAGCACACCCACAGTCATAAGATGTAGTCAGCAGGCTCTGTTATGCATCGGGAGCTGTTACTAGAAGAACAGCGTGTTGACAACAAAAGGAAACAAGATTGTAATTAACAACCAACAATGGAGAATTGTGTAGAACTAGACTCTCTCCCTTTCTCTTTGTTTCTATTACCGGTCAATATTCCCCTCCCAGTCCATCTGCAACCACACAGCCATTTATGGCACAAATGATATTTCCACTGATGTTTGAAGCACAATAACGCTATCTCTTCATCATCTCTATATGGCACAGAGACAACTTTGAACCATTATAATGCCACCTACTACTAGCAGAGAATGGATAATTACCCTTGCTCCACCATTGAGCAGCTAATTAAATTGTTCTATGCTGCAGCCATTGAGCCTTGCACTGCAGACATGAGCTAGGCTAAGAAGGACTTATTATAAAAGGTCTAAAAGCACTGGTGCGGAAACCTGACACACCCAGAGTATTACATTTATACTGAAATGAAGATGACATTTAATGTATTTAGTATTATTGTAACTAAAATACCATTCCCATCAGTCTTTAAATGCTGTATTTAACTGCACTATAGATGGGGTATATTTAGTGTTGTGCTTCAATGCTGGGACACGTTTGTCTTTAAGTGGAGTCAATTGCCTGTGTAGCATCAACAAATGAATTTTTTGCTTGGTGCATGAACTCTATTTTAATCTCTTAGATGCAATTCAGGCTTACTCATTATAATGGAGGATAGGAAAGGGAAAGTAATACAGAATATAAACAGAAATAATTGTGAAAAACTTATTTCATAATTCAAGGTAATTCCAACATACACACAAATACAAATACAGATACACTGTGATCTCTCTTTAAAATTTGGTGCGTACTTCAAAGTCATTACCATAAAGATGGTCCCACAGGTGACAGACATTCAAGGAATATACCTTTTATGTAAATGAACTTTCTTTCACCCAATTAAGTAAGTGCAGTGAGTAAGGAAGCCCTACTATTACTAGTGTGTATCACTAAAAAGCAAAGCAGAAAACAAATAGTGGAATAAAATCAGAAGAAGAAATACAGGAAATACAGACAAAGCAAACACAAAATTCACAGAACATAAATAAAGAAACATAGCTGCACAAATGAACATATGTAGATAAAAAATATATACACGTATATGGCAGTGTGACAAAGGCTAAATAAAGTAAAAGAAAAGAAATGAATCAGAGAAAAGAAACCGTAATAAATGAACAGATGAACTTTGAGATGCTGGCTCAGAACCAGCTGCCACTTCACAACAGGAATATGCATGTATTTCCATTTTAATTGCACTGTGTAGTGCTACATACACACACATTGTATGATGCATTGTTTCTCCTTCTGCGTACTACACATCGCTCTCCGTCTCCTCCACCTCTGTGGTTTCATCTCAAACTGAAAATGAGGTTAAACAGCAGTGTCAAATTTCTGCATCAGTTTGCAGTCTGTAGTTTGGGCACCAAATCTGCCATCTATTCAGTCACAGCTCCGAACGCTTTGCTCCTGCGTCAAAAGACCAACAATTCAGGGTGGAGTTTTGCTCCTTGCACATGCACAGCAAGCTGGACTGAATCATATTACCCATGATGCTTCTTGTCTAGCTGAAGGTGGGGGGTAGGGTATCCCTGGAGTCTCTGATTCTGGACAGGAGACACCTCTGAGTCATCGCTGTCACCTGTGATGTCACAAGACAAGAGATTCCCTGCAATCAGAATAGCAATGTACTTCGCATCTACCAACAGACACAACATGTCAATCAAGATCAATGGACTTTCTGATAGGTTGTCTGTTTCTGTCTGGCCACTAAACCTTCACCTTACAATGTATTGATTTTTGGAAAGCATCATTGTTAAAAAGAGCTCACCCTCCCCACTCCCAGGCCTCTTGGAAAGACTTTTCACCCTTCTGAATCATCTTCTTTTATCAATTCCCATGAATTGTCTTTAATACACCCTTCACTTTCACCAAAGGATCAAACTGTACATGTGAAATACTTGATATCATACAGGAGGAGTTGTAAATAATAAGAAATGTGAGTGGCAGTTGTCCTGTACACAATGGAAAAGGGGAAAAATGTGAGGAAAGAGGATGAGATGATAAAAAAAAAACAGCAATGGTCGCACTGCGGCACTAAATACCATCAATATAGCATTATGAGGTGTCATGAGCGTGCCCTTAGCAGCTGCTTATCCATCATCGAGATAAATTGGTTAATGTAAGCTTTGGGAGGGCAGTGACTTTGAATATTACATACAATGTGAGTGTGATGGATAACCCTTCTCCTCTGTGTTGTAATCTTACCTTCAGACCCCCCTTTGGTGGTATGGATTTGTCCAAAATAAATTAGCTGTCTATTGACTTCCTTCTCCTTCCCTGGTGTGAGGAAATGTGGAGGAAAAGGTGCCAACAAACAGGTTTTAATATACTAATATCTGTTGCATCACTTCAGAATAATGGATCATGTAAGCATGTTATATGTGCAGAAATATTAGCAAATCATCTACAGAAACTAATGTATGAATAGATTAAGACTGCAGTAAACCTTCAGGCATGAATGAATGAATGTGACAGTTTTTTCTGTAGTGAAAAGACAAGGTGTTGCATGTTAACAGCTTGGAAGTCCAAAAGCCGCAGATGTGTCAAGAACGTTATATGCAATTACATAAGATAGGTTATGTTTAGATCTAACCTGTCACAAAGCTCAGACCGGTATATGCAGGTTGACATGATTTAAATGGCTTCATCAATGTCCCAGCAGCATTTTTGCATATTTGTAAACAACTACCCATCAAAAGAATACTTCATACCAATTCATTTTTTCCCCCCATGAAATGCCATGCCTTCATGATCTTAAATGTGAATCAAAAATGTGTCCGATCCATCCACAGCGAGGCTGTTTGATGCTCTTCAGTTGCCAATAGTAACCAAAGCTAGCCAAGAGCAAAATCCACTCGGCAGTGAATGAAGCATAAATGTGTTGCATGGGGGGATGTGATGTATTACATCACTGAAGATTTCAAGGACCATTACAAGAGCTGTTGTCAATGAAAAGCGTGCTTCATCAATGTAATGTCCGGACAGAATCAAACAGCAATGGTCACGACCCAAATTCCAGCCTCTTCGAGTCTTTACATTGCATTCATTGTGTAATCTATGTTATGTAACTCTTTGCAACATACTTAGACCTAGATAGAGGAAGCTGTGATGTGGGACTAAAGGCAATGTGCACTAAAAATATTCTCATAGAATTAAAAACATATTGTAGTTTAGTAAAAAAAGCTGAAAGGAAAAGTCTGCAAAAAAAAAAAGCACTGCAAGTCGATCTTTTGTCAGTTTACAGTAGGCCTACACATTTATTCAACCACATACCTCTCTTTGGCTGCCATTCATTTCCATTTATTAATTGACTGAGAGGTTTTCCTTTGAACGCAGAGGATCTCCATTACTCCTCTGATGCACCTGCTGCACCACAAGCATCAAAGAAAGCATGCCGTTCATAAATAGCAGGCTACAGTCTGCATTACGTATTTGCAGTTCATCTCTCCGCCAGATGATGGCACGGTCAGACCTGGGCGGAACAAGTAGAAAAGGGGGCTGGATAAAATCGTGCAGGAGTCCGCCAATAACAGCTCGAGCTGGAGCCTGCTCAGTACTACAGAGCCACGGTGAGGTGTCTCCGCGCGTCGCACACGGTTGGGAACCGGGAGAAATCACAAGTAGGCTACACAGGGAGGAAGCCGATGAGATCTGATACGGCGTCGATTGCAAAGACAGCACGGACTCTGGCTTATTCCTTCAGGTGGCATTAACTCCCAGCCCTGTAAAAGGATCCCACTGTTGGGCTCTCCTCAGCTCTCCCGTTTGCCAAACCCAAATCACGACAAGACACTGCGCGTACCTAAAAGGACAAGAGGGTTTGTTTGGTGTTTATGGGAGTTTCAGCTGGATTATCACTTTCAACAAATACACACAAGTGGGCAGCCGCCGCCGCCGCCGCCGCCGGAGTCAAATCAGGGGATTACAATTGTTTGTAAAAGCTCTTGGTTGTGCTTGCAGCGTCTTCTTCCCTGAGCAGCAGAGAGCAAAGTGCTGATAAATCTACTCCACCTGGACTTTTGGACCTGAGTAAGGAGCTTCTCGGTGAAGTGCACTTGACAAAAGCGGCCCCGACAAGATCTAGGGAGACCGAATTCGTACTTGAGCAGCTGAGAGGGAAACTAAAAATCCTGAGAACATGCCTCTTGCTCAGATCGCGGAGCCATGGCCCACTATGGAACTATTACAGCTGGAAACGGAGGTAATGAGAGGTGAAATATGTCGACGCTATTTTGCATGCATTGTTTGACCAGACTGGTAAAATGGCGCACAAAGTGTGAACACACATTAGACCTCAATTCAAAGTTATGTTAAACTATAGCCTACATGCAAAGCTGGCGGCGAATAGACCTAATACATAATTCATAATGTATATCCAGTGTATGTAAATAAAGTGTGCATTTTTAATCGTGGCAAGTCAACATTTGATGGATAGGCTGTCCATGTCTGTTTGCCACTTAGATCCTAGACAGCTCTTTGGAGACAATCATGCAAGGCTATGTTATGATTGGCAGTCTTAACCAATAGGGACGTGTTTCATTATGACCTGTTCATGTGAGAGTTTTTAATTCGTCCCAAAGGTAGCTTTCAGAGCTCAATTTAGAATTAATTCACTTTCTCGTATTCCTGAAGCTCTTGAGCAACTCTATTTCAAAGCTCAGCACCAGAGAGAAGACCTGTCTGTAATCTGAAGGAAATGTACTGTCTCATCCTCACTGTCTGTCACTGCTCTCACAAGTGGTTTCCAGGGAATTCTCTAGTGTAAAGTCTTCTCACAAATCACATGGTATCACAAAAAAAGGTAGAGACAAACTCTTCTTGGCTCATGTAGAACATTCAAGTAAGTAGTACATTTATAATTCAATAATGTACATTGTAAAGTTTGAGTTCTGTAATGTAGGCTGCCAAATTAGTCTATTTTTTCCTTTTTCTTCTTATTTTACAGTTTAATCTACACCCACACATGTGCCGCCAATGTCATGCTATACAGTATCAGTGTGTGTTTCTCTGCAGTTTTAATTGAAGTGTCTAGTTGGAAGCAGATAGAAGATGAAACTGTTGAGCATGCACTCTTATAAAGATTTTATGTTTTACAATTTTTCTGAGAGAGAGAGAACTCAGAAAGAGAGAGAGATTTGTGGCCCTAATGTATCCAAACCCCCATTATTCTGATGTAGCATCATTATTCATGTACTCTTCAATTGCCTCTTGAACAGACTGTTTGTTTGCGTACTGAATATGCAACTATCACATTATGGTAATGATGAGTAGACATGGGGTGCGTGGAAGCAACCGGTGTCACATTAGGCTACACTGTTTTTTTTTTTTTTTTTTTTTTTTTTTAATTACTTGCTGTTTTCCCTGTTTGCAATATATCTGTAGTCCTCTAGCTGAAAGAAAATCCTTTTTTAAATTAGTCAGACAATTAAGCAGGTGAAGCGAGCCTGTTAGATGTGAACATGTTGCGTGTGTCTGATCTCACTGACTAATAGCTCTGTACACCATATTACACCATGTCCTCAATCAGCTTTACGAATGATCAGTATGATTATTTGCCAGAAATTTAGTCAAAAATTATTATTCTCACAAACTGATTTAGCTAATTAAACTTAAGGCCTAACTCATGAAAGACAAGGTAATGAGTCTTGACTAATTAAGCTATGCAATTAATTAAAAAAGTACGACCACTATTGAGGAAGTAAACATTATTTATTGTGCACTTGCAGATACAGTTAATTGTAAAGCAGACAAATGCTAACGGTGCAGCGGTGCTTATGATGAATGGAAGACCATTTCCAACCATCTGCTAATATTGCAGAAAGAAGCACTCTCTTTTTTTTTTTTTTTTTTTTTTTTTTTTTTTAAACTGTGACTTAGTTTGTCCCGCAGACTCCACTATTTACAGAATTCTGCAGCACATGAGTTGGCTGAGTAGCATATCATCACAGCTGAACAGATGGTGGTGCTGAGCCTGTGAAGATTGCTAAGTTTAATGATGTAAAAAAAATACTCTGCCTTTGTTACGTGTAATAGTCACAAGTTGCTCATAACCAGATTTGAGAACATTGCTAAAAATACAGTATATATGTGTAACTATCAGCATATAGTGTGTGTATATATAGTAAGGAGAAATTATTTTTGTTCTCTCAGTATCTGTAATTGATTTGATCGCACCAGTCACTCACTGCCAGTCAGAGTGGGATCTGTGCCATTCATCTCTGTCACCACCAACCTACCAGCCAGCTGCACACTTTGGTTCCTGATGGCAGAGCGAGACAGCTCAGGGCTCAGATTGATTGAGCAGAAAGAGCGAGTGAAACTGGAGGCCACGCCAGTGAACATGTTGGAAGAGTCAAACGGGAGGCATGGCAAAGGGTCTGCTTGTCATAGACAGATGGGACAGACACAGAGAGACACATTTTTTGGCTAATTTGGAAAATAAAGGATGGAAGAATATCATAAAGACACCATTCTCATCTGCGCAAATCACACAAAGTGACTTGCTATGATATGGCAGCAGATGAGAAGTCTGCTCCCATCCCTCATTATGTGTGAGTGAGTGTTTGTGTTTGGAAGGTGTCATGAATGGAAATCAGATTTACTGGCTTTTGTGCTCAAAGCTGTGTCAAAGCAAACACTCAAGAAATGTGCAAAGAGAGCTATTCAAAAATATTTTTTTGGTTAAGTCTTTTTATTCATCACCAAACCATATGTTATAAATTAACTTCTCAATGAATCATCGCTGATACCAGAACTTCAACAAATCACCCCCTTCATGTCCCAATTGAGTCCCTGCCACCTGCATTGGCCACTGTCATTACTATGTTAGTGAAGGTACTCCAAAAGACCCAACTCATGCTTCTGTCAGTGTCCTTTAAGCCTTTTCACTCTGGTTAAAGAATCCTCCTTATTTCATTGATTCACACGCAGGTGATCTTGAAACTATGAAACTAGAAGGGTACTCGGAGAGCACAGACCTCCACCAAGACATGCCCCATCTAACAACGTTAAGTATGAATTTTCCCAGTCAGTAACACATTTTTCTGATTATTCCGACACCACTTGAATGCAGCACAAATGTCCTATTTCGGAATTTTAACGCAAGTGAAAAATAATTGGTGTATCCATGCCGGGATTTGGATTTGCTCCAAAATTTAAGTATTCCTCCTTGGCCCATGCTACACCCTTTCATCAAAAAAAAGACCAGTAGTTTTTCCGTAATCCTGCTGACAGACCAACAAACAGACCGAAAACATGACCTCCTTGGCGGAAGTAACAATAGCGCAACAATATCATTATGCTTACTATAGCTTAAAGTGGGGGAACTCTAATATAAGTTGAAGAGGTCTAATTTCCACAGTGTCAGAGGGCCAGGAGCGGTGGATTAAAGAAAGTAAAATTTAGGTTCTTAAAACTAAAGAATTATGTTTACAAAAAGCACAAACATGTCTGTATTTATGGAAGAAGTGACTTTTTTTGTTTTGTAACTAAGCCCTTAGTTCCTTGCTGCTTTTTTTTTTTTTTTTTTTTTTTTTTTTTTTTTTTTTTTTTTGCTTTTAGTTAAAAATGTTGATTTATTTTTATTATGAAGACACATTTAGCTGGTTTAGTTTGGTGGTTCCAACCTGTGTTTTGTTCAAAATGGTTTGTTTTGTGGCCACTCTTCACAATGGCTATTGTTTCATTTCAGTTTTCTTTTCTCAATCTTTGTACTCATTGTACACAAATGCATTATTTTCACCGCCAGCCTCCCTTTTCTTTTCTTCGCTTCAAACTGAACTGGCCATCTACTTTAACATCCTGAACTCCTATCTGAAATGAAGTTCCTATTCTGGATACAATTGTATTTTGGTCCGCATCTGGACCTGAGTCCACCAATTGAAGCTTAAAGTCATAACTTTTGTATACCCTCCTCACATCTAATAATAAGAAGAGTGGAATTAGAGAGAGAGAGGAGAAAGTAGGGTTAAAGTACGGAATGTGTGCCCTGTTTGCAAGCCAGGCGTGGTCAGCAGAGGCACACTTGAGTATGTTGAGTAAGTGTGTGCATGCTGAAGTTAAGTTCACATTCGTGCTTTGCTTAGTGTGTGCATTCGTATGCTTATCTGCAGCTAATCTGGGTGTGACCTGTTGAACACCTGAGCAGGGCTGGGTGGGCATGTGATAACAAACTCTTTTGCTTGATAGGTGTTCTGAAAAAGTGAGTCTTCGTTTCTTTTGACTTTCAGAGTTGAAAAGTTAACCTGTCAGTGAAGCTAAGACTGTATGGTGGCCTATGTTAGGGAGAAGCCTTTTAGCGAACATTAACAAGAGGCTGGAAATAACTATTTCTATTTTCTGGCATTGACAAAAAGAGGACATTAGTAATGTGACCTGCTGTCAATACTCACTGACAGGTGAGATTACAAGAAATTTAGTCCGATGGGATTACAGGAACAGACAAAAACATGGTTACTGTATTTCTTAGTTGCCTAGTTACAGAGCAGCGCTGCGCTAATCGCAATGTTAAAGCACAGATTTATCTATCAAACACACACCGCATGAGCGCTCTGAACCTGTTTACTTTGCCTTATCATATAGGAGTCCTGTGAGAAATTAAAAGTTCTGGCTCTGGCAGGCTTAATAGGTTGGTCGGCTACATGTGGCCTGTAAATATCTTCAGTGAACTTGTGTGCATCTTGTATCGTTTTACCTATATGTTTACTTGCACAGTCTAATTCATGCACTGCCTTGCAATTTTTTCTAAATCTTGTTTGTTTAACGTTTTTGTGCGTGCATGTGTGTGTGTGTGTGCGCTCTCATTGAGGAAGCCCAGGGGAGGGAAAGCACCATTAACTGGGCCACTTGGATCAGCCATGCAAAGCTAATGAGGTTGAAATGTGTTGAGCAGCAACGTGCAACATTAGGGGAGGCATTGTTACACACACACACACACACACACACACAGAGACACACACACACACAGAGACACACACACAGACCGAGACAGACAGTTGCCCTCACTTAGGATTCCCACCACTGGTCTTCACCATACTGGCTTAAACAAAGCCCACCACACACATCTAACTGATGGCATATGGGATAAATGGAAGGACAAGTGAGAAGATTTCACTTTGAGATTAGATTTGTCTAACATCTTAACAAATAACACACACTGCACTTCCTCTTGGTTTCCTTTTGAGATTACGACTCCTAAAACACATCTGTGTTTGACTTCGAACTGCACTTGGCCGCTTAATGGTTTCCATTTCTCCTGCCACCTCACATTACAGCTTTTATGACTGGCACAGTTTGGCTAAATTAAATTGCCTCTCTTGAGATGATGATTAAAGTCCAACCAGATGAACTGTTGGTCTGTAAAAATTCCCGGGTTGTAGCACCCATCCATCTTATAACTTATAAGATACCAACTTGTTGTTGCTAGAAAGCAAGAAATAAGGAAGTATATCCAGTTGCCAAACACATCCAATTTCTCAGCACAGAATGTATTGTGAGGCTTTAGAGCAACGTAAATTAGTTCCAGAGTCTGTGTTCTTTCTGTTCAGAAGTTTTTTTTTTGTTCTTCAGTATCCAAGAGCTTAGCAAAGCTTTCTTGTCCCTGCCTGTGCTTCCTTTTACGTCTCGCACTGTATACCCTTTCTGTTTAGTGTTTGATTGTTAAGGCCACTGCTTGTCATTATTATTGTATTTTGTGCAGTATAAAGCAAGAGGGAAGAGGGCATGGAGGAAGTGTACAAACTCAGTTTCCTCTGTAATGGAAAAACAAAGCAAAAAGCGGAAAAGCGGGGGTGTAGTCATTTAGGGTGTTCTCACACTTGGCCAAAATACTTGACCCGGGAGTATTTCTTTGATCATTGGAAGGGGTCATTTATTATCATAGATTCATTTTCACATGTTTCAGAGGGACACCACATCATTAAAAACCCAGTCCACCCATTTAACATGTTATGGTCAATGTACTGTCCACAGGGAGTAGTCAGCCTGTGAAAACAATTGTATTGTAGGCTTCTGTGGCTCTGGAGGAACATTGTCGAGTCTGAGAAAATTACACTCTTTTGTAACCTTGGCTTTGGCTTGATTACTACATATTTTTACCAGAAAATGTTTGCATTACATACTGGAGGATTGACGTTTGAAAGGCATGGGCATTTAGAACAGGAAGGGACTGATGAAAGACTCCATTAAGTTGCATTATGGGAAGTGTAGGATCCTGTGTTTTTGGAGCTTGACCCATACCAGAGACTAAAGGTTGATTTGATTTTTGACATTTCTCTATTGTTTCTAAAGTTCTAGAAAACATATTTTGTAAGAATGGAAGATATGAGACACTTATAATTGTATTACTAGTCCCACTAACGGGAGACAGTAATAAACTTTTTCCTTGCAACAGGTTACGTTGTTCATCATAGTGAGCCCTCTGAATTTGGGTTTAAATTTGTTAAATAAAAACTGGGGGAAAAAAAATTTGGGACCCATCAAATTATATGCAAATCATCTAACTTAACACCATGTCTGATAATATATATTATTTTCTTACTCATAATTTGACACACTCAACCAATAACTGCATTTGACTTCCAATATCTGGACAGATAGACCTAGGACTTGCCTCTCTGCACCTCACCTGAGTTAGAAAGTCAAAAATAAAACTTTCCGATTGTCCAAAATATGATGTTCTGGGATCCTGAATGTATAAATGCTACGAGTCAGCTAGACAACCTATCTTTCTGAGGTTGTATTTTTCTGTTCCTGTGTAGACTTTACAAGGGCAATGACAAGTGATCCTAATGGCCCATGCTTTTTAAAAATTATATCACAGGTGTCTCACATAATAACCTCTAACCTCCTTCTTATCATTCTCCTTTCTACCTTTTGTGTGCAACAGAATGATACACACATCTAATCCTGTAATCTGACTGAAATCCAACTGTATGTTCAAAGTTAGCCACCCACTTCTGCTGTATGTTGATTTCCCAAATAGCCTTCAGCGAGCCATTGTTTTGCAAATAACAATGATTACCCTTTTCTGCCAGACTTACCTACTGGGGAACAGATGAAGGATGTGCATTTGTGTGTCAGCCCTAGATTGTTAGGTTTGCCGGCTGAGGACCAAAGTGCTGGATACAGTGGACTGTTGCCACCCACACAGTCTTGCGAATATTCTCTCTCTCTCTCTCTCTCTCTCTCTCTCTCTCTCTCTCTCTCTCTCTCTCTCTCTCTCTCTCTCTCTCTCCCTCTCTTTCTGTGTCTGGTTTTACACACACACACACACATATACACACACACACACACACACACACACACACACACACACACACACACACACACACACACACACACACACATACACATATATACACACACAGTATAATATATGCACTCACTATCACACTAACTGTTTCTCACATCTGCTTTCTTGACAGAATGGGCAGAGCATTGCTGAGGATGGAGTCACGCCTGCTGTCAAGGTACATGGCATCTCTGGAACACATACATACATACATACATACATACATACATACATACATACATACATACATACATACATACATACATACTCACAAATATAGAGACACAAATGTGACTCACTATTCATGCAACCTAACATCCAATACGTTAGAGTGAGTATTTGGACACTTAAAATTCTTTGGCTTTTGTTTGTGCTTTTTGTTTCTGTGAAGGCGAGCAGCAGAAGGCAAAAGTCCATCAAAGGGCAAATTATTGTGTAAATCTTAAGTTGAGCAATTTCCATCTCTATTAAAGGAGAAAAAGAAAGCTGCCATGCTCTCACTCACACGTGTCTGCGCAAATGTGTGACTCTGCATTGATTTATTCATTTAGCAATTGCATTGACAGCCCTCACAGGGCATTAGCTAGCCAGAGTTTAATGTGTTGAATACTGTCTGCGTAGGGGTTGATTGAGCGACAGTCAAGCTACTTTGTGTATAGAGATGTGTCTGGGTTAATATAATAGGGCCATAGTGTTAAACATTCTGAATGTCCTCATGTGTTCTGTTAGCATATTATACAGAGGCAAATACACGCAAGCTTTTACGTACAGAAACACACACACACGCACACACTGAGAAGCATCGAGTCAGCCCTTTCCTGCCTCCTGGCTGGCCTCTATGCTTTATTGTCCCGCTCTGAAACGTGATCCTGTTTCCTCCTCTAGACTATTACTCTCCAGCCATGTAGCAGAGGACAGAGAAATGTTCCTTCTCGCTTAGCCTCTTTCTTTTTTTCTGTCCTCGCTCTCGAGGGGTATAGAGTCTGAAGAACAATTTTGTCTTTTCTTTCAGTTCAGAACAATGTGCTGTGACTAAGGGAGAGCTGAGTGTGCTGGATGAGAAAGAGGGGTTTCAATCAAAGGAGCCAGCACACAGGTCAAAGCCATTGATGTCTGATGACAAGGGGAAAAAAGACACAGGCTTCTTAGGAAATTGGGCAATATCATTATCATGATATCAATATTGATATATTTTTTTTTAATATTGATACATACATGATATGCCAAATGTATGCAAAATCGCATATCAAATAATCAAAACCAAAATCTTCTATAACTTATTTTTGTTTTTACTACAACTTGCTCCAAATCATTAACACAACCACTGATCTTATCTAACTGATACAGAGTACCAGTTCAGTAAGTCCCATTGAGATCTCATTTTTGAGAGAGACCTGAGTACATAGGAACAATTCTAAATGTACAGTATCAATTGTGATTGTTACAAAAATATGATAAAATAATAAGTCAATTAAAACAATTTTAAAAAGTCACAGCTAAATCCAGTCAGGATTTTGACTAGATTTCTGATATGACACATTGTAACCAGATTATTAAGCTCCGAAGTACACTGCATTTATTCCAAATGTATGGTGCATAGTCTTTTCCAGATCAGTGATAGTTCTAGGAACATGCAGCACTAACCAATCCTGCGAGCGGATGTGATGTGTTCCAACTCTTCAGCCAAAGACTGATGTCAAATATAAGGGCAGTTTTTGAAAAAAAACTTTTTATAAATCCTCAAATACTGGTTTCTTCTAATAGGAAGAGACGGCCCGGGCTTCAACATGATGCCAAAGATTGTCTGTGTCACTACAGTTAGCTGCTTGTCATGACAGAATAAATGTGACTGAAAAATGACACTGAAAAAACAAACTGGATTGGTCACATCATGGCAGATACCCGATCCACATAATAAGGTCAATATAGGCGCTGATACAAGCGTATTGGATTGGTACATTCCTAATCATATCATCAGAATGTGACTCTGCTGAAAGTCGATTTATATTTAATTATCGCTCAGGCCTGGGTAGTGCTGTAATTATGTGCATAACATGTTGTGCTAATTGATTGGGGAGTATTTCAGTAATCTGATCAGTTATGTAATCTTGTTAATTAGGACGACCTCCAAATGGGTTTAGGGATTGTCTGCCTGTGATTCTACAGGAGAGGTAGCTCATTGATCTCAACAAAAAGGATCGATGGTATGAGATGGCATAATATGATGTTGGATTTTGATGTGCATATGGTGAAAATATATCTGTATAAAAAAATATGTCACATTGAGGCATCAGATCATGGATGTTGTGGATGGGGGTAGACCTTGTCTCTAGACTATTCTGGCACCAATGTGACAGTTGTAACCAGGCGCTACGGCGATCGATGCCGAGCTGCTGTTTAAATGCTGGGAATTTGATAATGGCTGCTGTTATCTACTCCAGCCATGGGAGTTACCTGGCTCCAGCAGACCTAATGGTGAGAGAGGGGGAGGGGATAAAGGTAAGATTGAGACTGAGGAGGGGGACAGTGTCTACCCTTGCTGGCTGAACTAAAGTTTAAACCTGAAATACGCTTTAATACAGTAAAGTGATTGTCCCTAGAATATGGTAGGACTTTGTTTGTTTGTGTGTGTGTGTACGTGTGTGTGGTTTTGAGGGCGGTAAAGTTGGGTCAGTCCTCTGCCCCTGGAGAAGACCTCGACACCACTAATGAGCCATCTTCTCTGTCCTGACACTTCTTTCTGGCTTTCACATGCTGTAAAAATGGGTGAATACACAAGAGCATATTACTCTGCTAATAGCGGCGCTTTTGTCTCTCATGCTTTTTCTGAGCCATTAACCTGAAGCAGAAGGTAAGGCACCTTGGCAGGCTACTGTTCAGTGTTTTAACCCAGTGACTGTCTTTTTTTTTTTTTTTTTTTTTTTTTCCCTATAGCCTTTATTGTCATCTGTTTTAGGACAGGGGTAGTGAAGTAGAAAGCAAGTTCTATTGTGTTGAATAGGGCTGTAACTGATTAGTCTGTCATTTTTTTCATCAATTAATTTAGTCCAATGATTTCTATCCTGAGTTACCCTTACGAGAGATTGTCAACTCAATCTAACATATTATTTATTTATTTATTTATTTTTTTGGACTTTTCTCTCATCTTTGCTTCTTCCTTGTAAAATACTGTATAATTTCACACCTTGAAACTTATAAAAATGATTCGGATAAAACAGTCTGAGAGGGGAAAGTAACTCTTGGGTTGCACGGACATATTGCTTCATAAGAAGGGATCACAAAACAAAAAGTTTGGAAACCAAAGCTTCAGAGAGCATGTTTTCTCTGAACTGCTTGTTTTGTCAAAACCCAAAGAAATTCAATTTACAATGAAATAGAACGAATAAAACTGGTACACTCAGCACTGGAAGTGAAAAGACTATAACAGCCATCTCTAGTTTTATTGCACATTTCTTTGGCTTTTTTTTGCAGCTCTCATTCTTTTTTAGTGCAGTTTTAAAAGACCTAAACAACTTTAAAAAAGAACTTAGATTCTGGTGTGACAGGACAGTAGCTGTTAACAGCAAATGACCTTTGGTGTATTGATGGGACGATCAGACAGCAGAGCACAGTCACCTGAGAGGGTACTCATCTGATCTGTCTCGTCGCAGGGGGATGATATTACCCAGCAATTTACTCCCTGGCAATAAGCCAGGCTTACAGTGATCTGCTCCCCCAAGTGTGGAAATGGACCTATTTCTAGCAACAAATCACATCAACCTCATCGCCCTGGAGAATATCTGGGAGAATGATTTGTTCAAAAAGCTGAAACAATGGCTATGACAGCCCCAGTTTTCCAAGTAAGAAGTGCTACAGGAAGTAAAAAGAGTGTGAGAGTTCAGCTGTTGATTTCACGGGACTGTAAAAGTGAAAATTCGTCCGCCTCGCAAGCAAAAGTGACCTTACATGAGGTTATGAATCAGGCCAACAGCCATTTTTGGACCCCTTGCAATGATTTTGTATGATCTGGTTGCTGCTGCTGTTTTACAGGTGGGCTTATAAAAAACAGCTACATCTGCATTCATTTTCATAATCTCCTTGCACCTTGTATTGCAATTCTTTTACGAAAGGTGCTATATAAATAAATAAGTTTACGTTTAATCAATGTGTTTCTCAAGCAAAACCAACAATACTTTTCTGGTTTCAGCTTCTTTAATGTGAAAATTTGCTGCTTTAAAGCGCCCATATTATGCTCATTTTCAGGTTCATAATTGTATTTTAAGTAGAGATGTTCCGATACCGATACCAGTATCGGTATCGGCTCCGATACTGCCTAAAACGCTGGTATCGGGAAGTACTGGAGTTAATGCACCGATCCGATACCACGTAATAAAGCCCTAAAGAAAATCTATGTTAAAGTAGATTATTTATGTTCTTTTTCCGTTATAACTGACTGTCAAACTGGACAATAAAAGAAAGTTCTGTGGAGTTCATTGTTTGTGTTTGTTCATGTTTCACAAAGATAGAAATAATATCACATCCATACATACGATAGTAGTATACAGTTAGTAAACATAATAAAACATATGACACACTGGTATCGGATCGGTACTCTGTATCGGGCGATACACAAGTTCAGGTATCGGAATCTGTATCGGGAAGCAAAAAATGGTATCGGGCCATCTCTAATTTTAAGGTTGTACCAGAATAGGTTTACATGGTTTAATTTTCAAAAAACACCATATTTTTGTTGTACTGCACAGCTCTCTCTCACTGCTGCAGATCCTCTTTTCACCTGGTCTCTGTTTTAGCTACAGAGTGAGACTTCTTTTCTTCTTCTTCTTCTGTACTGTCTTTGATTGCACTCGCACATGCTCAGTAGCTCAGATGTAGATCATGTCAGCTAGCTAACTCTAGAGATAGTAAAAAGCCTGTTTCTCCAACTTCGGTCAGTTACAAGGCAGAATTAGCTGGGAGACTTCTAAATGATGGCGCATATGTAAGTAGTTCTTTTGTAGATTATGGTGAACTTGTGTGTGTTGTAGCAGTGCTTTGCTATTGAGAACGAGGTAGCATGCTAGCGTTGGCATGCTAACTCTAATGCTACAAGCTAACGGTTGTGCTTAGCCAGTTCGTTTCGGAATGTGACGTCATAAGCCGGGCCGATTTTGAAGAGACTGAAGGCAGGACACATTCAGAAACCATATCTCACTCAAAACAGCATGGGTGGATTGTATGTGTGTGGAAGCACCAGAGACACAAAATAACACCCCAAATCCCAGAAAAAAGTATTTTTTCTTTATAATATGGGCACTTTAAATTAATGGCCCCCTACAAACCCTAATACATCATACTGCACACCGTCAGTTGGAAAACAAGGTTGCTCATTCAAGGAAGCGCATCATTTACATCCGTAGAGCTGATAAAAGGAAGAGGCCAGCTAAAAGAAAGTCAGAGGAGGCAGAGAGACATTATTCCTCGTCGATTGCATCTCCAGATCAACAAATCTGACTGACAAACCACAGACCTGATGAGGCCGGCTGGAGGTAATTTATTCAGCCTTGCTGTAATTTACCTAACCAAATAAATTACACTACACTTTACTAATAGACAGTCTGAATGAATAACCATAGTTTTTCAAATATTGTTTGAGTTTTGCTTTGTTAGTGAAGCTGAGTCACTTGGTCTGAAGTGTGTGTGTGGGTGTGGGTGTGGCAGAGACAACCAGACTCTTGGAAGAAAAGAAACCTCCTTAGTCTTGATTCTTTAAAAATGTTACCCTCATAAACTGAGACTTCACCAGGACTGTGTGGGTGTGCTTGGATCCGATATGATTGACATGGAGTGGGAGTATCGGCAAACAACCCACCAACTGTCATCAGATTTTGATTCAAATTCTGCTAAATCCTGTTCGGATGTGACATCCCCTTTTTCTAACTGAGCCCTGCCCACTTCAAACCAGTGACGCACAAATAAGCAAATACAGAAATCTCACATGTAAAACAACTGAAACATTTCAAACTTTGGGAGAGAATTGTGTGCCCATATTGGCCCTTAGCAATTATAGTAAAATGCAAATTCAAATGATATTTACCTTTTTTTTTTTTTTTTTTTTTAAACTTAACCCAGTCGTGCATCATAAATGTCAGTTGATATTAAATTCACTTGATTAACAGTAGGGCTGGGCGATATGGTTGAAAACTGTATCACGATATAAGTTTTTCATATCGGTCGATATCGATAATTATTGATATTTTTTATGACCTATTTAAAATAAGGACCAGGAAAAAAATATATTAAATTTAAACCTTTTTATTTTAAACTTAACCCTGCTCTGATTATAATCCCCTCAGTTATAAAAGCAGAAATGTCAACACAACCATGGAAAACACTCAAATAATTCAAA
Organism: Perca flavescens; assembly: GCF_004354835.1. NCBI lineage: Eukaryota > Metazoa > Chordata > Actinopteri > Perciformes > Percidae > Perca > Perca flavescens. Next base: position 18,332,038 of record NC_041350.1, read on the forward strand.
TGTAAACAGGCCTAAAATCACAATGAACACTTAACAATTATCTCTGAACATTAAGGTGCAAAATTAAAGAATAAGTAAGAAATGCTTGATAAAGTGTCATAAAATAGTGCAAAGTGTTAGCTAAATATAAGAAACCTGAGAAGGAACTATTTTCTGCAGGTTTAGTGCTAGGTTGGTAACCTGGCTTCTGGACAGTGTTCAGCATGTCTGCCTCCGTTATTTCTTTGTTTCTTTGTTTAGTAAGGCGCTGATGCAGAGTACCTCTCCATGGTGGTCTGCTGCTTGTGCCGTGTTGCAGCTGCAGATGTTGTTGGACGTTGATGGCGAATACGGCTATGCTCCAAAGTGTGAGCGCGGCTAAAGTGGTAAAACAAGTTTGTGGTCGTACCAGTGCTGGTGGGGACGACGGTCTGACGACATTGGTCTGACTACGGTCAGACTTATAAAATCCCCAAAACTGCCATACTGACTTTTCCTGTTTTATCAACGATTTCCTCGCTCGCTGCGGCACTCACTTTCCACTCCACGCCGGTTCTGTTATTGAAGAACACGAGACAGCGATGTGGCGCAACCAAACTTGATACTGTTACATGATTGGCTGTTAGAGTGTCACTCCCCACATTGCTAGGTTGCCAGAGAGTGAGGGCCTTTGTTCATGCAACCAAACTTGATTCACAACCTCTGGTTTCTTCTGATGAAGAAAAACAAGTTATCGAACGTTTTATCGACCGCATTTTCTATTGATATTGATTATGTGTCTATCGCGATACATATCGTTATCGTTTTATCGCCCAGCCCTAATTAACAGTCCCTATTAATGGACAATTCCGGCGCAAAATGAAGCTAGGGGTTGATAACACATTTGTACTGAGTCGACCGTTCTCTGGGATATGTTTTGATGGTAATCGAATGTGTCTCTAGCTGGAAACAAGCTAGCACGAACCGCTAATTAGCTTAAGGCTTTCGGGGCACTGGTAGAGTAAAAATAAATCACTATTTTATACCACTAACATGGCTCAGAATAGCACCACACTTCCAAGGTAGCATAATGAGGGACCCTACATGTAAACCGAAGCATTGAGAACTCTGTAAGTGTACAGACAGTTTATTAAAAAGATAGTTTATAAAGACATTACCTTTGGGTATACAGGCAGGCACCATCTTGGGAAAACAGTCATGACCAGTCAAACCAGTCGAATGCAATTCAAACAGTAACCAGTAACCTAGATCTAGCAGGGCGTTCGTGGTTCGACTGGTCATGACTGTTTTCCCAAGATGGTGCTTGCCTGTATACATTTTATTATTATTGTTGGTATAAATTACATTATTGCCAGAACTCAAGGACTTAAAATACTTCAGGAGTGTGAGAATGAGTTGTAGATTGTACACCCTGTGACTATACAAATCACTAACCTGACTCCGCCAGATGGATTGCTTCGCATTTGCTCGGCATATCCATCTGGGAACTTTCCGTTGGAGAACTTTTGGGAAGGGGCGGAATACTGGTTATTTGATTGGATGAACCATCTGTCTATCACCTATGTTGGTGATAAACGGGCCAAATCAACCAATCAGATCCACAAAGCGTATGAAAATACAACCGCAAGCCCGCCCCTGCTGCTGCAGGCAAAGCATAGCTCGTAAGCTCAGCATGCAAGCAACATGTCGGTAAAGGAGATTTGCCATTTGTGTAACGAGAATTTAGGAATAAAAGGCACCATTTCAGGTTCCCGGAGAAGGATCCAAGAGAAAAAAAGCATTAGCGAGCGGCTAACAGAATTAGGGCTACCTCTGGCTGATAATACTGGTAAGCTGATTGGATAAACCATCGGTCTATCACCACCTAACCCACCTCAAAACCAACGCTGATTGGCCCGGTCGTTTGGCTAACGGCTCCAAATTTTCTCTGCCTCAAGATGCCAGACTGATCTGCGAGTGGAAAACTGGAACTCGCGAGATCAGGACGGTCTCACGAGGCTAACAAATCACAACATGTAAACAGGAACATGTTGGCGTTATTTTGTCACTTATTCGGAGCAGTAGGCTAGTTGGAACCGGTTACCTCCAAGATCTGTGCTAGGCTTAGCTAGCGCTGGGGGCGTCACATGGAGTTACAGCACGCACGGAGATGAGAAGGGTATGTATTGACTTGTCTAACTCTGGGGGTTACAGTGAATAAGCTAAAGTCCCAATAAGTCAGTGTGTTTCTTTTTAAGCTTTTTTGTCTTTTGAAGTGGCCTTGTTTAGGATGCATGATTGGGTTATGTATAAAACGTAATATATAATTTTTAGGTCCTTCAAATACTCGTTCTGCTTATGAAGATACAATTGAAAGCTTCAGAACCGCTAAATGGACCATTGGAGTGAGTAGGGCGTCAAGAACCATAATTTGCATTGTCAATCTATGTTTATTTTCTTGTTTATAAACTATAGAATGTCCAAAAATTGTTAAGCAAAACCCTTGTAATTTCCCAAATTAAATCAAAATGCTTGTTTCACGAACACAGTACAAACGTTAAATGTTGACAGAAAGTCAGTATGCGGTCAATAATAGTATGCAGTTTTGCTTATTTCTGCTGCTGTGATTCCCACTTCAGTATGAGCTCCCACCTACCAAACCTGAAGGCAAAAAGCAGAACGAGGTAATGCCTTTACCATTGGTGTCTGACATTTTTTGTACTCCCTAATGCAGATAATGACATACTGCGGCTAGGTGCTGAGCGAGTGGTATTTGTGCTTTACGGACCGAGTGAAGAGAGGACACAGCGGAGGGGGAGACGGGAGTGAGGGAATTGTCAAGAGCATGAGAGGAGAGGGAATGGATGGGGGAGCAAACGGCAAAGGAGGACTGCAGTAGAAGTGTACAGAGAGAGGAGAGTGATTGGTAGAACACTCCTGCACAGTCCCCCCGTCAGTCCGTCAGTGCACACAAACACAGTCAAACAGTTCAGAGCTTTGTGACTGAAGAAAGCAAACCAAGAAACCAAAAAGGAGGAAGTGGCAAAATAATTCAGCACTTCAGACACCCACTCTGGATCTCTTGGGAAAAATGTGTGTGAAGCAGATGCACTCATGTTGCTCTCTGTGAATTGTGACCCAATATACCTCGCTACCTTGCTAATCTGTACTGTATACATCCTCAGATCATGAACCGCAGGCTTCCACATGGCAGTTCATCTTTGCCTTTCTGTTCATGTGTGTTAATCAGAAGGAGGCCTTGGTGTTGAGTGTTTCCAGAACTGATTAAATATTTACCAGTTACAGTGGCGAGAGTGTGAAGGCAGGGATTGTAGCTTACATGATGAGCTTTTTGACCTTTTAGGCTACCGTAGCGCGCTGCAGGGCTGGCGAGTCATTCTGCCTCGCGGCATCCGTTTGTGCAACCATAAGCCCCTCTGTGTGCACATGCATGTTGTTGGCATAGCAACTGCCCTTGCTTTCTTGTACAAACATGACCTCGCATTTGATTCATGTGGCATTACCCACCTTCTGTCTAAATACACACGCATACATATTCGAGGAAAAGCACTCAGCCCTCCTCTCCAATTCCTTACATTATCAGACTGTGTATAATCTTTAAATCCTGGACAGAGTTAAGATTCTATACAGAAGACTGTCAGGGTGATTTAACACACTGGTGTACAATCTGTTTGCTGCAGTGATCGATTGTGTATCCTGCACCTCTTTGAAGGTTTTGAGTGTTTCATGGTCATTTGGCACATGTGATTTTACATCCTCCTTTTAAGATGAGTTTAGAGATGATGCTTTGGTGTTACAAATAATATGTTCAATCTGCCCGAAAAGGAGCGGGATGAAGCCAAAGCTTGTTAATTTTCCCACCTGTCATTCAACTTTAAATAGTTTCTGTAGATATAATATATTTTATAAAGCAAAACATTAACTTTCTGTCCAAGAGTTGGATGTGAAGATTAATACCACTCTTATATCTGTACACTGAATATGAAGCCACAGCCAGCATAGGGTTAGCTTAGCTTAGCATAAAGGCTGGAAACGGGGACAAACAGCTAGCCCATCCAATAAATACCTCACCGTAAAACCACGACTTTGATTTTTACGCTTTGGTTTTTGTGTCGATTGTGGCGGATTATGTTATCTTTGGACAGAACCAGGCTAGCTGGTTCCCCTTTTCCAGTCTTTATGCTAAGCTAAGCTCACTGAGTGTTAGCTTTTTATTTGTGCTCTCTCTCTCTCTCTCTCTCTCTCTCTCTCTCTCTCTCTCTCTCTCTCTCTCTCTCTCTCTCTCAGCAAGAAAGGCAATAAGCTTATTTCCCAGAATGTCTTCTTAAAGGGAAGTCTCCTCATGCAGAGTTTACTTCCTGCTTGTCTCCTCTCTGTGTGTATCTGTTATGGAGAGCAGTCTCCTTAGTAGGCATACTGCAAGTATTGCTCCTTGAGGGCTTTCAATCTGGTAAATTCACTGAACTCTCCTGAAGTGGCCTGAGGGCAGATGAAAGAAAAGCAGAATTGGGTCTTTTCTACCTTCTCAGTTGCTTTTGTCTTACTCTATTCCTCCAGCTGCCTCCTTTTCTCTTGGCTTGCATCCCTGCAGGGTCTGTTTGCATTTTACCTCTTGATGAGATGCATCCTATCATTTTTAAATCGCTCCACTTCCTTGACCCCTTTGGGTTTTGCTGAATAATAGTATGATTTATGTGAAGGCTGTGCATAGGGCAGTTTTACTGTGGAGGTGTGCTTTTGCCCCGAGCTCCTACTGAAGCACATATTCACACCAGGATGTTGTGTTGCATCAAATCTTCTGTGTTTTTGTCTGCCTATGTGGAGGGCCAGATAGCTGAAGATTGCAGAATGGGACACATGCATCACTTTTCTGGTGTTTAATAAATAACCTGACACTATCTGAATGTGGTAATACTCTTTAACCATCTGCTGCTCCTGTTTGCCAAGTTCCAACAAATGCCGATAAGTGTTTGCAAATACTATGATGATATCACCAGACCTGTGATCTTAGATTGGTTTACTTCAAAATAGAGCTGGGCAATATATCAATATTATATTGATATTGTGATATGAGACTAGATATCTTCTTAGATTTTGGATATCGTAATATCATAATATGGCGTAAGAGTTGTCTTTTCCTGGTTTTAGAGGCTGCATTACAGTAAAGTGATGTCATTTCTGAACGTACCAGACTGCTGTAACTGTTCTATTGTTTGCCTTTACCCACTTAGTCATATATCCACATTACTGATGATTATTTATCAAAAATCTCATTGTGTAAATATTTTGTGAAAGCACCAATAGTCAACACTACAATATCGTTGCGGTATTGATATTGAGGCATTTGGTCAAAAATATTGTGATATTTGATTTTCTCCATACCGCCCAGCCCTACTTCAAAATATCTATATTTAAGTTCAGAGACTTCATTCTCAACATCTCCTTTTCAATCCCCTTCCTCATCCATGTACGAGTGACTCAACCGCTAATCATTTTAGTTGTCCAGTAGGTGATCATGAATAAAAGATATGGGTCTGCACAAGGTAGCTCTGAGGTGTGAATGTGCATAACTGAATAACCTTGCAACAGGATATTGCTGAAAAAGGGCACGCATGGCCAGAGGATCTTTCCAAGCGTATTAAAGGTTAAATAAATACAATAAAACTTTATGGAAGGAATGATGATCAGGACAGAGGACGGCTGTTAAGCTGTACTTCCAGCTCAATCCTGTGCTGTGTTGTGTCTTGCCGTCCTGCTCTGCACAGCATCATCAAACATTTTCAGAGCTGGAAATTGTCAAACCCTTCTTAGAAAAACCAACCACCATCTTGCAAAAGAGTGAGAAATCTTGCCAGGGGTGTAATGCATTAGACCGGCATCTGCTTGGCTGTGATCCCCAGTGAGCACAGGCCTGTATTAACAAGGTTTGGACATGCCTTGGAGCTCGATGGAGCTAAACACTTCACATTCCACTGCAGGGTTAGAGGGAGGGGCTAATGTGAGAGAGGGGGTTGAATGTTAAGAGAATAGAGCTGTGACTGACTATATCACGTTGGGCTTCAGGATGTAGCCTAACATGCACTTAATGTATTATAGTCTAGTCGGTGCATACACTATGAGTGTTTTGTGTGTGTCTGTGGCAGTGTGTATGTGTCACTAGGTGCATGTGTTTCCTAAACTCAGTTGAACTTGTAAAAAAAAATGTGCATGGATTCAAATATGCCATGTCCTCAGTTCATTCTTCCCGTTGCCAAAATAAACCCTAAAATGTTGCAGCTGTCTGGATCTTTTAGTTTATAGCTGTGTAAATCTATTCTGTGGGTGTTTTCTGTGTGTGTGTGTTGTGCACACATTTTCCCCAAAAATGTGACTTTGATTGAACAGGCTGCAGCAGCTGGGAAAATAAAAATGTCAACTTTTACATTTTAATAGGGGTAAGTGCGGATGTCAGCAGCACTGTGGCACAGACTCAGAGGGGACTTTGGTTGTGCCCATGACAGATGTGGTTCCAGCGCGTGCGCGTACACACACACACACACACACACACACACACACACACACACACACACACACACACACACACACACACACACACACACACACACACACACACACACACACACACACACACACACAAAAACACAGTGTACGAATGTTTGTTTCTGTTTCATCATTTCTCACGGTTAGATTCATTATACTGTCTTCCTGTTCTAACATGACTCAGACAGTTACCAATCCTCTGAAATGACTGTTGAGCAGCATTATGTGCTGGAGTTGACAGCGTGTGTTGCTCTTTGCAGTCCCCTTATGACCCACTATTTTTTCTTTGTCTCCTTTTCCTCTTTTGGTAGCATGCATTATTCCCCTTCATATATCGGCACCTATTTTCATTTCCTGGGTGTGTGATTAGCTAGTTAGCTATCACAGTAATGAGCAGAGCGCTCATAAAAGTTACACCCATGGGTGAGCTTGCACAGCCTAATTGAAATCACAATTGTTGGTCTTAAATGTTTTAAGAATATGGCAGTTGCCGTTTCAAAGTAAGTAAGTCTGTTATTTTGACAAAATGTCGGGAGGATTATGAAATTAGATTTGGAGATTAAAGTCACTGCTTCGATCAAAGTGAAGAGAGAGAGAGAGATCTTATTTATTATTTAGATGGTGAGTAAGTATTGTATCACCAATCCCAGACTCTTATGAGCAGGATATATAAAACTTTGACGATTCAAGAATAAGTGTGTGGATGCATTCAATAGTTAATATGCCTTCACAGGATTTTATCGGAATAATAAAACCCTGCTCACATGGTGTTCCTGCTGTGTTTCACCCCGATTGTAAAGCTGTACGTGTGCACAAGCATGGTGCCCACGCCAAAAAAAAATAACTGGCATCACTGCTCATCTATCAGTGCACATACAATAAACGATTATACTGCAATTAGACCAGTCAGAAAAAACTGTGCACATTAAGCACCTCAAAATAAGATTGGTCCTATTAGAGGAACTGATAGAGCTCCTCTTTCTCCACCCTTTACCTCTTGTTGGTCATTTTGCAGAGCCTTGGAAATCAGCCTTTTTGTCACAATATGAACAAAGGTGCTGGAGAGACTACCAGCTCCAATAGACTCCAATGTTGCTTGAAGCTACAGGAGTTTTTGGGTCGGGTCGGGCTGGATTAAGAAAGTGATAGAGAACTAGTAGTATTTTTTTTGCCACTAGAAGAGGGTTGGATGACTAGCCTTTGCCTCACAAAACAAATTATAGTGATGCCTTTAAACAGCTGTTAGACCAGAGATTACTTTGAGATTCGAAACCTCATACTTTGTTCTTCTCTGCTTCTTTTTTGGGACGGAAAATCAATACGGTCCCTAAAGACTTAATGCTCTCTGTCATTTTGCATTGGCAAGGTCCCAGAACGGTACTAAGCAGCCAGTATTTTATTACTTTGTGCACAGCTATATAATAATGGTTTCAAAAGAATAAAATTGTTAAAAAGTAAGACCAACAAACGAAAAAGAACAAGCAATACATTTAAAAATAAGAAAAGAAATACAAATAAAAACAGTAAAATAAAACTTAAAAACAAACAAAGGGACAAATGTCATTTTAAATATGTGAGTCTTCAGCTGTTTTTTTAAAAGCTTTATTACATTCCATAAAGAACCATAGAGCGAGAATGTCCTCAGTGTACTGTATCACATTCAGGTCAGCAGGGAGTCGATACACAGGTCATTTTTTTGTTCTTGAGCATGTGTAAATATTTAATACAATTATAACATCTTTAAATTTAGACTTTTTTCTGATGATTTAAGTTTTTGATTGAAGGAAAAACAAATTGGTCTGTGTGGCTTTTAGTTTATTAATGTGCAGCAACATGTATTTTGGTCCGCAGTTCCACAGCGTTTTTTCGATACTACCACTAGGGGGCACCAAAGTCAGAAATGTTCTTCCCGGCTATGCACCGGTGTGGCGGTATATGAAAAATGTACATTGTACTGGAAATAAAAACCGGTAGACCGGATGAAGCAGTATACCACCCAGCACTAATTGAACGGCCTATCAATAGTACGTAAATTAAATAAAGTAGGCTATAAAAATGAATTGCAGCAGGTGTCGCTTCAATGATGTAACCAAGGTCAAGTTTAGCAGAAGTGTGGTTTCACGAGGACTTTACATTTTATTATCTTGGACTATTAATATCAGTTAATCAAATATATTTGATTTATGACACCATGGAAAAGATATTGGCTCTTGCAAAAACAAATCCACTTATTTTAGTTGTAGTTATAACTATGAGGTGTTTGTGAAATGTTGAAGCAATAGCATGACTTGGATGTGTCATCGGAGGGTTTGCATTTTCCAGCTGCTATCTAGCTTACAAGAGTTAAAATGTTTCGGTCCATGACTAATTCAAAATCAGATGTAGATATTGCAGTGTGATAAGTTTTATTTTAAAGGTCCCATGACATGGTGCTCTTTGGATGCTTTTATATAGGCCTTAGTGGTCCCCTAACACTGTATCTGAAGTATCTTTCCCGAAATTCAGCCTTGGTGCAGAATTATAGCCACTAGAGCCAGTCCCACAATGAGCTTTCCTTAGGATGTGCCATTTCTGTGTCTGTAGCTATTGAGGAGGAGAGAGGGGGGGGGGGCAAGTTGGAGGGTGGGGTGTGGCCTCATAAGGAGCAAGATTCCAGATTGGCTCATCTGAGCTTTCATTTTCTCAAAGGCAGAGCAGGATACCCAGGGCTCGGTTTACACCTATCGCCATTTCTAGCCACTGGGGGACCATAGGCAGGCTGGGGGAACTCATATTAATGTTAAAAAACCTCCTAAAGTTTCATGCCATGTGACCTTTAAGGGCTTTGATGTTTACCTGTTTAAGTTTTGGGTTGTCTTGTTGAAGCAGCTCTGAAGTAAACCAAAAAAATAAACCCACATCTTTCTTTAAAGAAGGTAGTTTCTTTCAAGAGTTGTGACAAAATCAGCATTGAAACTAATTGATGATCTTGAGACACTAATGAGAAGTGGATAGATACAAGAAAGAGGCACTAACAAAGAGGGAAATTACTGTGATAGCAAGTCATAATCACACTTGTGTGTCACACTTTCTGCTTGAGAGGAGAGCAAATAAACTGCATCTGTTGGCATATTAATTATATACATTTAGTTAGAAACATGAGCACTAGAACACACTCTAATAGTGATTTGGAGTGAAAAGCTGTGATGATAATCTTGGTAGGATAAGAATGTTAGTTATTTAAGCTGATAGTGATACCACAAAACAGCCAAGTTCAGCTCATGAATGTTCAAAGATCAGCTGATATGAGTGCTGTCTCTGTGTATCGACGAGCGTTAATACTTGTCAGCGATTTTTTGCAAATGTCTGTGCTGCACAAGAGAGCCACATCCTCAAAGTGTGTGTGTGTGTGTTTAACTATACTTGTGGGGCCAAAATGCTGGACCCCACAAGTTTTTAAAGGGCTGTTTGAGGGTTAAGACTTGGTTTTAGGGTTAGAATTAGGTTATGGTTAGGGTAAGGGTTAAGGTTACTTTGCGTCGTTTATAACATTTGAACTGTATTCTATAGTCCATAGTAGAAAATACATGTTTTGTTCCTGTATATCGTGTATACATGTTCTTGTTCCTTTGTTGATAAATATTTGGTTGCTTTAATATTTTATAAATGTTTTGTAGATTTCATCTTCTACTCTGTATGATTTTTTTTGTTTTTTTTAAATAATTTTTGTATCTGTCCTTAAACAAAACAATTGCACTCCTTTCGGTAATATTGGTGTTTATGTGTATTAACAAGACATGAAAGGATTAGTCGTTTGACATCAAATTAATCTGCACCTATTTTCATAATGGATAAATAGCTTGAGTAAAAATGCCAAATATTTGCTGCTTTTCTTTGCCTTAATGATAGAAGTAAAGTGAATTTATTTGGGTTTTGGACTGTTGGTGGAATAAAACAGGAAATTTGAAGACTTCACTTTGGGGTCTTGGAAGTTGCGATTGGCATTTTTCACTATTTGACATAAACAAAATTATTAATCAAGAAAATAATCAACAGAATAATCTTAAACTTAGTTGCAGCCATATATTTATCTCTATAAATATATAGCTTTGTAGATTATGAAATTACTGTAACATAACTGCTTGCTTTTTTATATGGCAATAGCAGCCCCTTGTCATTTCAATTACATCATGTCTACGATCTGATGATGGAGACTTGACGTTATGAGGCTACCGACGTGGGTGTCGACACTTGCCCTAAATATGTCCACCGTTAGTGTCTCTTTTCTTTTCCATACTCTCAATCGGTTTTGGCATTATTTTCCCCGTCTATGTCTCTCATCTACTTACATCACACATGATAATGGGATTGTTTTTGTCAGTTTTTAAGGTAGCGATGCCTGGCTCATTTGATTATTTTGTGAGCAGGCTCACGAGGAACAACCAGACCTGCCAGTTATTGCCTATAATTTGTGTTTTGATCAGACAATAAAACAAGTGGAAACAGCCTCTGGATTTTGTCTGGTGTTCCAGCAGCACTGTAGATCAGGACAGGGAGGGAACCCTGATAACACACACGCACACACACACACGCACACACACCTCCTAAATGAGAAAAGGCACTGAGGCTTGAAGATGCCCTCTTACATGGTCTCCTTCTCACTGCCACTTAATAATTTTACTCTGTACATTCCAGTACAGCATCCTCTTCTTCTCTTCCTCTCCCCTCTTATCTTCCATCATACTGCTCAGCACTGCTCCTTATAGTCTAATACATCATCATGTCTTATAGTCCAGATAAAGCCTGGTTATTGATTTGTTGAGCAGGTGTCCTTGGCTGTCCTGCCCTGTTCCATCCTGTTGGTTTTTGTTCTTGCAAAGTTTTTCAGCCAAACTTTTCTGCCTGTCTGTGAAGTGTAGTCACTCAAAGGCGAGGACAGCCTTAAATCAACTCAGCCTTTTGTTGCATCCTGAATGTTATTTTTTTCAGCAAGGTCAAACGTTAAGCAAAAAAGATGTTTGACACAGTGATTCCTGATTGAATGGCGTTCAGCGAATCAATAGCTTTCAGTGAATAGTCTGATATGCGTTTGATTCATCAGTTATGCATAAACAACTCTTGATGTTCCTACTCCTACATGGCAAGTTAGTCAAATAACAAGAGTGTGGAATGGAAAATCTGCTTCGTTACGCAACACGGACAGACTTTGCTCTGACACACAATCTTCTGGTTACAATAAAAAACAATATTACCTATGCTTATCCACATTTTGCACACGCAAGCAAAAGGTGCACACACACACACACACACACACACACACACACACACACACACACACACCCACCATCATTCACGTCTTATCAAGTGTGTGAGTGTGAGTCATAGAGATGTGTTTATGCGGCAAGTTATTTGAGCCTCTCTAGTGCAGTTTTAACGCAAATTAAATTGGCTCTTTATTCTTTGCAGTAGCTAATAGACCTTGTTGTGATTGTGCGTGTGTGTGTGTGCGCGCGCAGTTGTGCTTGGAGGAAGTAAATCAGTGATGTTTCAGTGCAGTTTGTAGTGTGTTTGTGGGGTTGGTAGCGATTGATGAAAGCACCTGTCAAGTGGGTATCCTGTTGTCTGAGTTTATCATCAACAGAAACTGATGTAAATGGCAGCAGCATTTTAGGTGGCTTGGTGTGCTGTCTGACACACACACACACACACACACACACACACACACACACACACACACACACACACACACACACTGGGGGATGGTTTACAGCCCAATTACCAAGCCTGCCTCTGTGCTAGAAGTGGGCTCTAAATCTTTGGATTCTATTGTACACAATATAACCTCTGTTCCTCCCTCCTCTTGCCCATCAGCTATATAGTTCACCTAACTGCTCTCTGTTCTCATGGGATGCTGTTAAACTATCTTATCTCTCCATCAAGAGTTTTTCAGAACATTTCAAAAGATTAATTCTGCTACAAGTGATCATTAAAGGAAGATTTTCGTTTATTCAAGTCATCTTTTTTATAGTTTTGGTCATAATTCCTATAAGTTATGATAACATTGGCTAGGAACACGAGCAGTGAGACAATCCCACTGTCTTAAACAAGCCAACAGTTTAATTTATTAATCCCAACCATTGTTCCACAGTTTTATGCAGCTGCAACCTGATCTCACAGAATTCCGTGAAATGAACACGGCCCCTTAACTTAAGGAAAAGAGGGGGACAACGGGACGGTTGGGTTAAGGAAAACAACAACGAACAGTTGACTTTAGGAAAACAATAACGGGAAACAATAACGGGACAACAACGGGATGGGACGGTTGGGTTTAGGAAAACAACAACGGATGGTTGAGTTTAGATAAACAATAACGGGACACTGGACAACAACGGGATGCTTGAGTTTAGTAAAAGAAGAACGGGACGGTTGCATTTAGTAAAACAACAAAGCGACAGTTCGGTTAAGGAAATGTAACACGCGGGACACGATCCCCGGGCTCCTGGGTGAAAGTCTGTGTTTGACCCAACCAACCTCCCTGCGCGGATTTTCGGCCTTTCATACTACTCACTACCATAGTCTCTCTTAATGCTACATCATATTCTCATTGACTTTACTTGGGCATTGTTTTCCTTGGTGGCCACACAGAATTTTCACACATTCCGTGTCACCACCACGTAATGCGCTGTTAACAGTTTGTGCTCATTTCACGGAATTCTGTGAGACCAGGCTGGTTTTATATCCACACTGTTCTTGTGGCTTCAATACTGATGTTTGGATTTTATTTGTATATAACAAGTAAAGACCAATGTGATTTTGAATATCCTCTATCTCCTCCAAAGAAAATCTTACTCTCCCAAAATGCAGATTGAGTAACTAATTGGGGGATGATGATGATGATGATTACCTCATCTACTGATGAACTACTTGATTTCAAAATCAGCATATTGTTGTTTTTCGGCATGATGGGGAGTGATGAGGGAAGATGCAGCACAAATAGTTCATACAATTATACATTATTCAGATTTTTTCACTAGAAGTTTGGCTAACCTGAGGATTTGTTAAAAACCTGCGTGATTGTCCGATCATGATTCTTTTTCTGTTGGAACGACATATTCCCTGTAGAGCCCGACCTGATATAAGCAAGTTTAGAAACGAGGACGGCATTACATAGTGTCTACCAGAGAGCACTGACAACTTTATTTTTCATTGCTCCAGTCAATATGTATCTGGGTCACACAAGTGTCTAAAAACAAATTTAGAGGATCCTTATTAAAAATGTTTACGTATCTGTTTACCCAGATCTCCACACTTAACTCGGTGAGTACAATATCCTTGTACCAGTTGGATTGATGGATCAAATAAAAAAAAAATAAGACCTATCTTGTATGAAACCAGTATTTATATATTTATTTTAGAATGTTTCACAGTGCCATATTCTAACGTGTGTTAGGCCAGACTCATGAAAATATATGAATGAAAAACACCTAGGACACAACCAAAGAAGGTTTTTGTGAATGGATGCCGCTGGACTGTGTGCGCCATTAAGCATGTCAGTCCACAAATCGGTGTGTTTGATCATCCCATCCCCAAAACCTACTACACTTGAACCAGCTGCCCCTCAGACTTTTGATACATCAATTTATTCACTTCATCCCCTCCTCCATCCATTCATGGCTGCTATGGGCCTAGTTGTCATGGTTACTGTGTCCTTGCCGTCGCTAAGTCCTCATTGTGACTTGTGCCGCCAGGAGGAAAAAGGTTTATGATAACGCATATACACACAAAACACAATCATGAGGGATTTTCATTCATACATCAGTTTGGCTTAAAACACACACACACACACACACACACACACACACACACACACACACACACACACACTCTCTAGTACAGTAGTGATTACACAGGGCTACTCTTTCAGAGAGTCGTGTGTGTGTGTGTGTGTGTGTGTGTGTGTGTGTGTGTGTGTGTGTGTGTGTGTGTGTGTGTGTGTGTGTGTGTGTGTGTGTGTGTGTGTGTGTGTGTGTGTGTGTGTGTGTGTGTGTGTGTGTGTGTGTGTGTTATAGATAAGTCTGTGTATTCTGAAAGGTCTCTGATATTAGAGTCACAAGCTACATTGCCAACCTTTTAAAGGCCATCACAATATAAAGTGACTGTAGACAAATGTATTCTCATGCAGCATGGATGCTTTGGAGAGGAATCTGGCATCAGATTGCATGTTGAAGTAGAGTATAAAGGCGCAAAAGTGCTCTTTTTGTGAAAATGGAGGCTGGCAAATGTTACCTGGAATCATCATCCAAAATGTTTCCTGTTTATGGCCTTGCTTCAAATACAACTCTCGTTTTACAAAGAGGATGCTGGGATATGGAGACAGACACAGTTGCCATAGTTTCACGCTTCTCCCTCTCAGGGTCGATTTAGGCAAAATGTTCCAACCAGTTCCTATCATCCTTTATAGTTCTCATTAATGTGGATGGTGTTTATTATCTCTGCTCTGCCCTTCTTGATTTAATTAAACCTCTGCTGCATTTGTTTTTATATTTCCATTGGATGGTTTTATCTTTCCAGGTTATTGCATTTGTGTTTTCTGTCTGCTTTTGTTTTTTCCCCTTTGTTTCCTCTCTCTCTCATCTGTTTCTCTTTCTCAGCAGTTTTAAGTGTTCAATTTGACTTTTATTTACACTGATTTAGCATAGTCTGACATTGCTAAGGGCAGGGTTCCATGTTTTCACCACCCAAATGCTTAAATTAAATTCCATCTGTGCTGGCCCCAGCTGTCATATTTCCAGCAGCTTTGGCAAGTAGACAAGTCGTCTTCGTTCACTCTTTTAATTCTAAACTCAATTAAGCCCCAACCTCAAGCTTCTTTTGTCTTTCTGCATTGCATTGCATTTTGTTTTTATTAGTTGAAGCCGCACATTGTCCAGCCGCGAATTTTATTTTCAAATAAAAAGCTTTGATTAATCCTGTTTAAATTACATGCCTAGCACCAGACATCAGACAGACAAAGTTAACTACTAGCTGGTGAACATAGTGGAGCATTTAGCAGCTAAAGAGCCAGATATTTCCCTCTGGAGTCAGTGGAGACCAATAACCGAGCCAGCAAGAGCTTGGATATTGGACTTAGATTCATCAGGTGGCCATAAACCCGACTCCAAATGAATGTTACTCTGAGCAAAAACTAACACAATGTGCTTTTTTTTAATAAATTAAGAGGAGGGCCATCCACAGGTTACATCATTTTCTCTATTAAAATCCATCCTACACCCTAAAATCCATCCGTCTGTCACAAAAACAACTTTTACAGCACTGAATATACTGCGACATTCTGGCCTGACATGGCGTACATTATTGTGAAGTGTTACAAACAGGAAGGGTTAGTTGCCACTTATCTGGCCTCAATGGAGAAGAATGAAGGTGTGGCTGCCTGGGTGGCACTGCCCGGCTAGTTAAATATTTCCCACAAAAGTTTTCATCTCCAGAGTTGCAGGCAGTGGAGTAGTTCATATATTAAAAAGAGTTGGGTGTGTTGTCATCTTGTCAATCAAGGCCCAAGGTTATGAATAGTGTTTAAGACCGGTTCAGGAAGGATGCCTACGCCAGTGTTTTGATTTATGCCTGTGTGTGTTTTGAGTGTATGTCTTTTGGCAAGATGTTAGGTTGGTATTTAAGGAAAGATAAGAACCACTAGAGCGAGGAAGCAGGAAGTATTGACTGGGATATGAAGCTGCTATTTTAGGCTGCTCTGGCTGGTGTGAAGAGTTTGAACTATATAGAGTGGGAACAGTAACATGCTGTAAGTGAAATGCTCATGCAATGTCATTGTTTGTGTGGTTATGGGTTGTACTCTGTGTGTATGTGTATATACAGGTGTTGTTCTGTATTCTATGCATGGTGAACACATTTTCACTGCAGTCAGCCAGTTTAGCTTTAAATCCGATGACCTCATTGTTTATATTACTAGCACCCACTCTTTCTTCTCTTCCTCTGTCTCATCTATCGCTCCCACTTATCTCTCTCTATCCCTCTCTTTTGTTCTCTCATACTCCCTCCTGCCATTTCTGTCCCTCTTTATTTTATTTATTGACCATCTGTGGATATTCCACAAGGCCATTACGGCCTCATGTCATCTGGCCCAGCGCTGAACTGCCTATCATCTTACTGCTATCCTTGCTGGGGATATTAATAGTACAGATGCCAACACAGGATTTCCTGTAGCATTTGTGCTAATCCTGTAACATCCACCTTTTAACTTGTCTATGGCCTTTGATATAAAACGAGCATCTGTGCCAGTTGAGACTTCTTGCTCACTAAACATTTGCCGGTGTCATTCAATGATGCCATTTGGTGCAGTGTATTGCGAGGCTGGGTCAGTGTTTATAGTAGTTTCTGTGTTTTGTTTTGTGATCAAGTGGATTTTGATGATTCTTGTTGTTTGTACAACTTTATGTTGTATGTATGTAAGGATGGGAATTGACCCCAGTGTTACCCTCCACCAAGTAGTCAAGGATCAAAACATATAACCGTTAACAGTGACAGACATCCTGTGACTAGTCATAAACCACTCACCAAACCAGATGACCCTTTCATTATTTTCTTCTATATCTACAGTACATATCTCTGTTTTTCTGTTATGATGTAATGTGCTAAAGGGAGAACTGATTCCACAAAAACTGTCATCATCTCATGTCATGAATGTCAAGTATTGCTCATACTTATGACACACACAATCTGTTTCTTAGTCTACTATTTAAAAATAATGTACTCTAGATGAAGATCGTCTCTCATCTTTCTGCAGGATAACAGCACTGGCAAAGACAGAGATACTTACGTTGTAAGTAGGGAAGGATTACGACTCTAAGTCTTTGCTGGGCTGCTAGTTCTTTTTTCTTAGCCAGCCTGAACCTGAACTTTATATTTTGTTTCCATGTATCTCTTTTTTATGATGTTCTTTAAATCTGTTCTCATCCTGCCTGCCTAAGCTAAGCTAATATTTAAGCACCGTGATTGAATGTTTGAGGATTGCACTGGGACTGGGTGAATGTCCATCCGCTTCTTCCCACTGCTTCCTTCCCTCCATCCACCTCTCCCCTTTTTTGTACCAGCCTGTCAGTCTTGGCTGTGACAGCAGGTGTTGCTAGAGTTCAAACCGAGTAAGTGAGAGAATGAATGGGACAGGGGAAAAGACAGAATGAAGGTGAGCAAATGGAAAGGCTGTTGGGTGAAGTGGAAAGAAGGTGTGTCGTAGGAACGGCATGTTCATAAGAGGAACAAAAAAAAGATAACGAATAGGAAAGAAACTAGCTGAATAAATGAGTCAGCCCTGCCCTCCAAAATATAGCAGCCCCTCTCTGGTGCCATCCTTCTGAGTTGATGATTTGATGAGTCAGACTGATCAAAACACAAAGACACAACTGTAAGAATCACGCTAACACCAAACTAGATATTCCTACTTTTGTTCATAAAGCTAGCTGTTTCTGCCTTTACCTAACTGACAAAGATTATTGGCCAACTGTTATTCTCTATCATGTGGTAGACAAAAGAAGCAATATGAAAACATCATTTTGGGTTTTGAGAAATTGTGATGGGCATTTTTGACATTTTACATATACATCAAAAGACTAATCGATTAATCAATATATTTGGCAGATTAATTGATTAATGAAGAAAAATCATTAGTTGTAGCCCTAAAGGATTAGTGTGATGATGATACATAGATTTTTCATCATTAAATTAAGCTAATAGTTAAAACTTATAAATGTTTTATAAGGGGTGTTTTTATTAGAAAGTGATACCTAAAATATTTTTGACATGCAGCCTACAATATTTTAGTCCTAGTCAAGGTAGTACTGCGGAGTACCCGTGTGTGTGTGTGTGTGTGTGTGTGTGTGTGTGTGTGTGTGTGTGTGTGTGTGTGTGTGTGTGTGTGTGTGTGTGTGTGTGTGTGTGTGTGTGTGTGTGTGTGTGTGTGTGTGTGTGTGTGTCTGTGTGTGTCTGTGTGTGTCTGTGTGCTTAGGCAGACAAGGTCTCGTGCAGGATATTTGTTTTCATAGCAATGAGACTGAACCTTGGTTGGTTGGTTGGTTGGTTGGATGTTTAGACTACTCCCACTCTAGACTTGCTCACTTTTTCTCCTTCATTTTCTCCGTTCCAACAGTCAGACCTGTCATCCATTTGAAAACGTGCAGGTGCTGCTCCATTTTCCAGGAAAGAGGAGAGGCTACAGTGAGACAAATACTCCAAGTGTCTTGTGTTTTTCAACTCGCTCACTGCCTGTATGCGCTTCTTCTGTACTTTTTGATAAGGCATGGCTGTTGCAGGGCTTAAACATGTGTGCCCTTTGCTGCTGTGATTGGACAGTTTCTAAGCAGCAGGCAAGCCTCTGTCACCTCCCATAGCTCCCCCTCGACCCCACTTTTTGCTTCCCTTGCTGTAATTATTGTCAGATCCAGCATTAAGATCTGGAGGAGACATAAGCTAACAATGTGAACATGCCCTTACTTGGCTAAAGCTCCTCTCTCATGGCACTCTCTTTGGAGTGCTGGCCTGGCTGTAGACTTGCACTGGCCCCTTGTGTTTATCAAAGACCATTACACCACTTCTGTCTCTGACACAAGGTACATTTGCTTTCTAGCTGTCAGAAAGAAACAAGTTACTGAACGTGCAAGTGCTGACTCTAATTACATCCGATGCCTTTAGTTTAGCCAGGTGAGACTCCAAAAGAAAATACAAAGTTCAACGAGTATTGTAATTTCCTTCAAAATCTCTCTGATTCTTGACAAGCATGCATTAACATGCTATCAATTTTCTCCCATCTCTGAGAACCCTGTGGTTGCCAACAGAGGCTTTTGTAATCATACTGAGTGCTTAATTATGCAAAGTGATTCTCTGTTGTGTTCAACCTCGCTTAAAAGTGTTCAAAGCAGTTGAGTAGACTTGCTCTGTACTCCTTCGACAGTGTCTTTTCTCTCTTGTCTCTTCCTTTGTCACCCTACCACTCCCTGCGTCTGCTCTTTTTTTCTCCCAATCAGAAAATGCTTCCTAGGAGCCACTTCCTGCAGCTCTGGGACTATTTTCTCCCACTCTATCCTCAGCAAGTCTGCTGCTCATATCCATTTTTATAACTTCACTTGTGTGTGTGTGTGTGTGTGTGTGTGTGTGTGTGTGTGTGTGTGTGTGTGTGTGTGTGTGTGTGTGTGTGTGTGTGTGTGTGTGTGTGTGTGTGTGTGTGTGTGTGTGTGTGTGTGTGTGTGTGTGTGTGTGTGTGTGTGTGTGTGTGTGTGTGTGTGTGTGTGTGTGTGTGTGTGTGTGTGTGTGTGTGTGTGTGTGTGTGTGTGTGTGTGTGTGTGTGTGTGTGTGTGTGTCTCAGTCATTGCGTCATTGTGGTATTGCATACAGAAAGTGTTGGCTAACTCTGACACAGAGGCTGTGTATTTGTAAGACCATGAGTGTCACAGAGATTCACTGACACTATAGTGACATGGAAATATCTGGACATGTGGAGGCTCCTATTCCGCACCAAAACTCGCACACAAGAGGCAAGTGGCCGTTTTATACATGTTTGTCTGTAATTAACCTCCAGTCGATGTGAAGTGAGCGTTTCTGTGAGTGTAGGTGGCGCCAGGGTGATGGTTGTGTTGGGGCTGGGGACTTGCCTGAAGCCTCAGGCAGCTGTGTGGTATTTTAGGAGGAGAGGTAGGGGTTTCCTTTGTTGAGGGTGGATGTGATGATGAGCTGCCCTCTTCTCAGCTTGAAGTGCAAGGAAACGCAGGAAGACGTGTTTATCTTCCACCTCCTCTCACCCTTAAGCACCTCGTAAATGGTTAATTTTGCTGGTTCGTTGAAACTGTAACTTCGAGTGCAATCGATTTTCAGCGCAGTGCTAATGCAGGATCATGCTTTCGGTTTCAGCATGCTACAGCATGTGTTCAGCCTGTGCATTGTTGCACTAAATAGTCAACAACACAATTAAATTGAAACAGTTCAGCATCTTGATGTGCCAAGGCCATTAAATTCACCAATAAGTGCACTATTTTAGTTTTACGTGGTCTAGAGACCATGTGCACTATGTTCAAATGACCCCATTAAATCAGAATCAGAAAGCAGTTTATTGCCACAGTAGTGGAACTACATGGAATTTGCCTTGGTGAAAGGCTGAAACAGAAGACACCCAAATGAGTGTCTGCACACGCTCATTTCTGAATACTTTACATTTTAGATATTGCCAGCACCTTCATGCGTGATCAGTCAGATAAGATGATCAAAATGTCTCTGAGCAGCAGTTATACTGGGAAACCGAGGTCCCCGCTGTTAGCAGAAACATGTTTAAATCTTTGAGCAGGAAGGACGCCAGATCAGTTCACGAAAAGAGGAAGTGAGAACTAGGAGGGAAGAGAAGTTTCCTTTCAATAGTGTGGCAACCAACCTGTCCTTTTCTTACCCTTTTTATGTGCGAGTGTGTTTTGTTGCACCTGCAAGGATACTTATCCATTCATGTCCAGTACATCTGTATTATCTGTATTTCCTTTGTATTACAATTGACTTAATGCAAGTACAGTATGTTCTCTGTAACCGATGTTAACTTCCAACACAACCATCCTCCCCTCCCAGAACGAGTCTCATATCACCTGGATAGAGAGGGACTTTGCCAATATTAAAGTCCAGGTAAGCTCTGACCACTTCTACTGTACAGCTGCTTTATATCCGAGCAATCTGCAGCTCCCCCTTTGCAAACCCACTCAGGCTGTTGCTTACAGTAACATCTCTGCATTTTATCCACTTCAGGATCACACACTTTTGCACTTTTGTCTCTCTGCCCTCTGGACCTTCAATTCACCAATTGCAAGATTGTTCAAATTTCCGAGTATTGACTACAATGCTGTGTAATGAGACGTTTGTGAAACGTAGGTCAGCTGACAGCTCGCTACTGTTTGGTCAAGAGAGAAGTTGACTCATGCGCTGTATTAACATGGGTGTGTTACAGCCTATTCTCTCTTGTTGAAGAGGTATTTACTGCACAATGAGCAATAAAGTGAGGGATGGAGGAAAAAAAAAGAGTGAGAGGGCACTTAAGGACCGGAGAGCGCTGTTCTAAGAGACAGGATAAGCAGGAATAGACTATTATGAGAGGAAAGAGAGGAACATGCCTTTCCACAGACAGGAAAATCTCTGTCATCTGCAGGCCTTAGCACTGAGAGGGCACACCTCATCCTCTCTCTGCCCTCCTCTGCCCGTCCTCTCCCTCAAAACAGTGTTAACATAGAAACGCATGTATTGACATGTTCAATTGGGGCAGCAGAAAAAAAATTTTTTGTCACTATTTCCACCTCTCTTTTTCCTTTTTTTTCCCCCAATTTCAATCCATCTCTCTCTCTTTATCTCTGTTTCTCTCTCTCCTTCTCTCTTTCTTTCTTTCTTTCGTTCTTTCTCTCTCTCTCTCTTTCTCTCTCTCTCTCTCTCTCTCTCTCGATTCAGTTTCAATTCAAAAGGGCTTTATTGGCATCGGAAACAGACATTTACATTGTCGGTCAAAGTGTAAAATAAAAACAAATAATACAGTAAGTAAAGATGAACTAGAATGAAGTGTAAACAGAGCTGTGTTGTAATCAAATTATATAAATGGAAATAGTTTAACTAGTCTAACTTGAGATCACTCTGAGTTGAACACAGCGTCTCTCTCTTAGCTGTGTGTGTGTGTGTGTGTGTGTGTGTGTGTGTGTGTGTGTGTGTGTGTGTGTGTGTGTGTGTGTGTGTGTGTGTGTGTGTGTGTGTGTGTGTGTGTGTGTGTGTGTGTGTGTGTGTGTGTGTGTGTGTGTGTGTGTGTGTGTGTGTGTGTGTGTGTGTGTGTGTGTGTCTTGTTGGGTGCAGGACTGTGAGAATAGGAGCAGGCTCTTCCTTCCTGCCCGCTTTGGTTCCAGTTCACTTCAGCTGCAGTCAGTCACTGAGGACACACAGGGCTAATCACAACAACACAGAGAGCAGCGGAGATAATGGAAGAGAAGATGAAGAGTTAATAAAAATTTCTAGCAGAAGTCCCCTGCAGAGAGAATAGATAAAGGGACGAGGCTGAGAGATTTTCTTTCCATATTTACTTGATGTCCACAGAACTAATTCTGATATGAGTGCTCAAATGAGTCTTGTGGTGAGATGAGGTGAAGTTTAAGATGATTTATGTGTGGTAGTACAGTGTTTTTGGACATGGACATGGGTAGGATGATGAAGCAGAAGTTTATGCAATGCTGAGATGGAAAAGGACAAGAGAAAGTTCACCCTGAGCCGCTTGCTGACCCTCTACCTGTCCAAAAAAAACAAAGCCTTGGCTGGCAGCCCTGCGCAGGCTAACAACTGCAGATCAACCGCTGCAACTGGCAACAGCACTGACACTTTACCTGCGCCGAGGAACCACTGGACGGTAACGTGATACCTCTTTATGTTGGCATTTTGATTAACTCTGAATAGTCTCCAGAGAGCGGTTAGTGGCGCTATGTTGTTGTTAAGCACAGTCGTTTTTGAATGAACAAGAAGAGAGAAGTGGGATTTATAAACGCTGCAAATTGCAAAGAGGCTCGCTGTTATCTGTGGTTGTTTAGAAACCAGGTGCAGCTGAGAGCCTGCATGTTCAACCAACTCTGGTTTCCTGTTGTCAAATAAAGTCCCAGGCTAGTGGCATGTGGTGTTGGCTGTTTATAGTTGAAACTTCGTTACTACTTCTTCTTTTGTTTGTTTTTTGTGCATTATAGATTCATTATTTAGTTTAGGGTGGGAACTAATAATTATTTTCAGTATTGAATAATCCAATGTGTATTTTTTTTTCAGTGAATTAATGAATTCGATCTTTGAAATGTCAGAAAACAGGGCCTATGCCTATCACAAGTTCCCAGAACCCAAAATGATGTTTCACATTGCTCATTTTGTCCAATAAACAGTCAAAAACAAAAATATATTCTATTAACAATCATATGAAAAAGCAGCAAATGTTCACAGAGAAGCTGGACCCAGAGAATGTTTGCCATGTATTGCTTGTTAAATCAAAAGTTGTTGTCAGTTGAGTTACTGTCAACTAATTGAGTAGCTGTAATCGTTTCGCAGTAATTCAATAAAATAT
This sequence comes from Perca flavescens, assembly GCF_004354835.1. Lineage (NCBI taxonomy): Eukaryota > Metazoa > Chordata > Actinopteri > Perciformes > Percidae > Perca > Perca flavescens. The sequence goes on from NC_041350.1 coordinate 18,355,643, forward strand.
CAAACCCAATGACAAATGGCCATAACAAGTTTCACTTGGACAACAAGCAGGAGCATAGCAAATATGTGGTATTTTTACTTGATAAATGCTGTACACGACTACTGACTACAATGTTTTGTCTATTATTTGCAAAACATTGCATATAATGCATAATGAAGGTGTGCATTGTATCTGGTGGTGTCTGCAGAGGACAATTTCAAGGGATAAAGTGTGTGGAACAGGCAGGATGTCCTACTTTCTAGTCCCACATTTTAAAATGCAAGAAGCTGTGAACCTCCAGTTTAGAAAAAAAAAATACAGAATTTAAACTGCTCCCTGCAGGTAACTAGCACTGTGCCTAGTCGTAGTCACAGGGACTTGTTGTTGATGTGTTGATGCTTTTCTGAAGGGTGTTGATGAGTTGTGGGTGAGGTTGACACCAGGTCAGCAGTTTGTTCATGTGGTGGAGTTGTCAGCATTGCCAGCTCTCCACCCTGTAAAGAACCTGAGAAGTTGTCTTAAAAGTCTTTTGTGGTTGTACGACTTAACATGACAAAAACGAACCACTGGAGGCATTTTACATTGCATTGGTTGAAATGTGCACTGATGGTTTACTGTCAACTTGCTTGAGGTTTTGCAGTCACCATCATTTCTAGAAACTACTTCAAAAACACATTCATTGGCAAGAACCACTGGGTCTTATCACTCATTCTTACGCACACATCTAACTTTTGACTGCACTTCCTCTTTTTGAAGCGTTGTATTTTGATATAGTGTCATTTAATGACAGATGACACTCCTGTGAAACAATAAATTTTACTTTTTGCATAGCAAACAAGACAAAGTGACATTTTCTGCCCTTCACACAATCCTTACAAACACACTGTGCTCATTGTTTACTGACTGGTGTATTAATGTCTTTGCCCTCTGCTTTGCACTGTTCAGGAAGATGGAGATATCAAGGAGATCAACATTACCCATGTGGTCAAGGAGGGCTCAGAGAAGGCTGATGCCTCTCAGTTTGAACTGCTCAAAGTGTTGGGACAGGGATCCTTTGGCAAGGTAACCACTATCTCTGTTGCTTCCTTTGTCTGACATTGCTCTTTGCTCTCTCAGACTCTCAATCCCTGATCTAATATAACCGGGTTTGTGGTGTTTTTTTGTTGGGCTCATTTCAGGTGTTCCTGGTGCGAAAGGTGACCAATCCCGATGCCAACCAGCTCTATGCCATGAAGGTCCTCAAAAAGGCCACACTCAAAGGTATAGTACTGTGATGTGCTTGAATGGTGTCATCATAGTAGGACATTTTTAAAGGCTGGCCAGAAAAGTTTGAATTTCCTCACCCCAGCTGTTAACTTTGTAAAGCTCTTGTAGAGCACACCACCATGATCTGACACATCCTCTTGTAAAGGGGATGCTCCCTCATGTTATTATTTACTGTTGTGCTGAAAGTCTATAGTCAGGAAATTAATCTACAAGTTTGATAATCAGTCGCTTGTACCAGCTTCTCAAATGTGAGGACTTGCTACCATTCACTGTTCTGTGTAAATGAAATACTTTTGAGCAGTCAATCAATTTTTGTTATTTTTCAGTTTTACCTTAGGCTCCAGGAAATTATGATGAGTAAGTTTAACTATTTTCTGACATTGATGATGAAAAAAGTAATTTGTTGCAACCCTGTATTCATTGCTTCTTTAGAGTTGCACCTTTCTTAGTTCCAAGTTCATGAAGGGTTGTTTCAAAAAGCTTTCTCTTTGGTTTTTGTGGTGATTTCATTCTATGTTTTGAAGTGGCAGTACCCTCAGTTTCATATAAAAGGGTGTAACTTTTCCTGTAACTCATACATACAGTCGAAGTATGTAAGGAAACAATAGTTAGACGACCACAGCTTGCAGGGTTTTTTTCTAACTTTTGCAAATGGGTGGTCTTGTTCTCTTGAGAAAATCAGGGCTTCCGATTTGTTCACACAGTCCCCCAAAATGATGTGGTTACTTCTAAGTGTGCAGATATACACATTTAATTTTCATCTTCAAATTCTGTTTGTGTTGACATGAGTATTAAGCATGTTTTAGTATAATAATATACTACTGGTTTCACTTTACTCACTATTCAGTCAGAGCACACTGAAGCTCTGCATGGCCCGACAGCTTCTACGATTTATAAATCCGCAAAATAATGATCCTTTATTGTGCAGCCAACTGGAAACTCCATCTTTTTAGGCTGACTGGGCTTTGTCAGCGTACTTTTCAATATTGAAGTTTTATACATGCACACTAAACTCTGGGCTATACTTTGTCCTTCAGTGAGAGACCGTGTGAGAACCAAGATGGAGAGAGACATCCTGGCAGATGTCAACCACCCATTTGTTGTCAAACTGCACTATGGTGAGTCAGCCTGAAGATTTATTTATTAACCTTTACTTCCCAAACTTAGAAACAAGTTTTATTGGATCTACTGATATCATTCATGTATATTATTGCATTGAATTCCAGAAACTTTTCACATCATGTTTCCTGGTGTGTGTGTGTGTGTGTGTGTGTGTGTGTGTGTGTGTGTGTGTGTGTGTGTGTGTGTGTGTGTGTGTGTGTGTGTGTGTGTGTGTGTGTGTGTGTGTGTGTGTGTGTGTGTGTGTGTGTGTGTGTGTGTGTGTGTGTGTGTGTGTGTGTGTGTGTGTGTAGCATTCCAGACTGAAGGGAAGTTGTACTTGATCCTGGACTTTCTCAGAGGAGGTGATCTCTTCACTCGACTCTCCAAAGAGGTGGGAGTGATTCGTTGGATTTATTGCTTTGCTGGCCAAAAAGTCAAGTCATTTATCTCACCTGATGACAAATATGTGTCTTTTTCTCCATTGTCTCGCTCTTGTGATGTTATTCTGTCTCATTGTTACATTCCTTCTGTTTCTGTGTCTCATGCCTCCCAGGTTATGTTCACAGAGGAGGATGTGAAGTTTTATCTAGCAGAGCTGGCATTAGGACTGGACCACCTCCATGGCCTGGGCATCATTTACAGGGACCTCAAACCTGAAAAGTAAGAGCACAAAACATAAATGGACAAATGCATATTTGATGAACCATGCTTCTTGGATCTAAAAGCACCTGGATACAAGCTAGAGTCCTGTGTTGGACAAACGCATTAATGACCTTTCACTTAATTATTTTGAGACTGCGCTGGCCGTAAGTAAGAAAATTCCTCAAACTTGGCTCAGTTTTACATTTGTAAAGCCAAATCTCATTTTATAAATCCTCAACTGTGAAACAACACAAAGATGGATGTACATTGCTGGGATAAAGCCTCCCTCCCTTTCTGCTATCTCAGCTATCTATTTTTCAAGTGCACTGCTGCTGCATCCGGGGCTTAGCTAGTCTGGCTATCACCAGAACAAGCTCAATCTTTTATGATCGAACGTTAGTCTGGGGAGTCTGCTCTGTATTTTGTACTGCACAAGAGGCATGTTCAACGGGCATAGTTCAAATGACTCTGTACGCTATTGGATAGTCCTTCAACCAATCGGACCAACGATCCAAGTGACGTAGCAGCGACAGCGGCATCAACGGGTTGCTGCGCTTCGGTGGCCGGTATGTTGAATGTAAACAAGAAGCTACTTGGTCGCTTCTCTATCGTCATCGTGTAAAACCCACCAATAGCGCGCCAGGTGGATAAGCCAGTTTGTGATTGGTCCCCACAAAATTGTAACGGAAGCAGGATAGATAAACGTACAGATTTCCAGCTGGAGCTGCAGGGTGAAATCAAATCGCCGGCAGATCGGGCTGGGTTTACCCAGTCCAGGGCTTAGCACCACCCAAGACAGTTTTGATTGGTTTAAAGACAATTGAAACAAGCCAGAGTGTTTTTTCCCCCCTATCCCAGAATAGATAATTAGTGTAGCCAGACCGTGTGCCGGTGTTGACACAGCGCTCTGGAAATCGGTCTGGCAATACTACACAAAAACATGCATACATTCTTGTAGTCTTAATGAAAAAGCTGTTATACCTGCTGCAGTGCTCATGGACGAGGCTTTTATTTGGGGTGATCTAATAAATCATACAATAGCCAAGAACCTGGACAAACAGCGATGCAGTTTTTATTCAGTGTTTGGAATTAAAACAAAACCTTTCTATCGTATGAGGAGTCATTTTACTGCATTGCACTGTAAAGGTACCCAGTGGAGTTTTTAATTTGCTCTTTAAACATTTATAATTATCATTCCTCACCAAAATGCATATTCTAACATTTGACAATGTTTTCTTTGTAGCATTCTCCTGGATGAGGAGGGACATATCAAACTTACAGGTGAGTCTCCTGCTCAGCCCTCTCCTGCTCTGTCATCTTTCTGTCGGACACACACACACACACAAACACACACACTTTCCTCTCCTCTACCTTGACCTTCATTACTCACAGTGCGGTGACAGCCTTATCTAGCTGACTCCAGATATCTGCATATGGGCCTGTACATGTTCCCTTAGTTAACTATTACACTTTATCTTTCTCTATCGTTATCCATTATCACCGCCATTTATTTACCCTGGGTCCTGCCACCATTGAACCAAAGGTGACCATAGGAGATTATAAAGAGGCAATATAACAAGTCACACTAAGAGACAAATGCTGTGAAAAAGTGTTCATTATATTTCATTAACTTCAGCATATTGACAGTTAAACATTTTTTTAAAGTGCTGTCAGTCATATTAGATTATATGTAAATCATTCAGAATAACAACCTGCACACTACAGTAGGGTGATACACTCTGATGCTGTGTAGTAATGTGCTGAATGTGTCTTGTGATGTGTTTTCCAGATTTTGGTTTGTGTAAAGAAGCCATTGATCATGAGAAGAAAGCATATTCCTTCTGCGGTACTGTGGAGTACATGGCACCGGAGGTTGTGAACAGGCAGGGACACGACCACAGTGCCGACTGGTGGTCATTTGGAGTACTAATGGTAAGCAGGTGCATTTCTAATAATTTCAAGCCATAATGTAAATCATTTTGTTTCTATATTATACAGAGCCATTTAACATAAATATTCTACTGCGTTTATGTATGCACATATACATGTAGATTACATTTGTATGTTCTGACTCCCAGTTTGAGATGTTGACCGGAGCGCTGCCATTCCAAGGGAAGGACCGCAAAGAAACTATGAACCTGATTCTGAAGTGAGTATTTTTAAGGTTGAAGAGCAACCCAACACAGAAGCCAGTTGTCACACATAGTGATGCTATTTGAAATGCCTCTTTTCATATCTGGTGAAATAATTTGAGCTGCATGCCGTCTGTTTCTCCCCGCAGGGCGCGTCTGGGAATGCCTCAGTTCCTGAGTGCGGAGGCCCAGTCTATGCTCAGGGCTTTGTTCAAGAGGAACCCTGCCAACAGACTGGGTTAGTAGCAACTCATGAGTGTTACTTTCTTAGTGGCAACCTATGCACTCTAGCTCTGTTTCTTCATACATGTGTCATTGGTTGAGATGTTTCTTTACAGGATCTGGTGCTGATGGTGCAGAAGAGCTCAAACGGCATGGTTTCTTCTCCACCATAGACTGGAATGTGAGTGTCTGACGGTCAAGGATAATTTGAGATGTGCACAGAATAAAACACACTTGAGAGGATTTTTAATTTAGAATAACCATACATCTTTGTGGGAGGATAACCTTCAACTATATGGTGTGATTAGAAGTCCTTTATTCCTTTTCAGAAACTCTTCAGAAGAGAATTAAAACCTCCGTTCAGACCGGCGGTGGCGCGTCCAGACGACACCTTCTACTTTGACTCTGAGTTCACCTCCCGCACCCCTAAAGGTCAGAGATCAAAGCAGCATGTTGCCTATTATTTGACTCCATGTCTTTTCCCTCCCTGAAAGCAGTTTAGTGGAAGCATTATGGTTATAGGTTTTCCTTTTCAGCTTAAAAAACTAAATCAACACAGGATGTTTTTTTTGTTTAAAGGAGACCCAATTGTGATTTCAACACTGTTAAGATGCAATAACATTTTATTATAGCAGTGCTCATAAAAAAATACATAAGCTTGAAAGCATGGTTTATTTCAATGGCATATTTGAACATGGACATCTCAAACATTACTTTCAAAGCATACATCTCCCTTTATTCAATACTTGACTTTCCTCATTATCTTCCAGACTCCCCCGGCGTGCCCCCCAGTGCCGGAGCTCACCAGCTCTTCCGAGGCTTCAGCTTTATTGCGTCGACTCTGTTGGAGAAGGAAGGTTCAGTGGAGCCAGCCAAGGCCCCTCCGCACCCAGTAGTCCAGGTCAGAATAAGTAGTTGCTTCACCGTGTTTTTCTTCATTTATACAACACAGCCTTAAATCTTCTGATTTCTTTACTTTTACTGTGTTGGATTCATCAAACAAAGCAGCTATTTAAATAAAGAAGGGGGGAAAAGACATATGTGCAAGGTGTGTGTAAGGCAGACAGAGAGAAGAAGGGAATGAAGTGGCTTAACAGAGGAACATGGCTTCAGATCCTGTTTCATGCCTGACAGGAGCAATAATTAACGGTGTGCTAGATTGGGAGAGACAGTTTTACAACAAAAACCACCGACCGATATCTCTACCTCATAAGCTCTCTCAGTCCGCCACACCGCTGCTTACCCTAGCTCTTCTTCCTCTGCAGCAATTACACGGGAAGAACCTGCTGTTCAGCGATGGCTACATATTGAAGGAAGACATTGGCATGGGCTCCTTCTCTGTCTGTAAACGATGTATCCACAAAGCCACCAACACAGAATACGCTGTCAAGGTATGAGCACACACACACACATACAGTATATTAAGAAAAAGTCACACACCAGAAGCTGCAGCCACAATGAAACATCGAAAAAACGGTCACGGCTGTATCTTATTAACATATATAACTACAATGTTATCAATATATTGTGATTGACAGATGATTGATAAGACCAGTACAGACCCCTCTGAGGAGATTGAGATTCTACTTAGATATGGACAGCACCCCAACATCATCACACTGAAGGATGTGAGTATAAAAACACACTATTCATTTCCTTGGGCGTTAAGTGTGCCGAAACGTCACCGTTGGGGATATGATAATGTGTGCGTTTCTGTCTCAGGTGTACGACAACGGTAAGCAGGTGTTCATGGTGACGGAGCTGATGCGTGGAGGAGAGCTGCTGGATCGGATCCTCAAACAGAAGTTTTTTTCGGAGAGAGAGGCCAGCGCTGTGCTTCACACCATCACCAAGACTGTAGAGTACCTACACTCACAGGGGGTGAGGCAGACTAAAAAGTATTAATAGTGCCAGTGTCTTCTGGGGACAAATAAAAATTGAATGAAAATCCGCTGAAACCAATCTTCCCTTTTTTAAAAAAAAAAAAAAAAAAAAAAAAAAAAAAAATCTAACTGTTAAAATCAGTAAAAACACAACCTGATGAGCCTTATTATCTTATCATACCGTATTCTGTTTTCTGTTGCTTTACTTTGTCGTGCTACCTGAATTAATCCTCTGTACTGTCCATTTACTCCCTTCTATTTTCTGTTATCCTCCAGGTGGTGCACAGAGACCTGAAGCCCAGCAACATCCTCTATGTTGACGAGTCGGGGAATCCAGAGTCAATCAGGATCTGTGACTTTGGCTTTGCTAAGCAATTGCGTGCCAACAACGGCCTGCTGATGACTCCGTGCTACACTGCTAACTTTGTAGCTCCTGAGGTGAGCAGAGTCACTTTCCACTCTCCTACCTTGAATGATGTTGAATTGAAACTTTACAGTGTTGGAAATTAAATGTGTGTCATTATAGGTGTTGAAGCGTCAGGGCTATGATGAAGGATGTGACATCTGGAGTCTGGGAGTCCTGCTGTACACCATGATGGCCGGGTAAATACCAACACTTTTTCTTGAACAGATTTGTCTTTCTCACTGCTCATCATACTCACTCTGTCATCTTTCTCCTTTTCTTCCACCAGTTTTACTCCATTTGCCAACGGACCTGAGGACACCCCAAATGAGATCCTGAACAGGATAGGCAACGGTCACTTCAGTCTGACTGGAGGCAACTGGGACACTGTGTCCGAGGCGGCCAAGGTAGAGCTACAAATCTGACTGACAGCTCCTTTGCTCATGTTCCTCAGAGATAACTCCAGCCTCCTTCTGTCACAATTTCATATTAAATGTGTGCTCCTTCTAGGACCTTGTGTCCAAGATGCTTCATGTGGACCCCCATCAGAGACTGACTGCTAAGCAGGTCCTCAAACATACCTGGATTGTTCAACGAGACAAACTACCCAACAGCCAGCTCCCACACCAGGATCCCAAACTGGTCAAGGTAACGGATCTAAAAATCACTAAATGGCTTTCATTTTTTATACCCACATTTTTGATAGTTTGCTAAATGAGTTGCAATCACCATGCTGCTGTTTATATACAGGGTGCGATGGCAGCCACCTACTCTGCCCTGAAGAACTCCCAACCAACTCCAGAGCTCAAGCCCATTGAGAGTTCCTTCCTAGCTCAGAGGCGCGTTAAAAAGCTTCCCTCCACCTCCCTGTAGAGACTCAAATCCACCAATCGGCTCACTGGAGACTGACCAAAACTGCACCTCCTGACTCCAACCACCCAGTTAGCACCGGGACTCAAGTGTCCACCCGCCTCTACCAGCCAAGGAACACTGACTGTGGTCAGTTGTCCTGCTCTTGCTATCATCCTCCTTGTACGGGCTTGTCAGCTGCTGTTTGCCAGTCTCCTTGGACTAGCAAAAGATCGTGAAGATAGATGGGAGTGATGAGGGCAAAAAAAAATGTCTGCAGGTTTCTGGCAGATGTATTGTGTGTGTGTGTGTGTGCGTGCCTGTGTGTGCGTGTGTGCCTGTGTGTCTGTGTGTGTCCACAGAGTCGACTCAGCCATGTTTTCAATTGTGACAATGAAAGTTTTCTCCTCATCATTGCTGTGATTGGTTGTTGGTTGGCTTGCTGCACGCCTGTCTGTCTGCCTGTTTTGTTGCAGACAGCACAAAACCACGTTACTGTCAAACTGCTGTTAAATGTTTTTGAAAGAGTATTGTTAACATGAATATTAAACATTTCTGCCATAAATGCCTCTTTGGCTTTGGTACAGCCAGAATATGTGGATTCTGGGAAATGTCAAATGCTGATGTCTTGGTTAATGTCAATCGTGTGTGTGTGTGTGTGTGTGTGTGTGTGTGTGTGTGTGTGTGTGTGTGTGTGTGTGTGTGTGTGTGTGTGTGTGTGTGTGTGTGTGTGTGTGTGTGTGTGTGTGTGTGTGTGTGTGTGTGTGTGTGTGTGTGTGTGTGTGTGTGTGTGTGTGTGTGTGTGTGTGTGTGTGTGTGTGTGTGTGGCATGACTTGCAGTGTGTGCGTGTACTGTCTTGGCGGGATGCAGGGTCATGTGCATGGTCCGGTGATGTGATGATGTCATGTGGCTTCCTTGTTTTTCTATGCTCCCTTTTCTCTGCTTGGTCAACCTGCTGGCAACCATTTGAGATGTCTATTATTTTTATTACTACAAAAACTAGTAAATAGGTGGCTTTCTGTGAAAGAAAACTTGCCCAAGGAACAATGTGGCATGTTAGAATTCTATATATTTGCTTTTTCTTGTTTTTTCTAATTCTTTTCTCCACTGTGTTTCTTGGATAATGCATATTGAATGCTGTTTCCTGTGTTGGCTGCTTTTGTTGTTGATTGTTTTTTTTCGTTTTGTCCAAAGAAAGTGGTGATTAAAAAATGGTGAAAGACATGCTGAGCACATCACAGCCTGTGGACTTAATGCCGTACAGGTCTCTCCTTCTGTTTTGGGATGTGAAAGGGAGGAAAAGTTGACTGTATCTTTATTTGAGCACTCCCAACACAGCCTCTCTCCCCCCTTAAAAACCGTCAAATCACTGGTTGCTAATATCACATAGACCTTCAGCAGTTGTGTGTTGAACTCTTTCATGCATGATATTTGAATCATTCTGTTGATTATAGAACATGTTTTCATTTTATTGACGCTCAATCCAAGACCTCCTTAAGAAGAGTAAATGTGTCCCATTGTAAGTAGCTTCACCGGATAGGTCCTGCTTTCAGCTCGGTGCCTGGACCTACAGGTGAGGCAGAATGTCTTACATGGATAACACATGATGAACAAACCAAACCGCCTCTGCATGTGTAGAAGGGAAGACCTTTGTGTATGGCTAAAAAAAATCTATGAACCAGCTGTCTTACCTCAAAAGGGATCAAAGTTGTATTCTAATTCTTGTTTGGTGGCAAAACTCTCCCTTGTTTGAATAAATTTATGGCAAGATGTTATTGTATGATAACATTGAAGAATTTTATATCTTACATATATTAAAATTCAGTTGCTATGACAAACTGTCTCTTTTGTTCTGTTTTATTTGTGCTTTAAAGTGGTTTAGTATTACACTTCAATAAAGTTAGGTCACTCACAATTCCAAGCAGCCAGCTTCCCAGCAGAGGCTAAGATTTAGTAATTCAGAAATACAATTCGGGATGAATGTATGACGTAAAACTTCTTGTTGATGCTATTATTTATTATTATTCTGCAATGGTGTTTAATTATGCTTCGCTCAAGAGGGTGCTATGTCGAGATAGCCCCATGCTCACGATGTAAAGTGCCCTGAGTGTGGGAAAACAACAGCACCCTGTGCTGGAATAAACACGGAATTACAAATGTAACCGGCTGCTTTATATACATGGGGTAGGTGGATATGACCGCATATACTGTAGATACATCATACTGAGATCTCTATTTTACGTTGATGATACATACATGTTAAATTGTATTTAAAGGTGCAGGAGGTAAGCCTTATAAAACTAACTTTCTGTCATATTTGCTGGAACTGACCCTATGTTCGAGTAGAACTACTTTACATGAAGCAGATCTCTGGCACCACCTACAGCCTGTAGTGTGATTTGCAAAAATCCACCACTCCCTGTTCAGATGCACCCAATTGCACCAGTCAGGGCCAAGGGGGGTGTCTAACTGCGTGTCAATCACTGCTCATGCACACGCATTCATTCTCCCTTGTGGGGGGAGGGGCTTAGGAGACTGGACTTTAGCGGAAAGGGGGACTGAAAAGTTGTCAATGTCAATGGCTAAGTCCTGGATCTTCACAATCCTACCTACGACACCTTTTAAACTATGAAGTGTATCCTTTACAGGTACAGGATGTTTAGTGTTACAGGTTTATTCCATGGGAATTGTTACTGACATGTGAAAGAAACTGTTCTTGTGTCTGTTTTTTCTTTGCATACAGTGCTCTGTAGCACCTACCAGATGGGAGAAGTTGGAACAGGTTATATTCAGGTTGTCCTGGGTCTGCAGTGATGTTTCCTGACTTTGGACATGTATAAGTCCTAAATGTAGGGCATTACATGCTATTATAAGTTATAATATTATCTTATATTACATGTTACAACTTATTATTAACCGTTTATCTGACACCTCAACTTTTGCCTTCTTGTGGGCCCACAGCTTGGTGTGTTTCCACAGCTGGTCACTGGAGGGAGATGAAGTGCAAGCTTGTTTTGATGTAAAATCCTGGCTCGCCTAGTTAAATGCTTTTCAGTCAAAGCACTCAGTACTGACCCTGACTGATATCGCTGACTTTACTCTTTATATAACTACTGCATTACCAGTGTGGTAACATACAGATGAAATAAAACATGTCCATATTTCCTCTGTAAATGATGGCTTCACATAACTATTACACAATCTGTCATGTTAAATGCAAATTGATTTATGTTTATACATGCACATTGGAGACAGCTTACAATATCTGTATGTAAATTACTTTTTGCTTCAGCGCCTCTCTATCTCTCTTCTTGCCTTTAGCATTTTAATGTCCTCTTATTTATCTCATCCTCCTCGTGCTCTTTCTTTCCTCCAGTATGCAAACACTATAACACCATGAACCATTGCAGCAAACTCTGCCTTACAGTATTAATTTGTAGTATCACCACATACTTCTGCCTCTGTATGCACAGCAGCACTCACTTATGTAACAGTCACACAGTAACTGCTGGTCCTGCTTTGGGGCTGCTGGTCTTTCTCACTCGCCTGTATTCTTCTGACAAGATTTATTGTACACGATCGTGTCCAAGAGAAATGCTGTCTTAAATGATTTATATACTGACACGCATGCATAGGCCCATTGAGTTTTGCTCTCTGTATTTTGACGTCACCGTATACCAGTAATTCACACTAAAATTAATGACTTCCTGCTCTTTGCACACACGCACACACACTCACATAGACTCAATGACTCAGCCTGCAGCAGCAGCATTAAGATACTGATATTGATTACAGAACAGCGGAAAACTAGCATCAACAACATCATCTGTCTCCTGTCTCGGAAGAGAAGAAAGAAGTGCAGTTTTTATCTAGGGCCTGTCTCCTCGGTTTACTGCAGTTGTCAGCTGAAGCTGCTCTGCTCAAATGGAAGCTACATTTTCTTGTGTTTTTGTAAGAAGGGTGGGAGTGTGTGTGTGTGTATATGAACGAGTGGATGCAGATCCTTGTCTGATCTGAGCTGTAACATGATTCTGCCCAGGGCTGAATATCTGAATAGGTTTTTTCTCTGGCTGATCGGAGTTATATAGTTGTGATGTGCTGCTCATATCATCCCCTGTGGTTCTGTTAAATTGCATATGCAAGCACAAAAACCTAAGATTGACACTTAATCTCACTTTTCCTCTCTCTATTTCAAGTTTTCAAGGGTAAAGTATCATTTGTATGGTAACACAAAACTTCATTCTAACCCTGCACACAAACACAGAGCTAGCTTTTCTCCATACAACTGACAAATGACACTGGGGGGGGGAGTTTCTTGTGTACCTGTCATCTAGTTACTAGATGCATGTGATATATGACCTGGTGCATGCAATGTATATAATAATAGCTGCAGCAGCAGTGATAAAGGTTACCCAACATTGCTGCTATAAAGTCCCAGAAAAGTGAAAAAACGTGCAACTACATTTGCTCTTTTTATTATCCTCTAAATCATGCAGTCTATAAAGTATTTACATTGATGTTAGACACACACGTGCGCACACACACACACACACACACACACACACACTCTCTGATGCTAAAGGTGAACAGCTGAGGGAAACTCTAAATACTGAATCAGTCATTTTAACCAAAAGCAAGGTAAAGGAACACAGATGTTCTCACTCCTCCACGTGCGCACACACTACACACACAGATTAAAGTAATCTGGAACAGAGTGTGGGGTATGATTAAGCTCAGGCTTTCATCCCAATTTTAGCAATGAAGAGACAGGAGAGAAGAATAGAAGGAAAAAGAGTGAGAGATAATTGTATTTTGAAAGTATTAGATTTTTACACGTGTGTGTGTGTGTGTGTGTGTGTGTGTGTGTGTGTGTGTGTGTGTGTGTGTGCTGTGTGCTTGTAAATGTAGAAGAATGTGTCTAAGTACATGTGTTTGCATTTTTGCATTTGCAGGCAGGCCTGCTGCTCAAGATGTTTGCCAATCACGATGGAAATCTGTGTGTGCAGCTCTGTAGGCACTATGTGGGATTAGTTTACATTAAGTGGTTTTTAACTGTGGGATGTTGCGCAATCATTACAATCTTCCAAAAATGGGCATCATGTTAAAAAAAAATAAAAAAAAGGATCTTGTCTAAATCTTAACTTACTCAAGCAGGCACATTTATTGCACAACTGTATACATCTAAAGAAAATTGTGCATCACATGCAAGTACACCTAGGCTGCACCATGTTACCCTGAAACATCAGTGGATATTCTAAACATAGGCTAGAATTTGTGTGTCTCTTAAAGTAGTATTCAACATATCCAGGCTTCCGTACACTGCTTGATACTATGCAAAATCAAAGCTACTTCATGAACTTTTTGATATTTTAAAATTGTCTAGATTTAACTCTCTCAACATGTTTTATTATTATTTAAATATATATTTTACTTTGTCTCATGCTGCTCTACAGCAGCACACTCCCCAGATCCTCTTTATGACTCTCATCCTTATTTTCTGGCTTTGTTGAATATTACAGTAGGATAAAGACCTGAAGAACATCTTTAGGGTTTCCTGTATGTACAGTATTCCTTCTATAGCCACATGAAATACAACTTTCCTTTTTACTTTCTTTTGCTTTGCTGTCTTTGTATTTCTCTGCCTTTCTCTCTCTTCTCTGTAGAGATCAGTAGATCAGTAAAGCTAAAAGCAGGGGGAGAGCCATCACTGCTGCTGCTAATGCAATGCCAATCCTGAGATAAAAGTAAAGAGCTAAGTGAACACTCAGATTTGCATGTGTGTGAGTGCCAAGCACAAGGTCTGACCTGCTAAAAGCTTTATTGTTTTGATTCACGCTAGCTGAAGGCAGTTATTTAAAACATTACGTTGTGTATAGTTGTGTGTGTGTGTGTGTGTGTGTGTGTGTGTGTGTGTGTGTGTGTGTACTATGTATTTGAGGGAAAATATTCAGTGTCTTACTTCAAACTCTAATCACTTCTGCAATGCAGCCACAAAATCAGTCAATATTTGCAATGATGGAGAGGGTAAGCTTAGCTGCAAATGGAGTGGATATTACAGCAAGCAGACAATAAAAGAAGAAAAAAAATCAAGGTATTATATAGTAATGACGTAACTACTTACTAGCTGAATTTATGAAGTGGAAAATGGTTATTATTGCTGCGACAATTTAGTTCAGGTTTCAGTTTTTCGTGTTGCAGCACTGCTGTAACGATGTGATGACCTTCAGTAGGCCACAGTACGGGTACCAGAGCAACATATTTAGATTCAGGATTACACACATCACAATGACTTTAATTTCGGTTAAGTGCTCTAAAAAAATGGACTCCTGTGATCACAGAACTCTGAGTATAGAGATTGTGTTTTCACTTGACCCTTTATTTTTTCCACTTAAAAACTGCTTTAAAAGAACATTTAATTTGGGCACCTTTGCAAAGGCATTTATGTAATTTGATGCTCACTTCATCTGTTTAAATAATTGGATTCAAGAGCACAGGGCAGGATGATAAACATACAGCTGGCTACACACGACAATATTTGCAGTGGGAGAATGTTTTTATAAGCCCGGTATAATTTTTTTGGCTCTTAAGTGCACTTTGTGTGTGCCAGAGAATGGTATGAATCCAACGTAACTAATCAAATCAATTTGAATACAATCTTTTTTTCCCTAAGCCACCAGATTTGCTGCAAATACAGTTTCTTGGCAACAGTGAGTCTTCATTGCTTGCAATTTCAGTGCAAAAATATGAGCATAAATGTCCACAGTAACCTATTGTATATTGTTTTTGTTACTAGAGAAAATCTAAAATGTGCATGTGTGTGTGCCCTGCTGGTTTTTTTTGTATGTTTTTGGAAATACATATGTCTGTATGCACCAGTGTTACTTATATGTGACTTAAAGGGGAAGATATTGTTTGCGGGAAGGCTGTGAGCTGCAAAATGGGTCAGAAGAGGGAGGGAATGAGTACCGGGAAAGGGCGATAACGCAGAGCAGCAAGGTGATAAAGGGAAGAGAGAAATTGGAGCATCACCCCTCCCTCCGGCTTTTGCCATCTGATGTCGTACAGTGTTGCTAGGGGCAACCATCCGAGCAGAAGAAAGGGAGAAAGAGGGAAATGAAGAGACCAGCTGGTAGGAAGAATGGCAGCAGAGCCAAACAGCATCAGCAAAGAGGAGAGAGACCTGCATGTCTTGCCTCACTCTGCCTCGCTTGACTGAGCAGAGCTGATCGAAGCAGAGCTCCAGATGACGACGATGAAGCAAAAACACTCAAGCAGAGGACACGACAGCCTGCCAGCATCAGCAGCAAACAGGCCGGCTGCCCAATCATCAGCTGACATGCTCATGAGTTCAGCAGCCAATGGGCTGCCAGGAGGCTCCTCCCCAGCACAACTACTCAGATGCAGAGACGGCACTAGCCCGACTCAGATCTCTTATTAATGAATGGAGCAGTTCCCAGGCTCCATCACTGCACATTGCCACACTCTTTGCTCTGCTACTCTCTGCTCTGACACAGGAAGGCGAAAAAAAACATCAACAGCGACAACAAGGACAGCAGCAGCACAGGAAGAGCAGTGGCCATGAAGAGAAGACAAAGAAATGCAGACACCCATGAAGAGTACATGGCTGCAGCTATTAAAAACAAGGACCCGCATCCTGATATCCACCCACCGGATTCACCTTCTCCATCGTCATCTTCTCACCCTCTTCCTCCATTAGCCATGCCACCTTCTACATCTGCCTCGGCACTCTTGGCACTGGCCTCTCCAGGTACCAGGCGCTCCATTTCAATGGGAGACTTCCGGAGGGTGACAGGGGCTCTGCTAACCGGTTCTGAACCCCCATCCACCTCTGCCACGGCACCCTCCTCCAAGCTCGTCACCCCCAGCTCCAGCATGGAGTTTGAAGCAGCTCGACGGCGCCTCCTGGAGGTGGAGGAGCGTCAACGCGTCATCAGAGAGATGGAGCGACGGCTGGAGGAGCTCAGGGAGGTGTTTGTGCGCTCAGAGCAGGAGGTGGTGGTTCACGGGGAAGTGGTGTCACGGATATCTAGTGCAGCCCAACAGGGGGAGCTGTACGTGGTGGAGAACAGCCAACGGCTGAAGAAAGGCCTAAGGTTTAAGAAACATCGACCCACCATCGTCTTCTCCTCCATGCTGGGACTCCGCACGTGCCTCCCCTGGCCGGTGAAGTTCAAATAGGTCATCAGAGACTTGCATTTCCAACATTGCTTAGGAAATGTGCTTTACATAAACAGTTGGATAGAGCTTCATTCTTTAGCTATCACTCATTGACACGGCTGCTCTCCAGTTTCTGTACTCTTGTATCCTGAGGCTGGTCCTCCAGATCTTTAGAGTGCCTAAATTAATTACAAATGCTAGTAAGAAGCTTGCTGTTCAGTGCATTTTGGGGAAAATTCTTTGGCTAGCAAAACAATCAAATCAGTACCAGTGCAATGTGAACAGGATGTCATTATGTCTTCATTGTTTTCAAAGATGCTTTGCTGCTTGCAGTTTGGTGTGGTGTTGCGTAGGAGAGATTGTGTATTGATATGTAATCGGATGAGTCATTTTTCAGGTGATGTAGTAGAGGAGTGGTTCAGACAAGCCTGCGAGGTAACAAGAACTTTGTTATATGTCTCTTGACTTATGCAGCAATCAATGAAAAGCCAATAAGGATTATGTCATGTTAACCTTTTCAAAGAGGAGAAAGGGGTACAAGTGACAGAAAAAGAGACAGGAGAAAGCATGGAACAACCTTCCTCTCCAACATGTCTAGAGAGAAGTGAAGTGCAGTGAAAGAGAATCAGAGGTGAAGCTATGAAAGGGATTGCTGCACTGTTACATAAACCAAGGATGCAGTAAAGAAGCGGAAAATAGAAAAGAGAAAATGCACAAAGTGTGGAATTCAGATGGCTGAGATATACACAGAAAATATGCCATGGCTTCTCTGTGACCACTCTTCCACTACCGCAAGACAGCAGCTGAACAGTTCAAGCTGGGACTATTCCACCTGTGGCCTCTTTTTATCCAGTCACCTAGCAACCACTCATCTCTCAATCCTAAATCCGCTTCCACAAACCTACAGAATGTATCCAGCAGAGCACTGTAACTACAACAATACTAGATAGAGGTCTCCAAAAGGATTTTGGAACTAGTATTTATGCTGCATTTATTTAAAGTAAATTAGAACTGGCTATATAGTCAAACATATTATTAATTAAAGCAGTTGGCAATTAGCAACCTGCTAATTTATTCTATGATTAGGGGTTGCAGTTAAAGTTAAGCCATGCATGCATTGGCAAAAAATGCTAAGATAGGCCATCACTGTTAGCTGATTGTGTTTTGGTGTTGTGTATGACAATGGCAAGCTATTTAGAGTTGCAGTTTTGTCCTTTGAATGACACAAGTATAGTGTTTGGTGTGCACAATAATCGCTTCACTGGTATCATAATCAACTTTTTTGTGCATATAGGGAAGTTAGACAATATGTCATTGTTCAGGGTTTGAATGTCAAGTCAAAGCCAAACGGTTTGTTTTATTAATTTGATGGATGAATCAGTAATTATGTTGTGATCCTTTACATGCACAGCAGTATGTTTGTCCCATATGCAAAGAATGACCTGATTTCTACATGTAGATCACACCCTTTTTTGGCCTAATTCTTCTCATCCCCTGCTTCAGCAGTGTGTGTGTGTGTGTGTGTGTGTGTGTGTGTGTGTGTGTGTGTGTGTGTGTGTGTGTGTGTGTGTGTGTGTGTGTGTGTGTGTGTGTGTGTGTGTGTTGCGTGAGTGCGTGCATGTGTGGAGAGCACAGCCTATACACCAGGGATATCTATTTTTTGCATTCAAAGATCATGGCAGAGAGACATTTAATCTCAGTGCAGAGAAAAAGCAGGTACAGGGATGTATGTGCATGTTAGTATCCATCAATATGTGTTACTTTTGAGAAAAAGTGCATAATCCCTGATGGTGCTTTGTTTGCTCTCCTATCATAAATGGCCTCACTGAAGAACACATGGCACATGGTTTGACTGCATAATTGCTTTGGTTTCCAAAAAGTCATCATGTGCACTAAGATATTACAATTGTAATTGATCCCTAGGTACAAAGATGTGCATGATTAGGACATGTTACTTCATCATTTAAGATGCATTAGAAATGTCTCTTTGTCTCTGTCAATTTAAGGGTGGCAGGAAAATGCATTGATGTATTGCTTGGAGAGCAGGCAAAGTGAGAAGAAAAAAGGTGATGAATGTGAAATTAGATGTGAAGACTAAATGCGTGAGTTTAATAATTTAGGAATGATGACACTGATTAGCTTTGGTTCTTTTCTAATTTTGACTATAAGGGCTTAAATGATCAGTTTGTCTATGTATATTGGGAGCACAGTTAAAGGGGCACTCCCCCAAATTTTACACATGAAGGGCAGTTCTCTTGTCATTGAGAGTACCACCTGGCCTGTTGTAAAATATCTTCTGTGGGGTCCTCAGGAGGGGACGTCTGAACAAAATAACCCTGATGATGTCATCATGATGTCATCCGAGTTATCTTAGTTTGGGCATCGCGGCTTGATAAAAAAAAAAGAAAACCTGCATTACAAACGGGGGGGTTTGAAAGAAGTGGATCATTAAGGAGGCACGAAGGACTAATGAAAGGTGGTATCTATTAGTATTATGTTAAGTATCAAGCATTTCTGGATCTGAATCCTATATTTAATTTGTCCCTTGGGAGTCACCAAACTGTGTAGAAGGACAGTACAAAATGGCTGGAGTGCCTCTTTGAGGAAAGAAAATGTTAAAATGTTACAGATCACTGTTGACGTTAGCTTTCAGATTTCTGATGACCTTATTATTGAATGTTTATTAACTAAACATTCCACATGGCCAAGGGAAGTACTGCTTGCTGTCTTTGTGCACACCTATACCAAACAATATTCAGCCAAGCCAGTTGCTAGCAGAACGCTTGTGCAGAACATCAGGGTCTAGTAGGCCTTAAACATGTATTCATGGTCCTATGTATATAGCTATAGTTATAATTGAAAATACAGCTGGCCTATTAAAGTTCTTTTCATATGCCTTATGCAATGGTTGTGCATTGGCGGTGATAACTTGGTGGTGATGATGATGATGATGATGATGATGAAGGCGATTGTTAAAAGCCGACCTCATGACCATCAGCATTATTATCTGGACAGAAGAAATCAACAACTTGTGCACTGTTGTGCAACTGCACCTCTTGAGTTTGTCTATGAATAAAAAAGAAAACTATGTTTCCCAAAGATCTCTGGGCCCACTTGCAGAATGAATGTAATTGTAACTGAAGTGTTGACACTGAATATACAGTATAATCACATCTATCTTGTTTGAACCTGTGGTTGGCAATTAATCTTCTTGTATTTATTTTCGGGCCCCTAGAATTACATTTAAGGTAACGCAACGTTTCATACAAGAGATTTTAACCCTTAAACTAAAACAAATAACCGTTTGGAGAACTGGAAACTACTTCCAACTACAATTACAGCTCTCACAGCCCTTTACTAAGTAAAATCCTGGCCAAGCACAGGTCCAATAACACTTTTACTGATGTTTATTATCCTTTTAATGTTTCAATATTTTGTGTGTTTATGTGATGTGGGTTATGGTATGTATTAATGTAGTGGAATAAGTACAGCACTTTTTGTTTTATTTTAATCAGGTGTATGTTACCTTTATTCACACGTTTTGTTGATTGAGAGCTGTATATTCTACTTTATGAATGTTAAATCTAATTTTACTTGTGTGCAAATGTTATATGCATAACAGTAACAGCAGGTTTGGAGTCAATTTGCTTTGCAAAAGCTATTTGCATAATTACAATGCCTAAATTCAAATAATATCTGACAGATTTATGAGATCCTGTTTACAGGAAAGAAAATCCAAATGTTTTGAATGTATTGAAAATCAGATGGATTGGAAGTTAGTCGTCCCAAATCCTTTCTGAGGTACTAGCATTGCTTCTAAAAAAAGGATTTTGCTTTCTGCTGCACAGTGAAAGAATAAATGATTACATTTGCTGCCACTTATTAAAACGTATTGAAACTGCAATTTACTTGAGCACAGAGGTACAATGTACAAAACTAGTAATTATCAAATGATAGATTTCCTTTTGACTATTATCAGGTTTTGTAAATAGGCATAATTATTAGAATAAATGGACAAAATTACTAAAATGTTGTTTCTTGTCTGACTGGAGAGAAAATTCCAAATATGCTACAGTCTCTCTTTGGGATTCTGCTGGCTAACATTAAGTTTTTCAGATCAGATCTGTAAATAGGAGATTTTTTGCAGTTGTGTGACAGGTCTAGGAAGTATTAATATTACTCGTCATGTAATACTAATACTTCCTAGAAATATTAGGGTCCCCTTGGAGCAGCCCACAGCCTGATCATCAGAAAACTGCTTATTGACAAAAACAATGAAAAAGCTTTATCAGGCACATACATTCAAGTAATTTCCTTGTCCATCAGAGCCGCTTCTCAGCTGATTGAATGGACATTATAGATAAGCCTGTGTTCAGATGGAAAAGGGTAGAATTACTGGAAATATATCCCACTTCCAAGTGCTCATTATTTCAAGCCAGGATTTGTGAAGTTACACTAAGCTGATGTTTTTGCTCACATAACGAAAGGCATTACCCATGCAGATGGGTTTTAGACAGGCAGATATCTAGGGTAATAGAAAGTTAGAACATCCTCCATTATATTTTATTTTCAGAGATTACAGACCATGATGCATTCAAACTTGACATACTTATCTATGCTATGAAGATTTTATGACATTTTCATGATTTACTATATGATATTTTTATGACTTTTTTGTGAAATACTATACTGACATTTTTATGACTTTTTTGTGACATAGTATACCATGACTTATATTACTACTTTTTTTATGACATAATATACTAGGTTTTTATGACATTTTTCTAAAATATTAGACTATGACTTTTTCAACATTTCCAAACATACTATTTTATGCCTTATTTTGTGACTATTTTATGACATGCTATATTATGACCTTTCATCAAAATTTTTTATAATATGCTATTCTATGATGTTTTATGAAATTTTTATGACATACTATACTATGACTTTAATGACATTTTTCATGACATACTATACTATGACTTTAATGACATTTTTCATGACATGCTATTAAATTATTATTACTTTTTTGTGACATACTATACTAAAAGTTATTTTATTACTTTTTATGAATTACTTTATTGTGACTTTTTATACATTTTTTATGACATAATATTTTATGACATTTTATGACATACAATGATGTTTTTATGACTGCGGGTAAATTGGGAAGACTCTGGACAGACCTGGTAAGCCCAAACGTGTAGTGCGGGTAAATTGGGAACGTCTGGAGGAGGCCCCTGTCCGACAGACTTTCAACTCACACCTCCGGCGGAGCTTTTTGTGCATCCCTGTGGAGGCTGGGGGCATTGAACCCGAGTGGACAATGTTCAAAGTTTCCATTGCTGAAGCTGCGGCGAGAAGCTGTGGTCTTAGGGTCTTAGGTGCCTCAAGGGGCGGTAACCCACGAACACCATGGTGGACACCGGTGGTCAGGGAAGCCGTCCGACTGAAGAAGGAGTCTTTCCGGGATATGTTATCCCGGAGGACTCCGGAGGCAGTTGCAGGGTACCGAAGGGCCCGAAGGGCTGCAGCCTCTGCCGTGAAAGAGGCAAAGCAGCGGGTGTGGGAGAAGTTTGGAGAAGGACTTTCGGTCGGCACCAAGGTACTTCTGGAAAACTGTTCGCCACCTCAGGAGGGGGAAGCGGGGAACCATCCAAGCTGTGTACAGTAAGGATGGGACACTGTTGACCTCAACTGAGGAGGTAATAGGGCGGTGGAAGGAGCACTTTGAGGAACTCCTGAATCCGACTAATACGCCCTCTATGTTAGAGGCAGAGCTGGAGGATGATGGGGGATCATTGTCAATTTCCCAGGTGGAAGTCACTGATGTGGTCAAACAACTCCACAGTGGCAAAGCCCCGGGGATTGATGAGATCCATCCAGAAATGCTCAAGGCTCTGGGTGTGGAGGGGCTGTCCTGGTTGACACGCCTCTTCAACATTGCGTGGAAGTCTGGGACAGTGCCAAAGGAGTGGCAGACCGGGGTGGTGGTCCCCCTTTTTAAAAAGGGGGACCAGAGGGTGTGTGCCAATTACAGGGGTATCACACTTCTCAGCCTCCCTGGTAAAGTCTACTCCAAGTTTGCTGGGAAGGATGGTTTGGCCGATAGTCAAACCTCGGGTTGAAGAGGAACAATGCGGATTCCGTCCTGGTCGTGGAACAACGGACCAGCTCTTCACTCTCGCAAGGATCCTGGAGGGAGCCTGGGAGTATGCCCAACCGGTCTACATGTGTTTTGTGGATCTGGAAAAGGCGTATGACCGGGTCCCCCGGGAGATACTGTGGGAGGTGCTGCGGGAGTATGGGGTGAGGGGGTCTCTTCTCAGGGCCATCCAATCTCTGTACGACCAAAGTGAGAGCTGTGTCCAGGTTCTCGGCAGTAAGTCGGACTCGTTTCAGGTGAGGGTTGGCCTCCGCCAGGGCTGCGCTTTGTCACCAATCCTGTTTGTAGCATTTATGGACAGGATATCGAGGCGTAGTTGGGGTGGGGAGGGGTTGCAGTTCGGTGGGCTGGGGATCTCATCGCTGCTCTTTGCAGATGATGTGGTCCTGATGGCATCATCGGCCTGTGACCTTCAGCACTCACTGGATCGGTTCGCAGCCGAGTGTGAAGCGGTTGGGATGAGGATCAGCAACCTCTAAATCTGAGGCCATGGTTCTCAGCAGGAAACCGATGGAGTGCCTACTCCAGGTAGGGAATGAGTCCTTACCCCAAGTGAAGGAGTTCAAGTACCTTGGGGTTTTGTTCGCGAGTGAGGGGACAATGGAGCGGGAGATTGGTCGGAGAATGGGCGCAGCGGGTGCGGTATTACATTCAATCTATCGCACCGTTGTGGATTTAAAAGAGAGCTGAGCCAGAAGGCAAAGCTCTCGATCTACCGGTCAGTTTTGTTCCTACCCTCACCTATGGTCATGAAGGCTGGGTCATGACCGAAAGAAGCGAGATCCAGGGTACAAGCAGCGAAATGGGTTTCCTCAGGAGGGTGGCTGGCGTCTCCCTTAGAGATAGGGTGAGAAGCTCAGTCATCCGTGAGGAGCTCGGAGAGAGCCGCTGCTCGCCGGCGTCGAAAGGAGCCAGTTGAGGTGGTTCGGGCATCTGGTAAGGATGCCCCCTGGGCGCCTCCCTAGGGAGGTGTTCCAGGCACGTCCAGCTGGGAGGAGGCCTCGGGGAAGACCCAGGACTTGGTGGAGGGATTATATCTCCAACCTGGCCTGGGAACGCCTCGGGATCCCCCAGTCGTAGCTGGTTAATGTTGCTCGGGAAAGGGAAGTTTGGGGTCCCCTGCTGGAGCTGCTCCCCCCGCGACCCGACACCGGATAAGCGGAAGAAGATGGATGGATGGATGGACTTTGTATGACTTTTTTTATGGCATTTTAATGATAAACTTACTATGCCTTTTTTAAAGCTTTTTTCGACATACCATATTATGACTTTCTAATGGCTTTTTTTTGACTTACTATACTATGACTTTGTTACCACTTTTCTTGACATACTATGCTATGGCTTTTTTAGACATATATACTGACTTTTTTGACATACCATACTATGACTTTTTAATGGCTTTTTTTCAACACACTATGGTATGACTGTTTTCAACATAATTTTGTTGGTTATACATTGGCTTAGTGGTTAGCAATGCTCCATCAGGCAGCCAGTAGTAGTTACTGCAGACTCTGAAACAGGTTCAATACCTGGGCTAGGCTGGGACTTTTAAGTTTAAGTTTTTTTTCAACATGCAATACTATGACTTTTTATCACTTTTTTCGACATACTATACTTAAACTTTTTTAGACATACTATACTATGACTTTTTTTCGACATACTATACTATGACTTTTTTGACATACTATACTATGACTTTTTTATCACTTTTCCCGACATAGTATACTTAGACTTTTTTAGACATACTATACTATGACTTTTTCCGACATACTATACTATTACTTTTTTTGACATGCCAACAACTTTTGTCTGTGCTATGACTTTTTTTTATATATGAAACTACTACTTTTTTATGAAAATAACTTTGTGTCTGGTCAGATAGAGTATGACTGGAACACAGAAGTTTCAGTGTTCAAATCTTATTTGTTTCAGTAAGTTTTGAGGTCCAATATCCCAAGTTAAAGAGATAAATATACAAAAAACATAAGAGTTCTGAGAGGTCAGATAGCTTAGTGTGATAAAAGGATGCTTGGAAGACTGAAGGTTGAGTGTTCAAACCTTAACATTTTGGTAGGTTTTGAGGGCCAACATACTAAGTGAAAGCAACAAATGTGCCAAAACCCTAAACATTTTGGGCAGATTAGATAGCTTAGGGTGGTAAGTGAATGATTGTAATACAGAAGTTTGAGTGTTCAAATCATATGTGTTTTAATCATTCATTTTTCAGCAATTTTTGAGATCCAATATTCTAAGAGAAACAGACATACATTCCAAAAACATAAACTTTTGTGTGCGGTCACATAGCTTAGAGTTATAAGAGAATCATTGAAAGACAGAAGGTTCAGTGTTTAAATCGTATATGTTTCAGTACGTTTTGAGGTCCAACATACTGAGTGAAAGCAACAAATATGCCACGACCCTAAACCTTTTTGTCAGATAGCTTAGAGTGATAAGAAAATGACTGGAAGACAGATGGTTGAGTGTTTGAATCTTATAAGGTGCTATTAGTTCCAAGAACTACTTTACAGGAATGTTGTAACAGACTGGTAGCATAAAGGTTGTGTTCCTGCCAATCTCTTTACCAACCAGTTGTTTTTAAGAGGTAA
This sequence comes from Perca flavescens, assembly GCF_004354835.1. Lineage (NCBI taxonomy): Eukaryota > Metazoa > Chordata > Actinopteri > Perciformes > Percidae > Perca > Perca flavescens. Next base: position 18,381,074 of record NC_041350.1, read on the forward strand.
ATGCACTTTTCAACATATTATACAATTACTTTTTTGCCCACATTTTTCGACATACTATACTATGACTTTTTCATCACTTATTCAGACATACTATACTATGACTTTTTTCCACATTCTATACTTTGACTATTTATCACTTTTTTTTTTACATACTATCCTATGACTTTTTCATCACTTTGTTTGACATACTATACTACATACTATACGATACTTTTTTGTCCACATAGTAGACTGTGACTTTTTTTAACTTTTTCGACATACTATACTTCAACTTTTTTTTGACATACTTTACTATGGCTTTTTCATCACTTTTTTCAACATACTATAATATTACTTTTTTATTACTTTTTTCGACATACTATCCTATGACTTTCTGTCACTTTTTTCGACATATTATCTTATGACTTTTTTTCGATATACTATACTATGACTTTTTATCACTTTTTTCTACATACTATACTATGACTTTTTATCACTTTTTTCGACATACTATACTATGACTTTTTTACCACTTTTTTCAACATACTACACTATGACTTTTGTATCACTTTTTTGACATACTTTATAGTATGCTCATCTCTTTTTTTGACATACTATACTATGACTTTTTTAACAATTTTTTGGACATGCTATAATATGACTTTTTTATCACTTTTTTCGACATATTATCTTATGACTTTTTTTCGATATACTATACTATGACTTTTTATCACTTTTTTCTACATACTATACTATCACTTTTTATCACTTTTTTCGACATACTATACTATGACTTTTTATCACTTTTTTTCAGCATGTATACTGTGACTTTTTTAAAACTTTTTTGACATACTATAATATGACTTTTTTTATCACTTTTTTTGACATACTATACTATGACTTTTTATCACTTTTTTTCAGCATTGTATAGTGTGACTTTTTTTGACATACTAAACTGTGACTTTTTTAAAAACTTTTTTGACATACTATACTTCAACTTTATTCGACATACTATAATACGACTTCTTTATCACTTCTTCGACATACTACCCTATGACTTTTTTATCACTTTTTCGACATACTATACTATGACTTTTTTCAACATGCTATACTATGACTTTTTTATTACTTTTTTGACATATTATACAATGACTTTTTTCGACATACTATACTATGACTTTTTTCGACATACTATACTATGACTTTTTATCACTTTTTCGACATACTATACTATGACTTTTTATCACTTTTTTTCAGCATTGTATACTGTGACTTTTTTAAAACTTTTTTGACATACTATAATATGACTTTTTTATCACTTTTTTTGACATACTATACTATGACTTTTTATCACTTTTTTTGACATACTATACTATGACTTTTTTTGACATACTAAACTGTGACTTTTTTTAAAACTTTTTTGACATACTATACTTCAACTTTATTCGACATACTATAATACGACTTCTTTATCACTTCTTCGACATACTACCCTATGACTTTTTTATCACTTCTTCGACATACTATACTATGACTTTTTTCAACATGCTATACTATGACTTTTTTATTACTTTTTTGACATATTATACAATGACTTTTTTCGACATACTATACTATGACTTTTTTCGACATACTATACTATGACTTTTTTCTACATACTATACTATGACTTTTTTTGACATACTATACTATGACTTTTTTCTACATACTATACTATGACTTTTTTATCACTTTTTTCGACATACTATCCTTGGACTTTTTTATCACTTCTTTGACATACTATACTATGACTTCTTTATCACTTTTTTCGACATACTGTACTATCGCTTTTTTGGACATGCTATACTATGACTTTTATCGACATGCTATACTGTGATTTTTTTGGACATGCTATAATATGACTTTTTTATCAATTTATTTTGACATACTACACTGTTACTTTTTTCGACATACTATACTATGACTTATTTGTCCCTTTTTTTCGAAATACTATACTGTGACTTTTTTGGACATGCTAGACTATGACATTTTTCGACATGCTACACTATGACTTTTTTTAATGACTACCGTATATTGTGACTTTTTTATCACTTTTTTCGACATACTATACTATTACTTTTATCAACATGCTATACTGTGATTTTTTTGTACATGCTATATTATTACTTTTTTGTCACTTTTTTCGACATACTATAATATGACTTTTTTATCACTTTTTTCGACATACTATACTATGACTTTTTATCACTTTTTTCAGCATTGTATAGTGTGACTTTTTTCGACATACTAAACTGTGACTTTTTTTAAAACTTTTTTGACATACTATACTTCAACTTTATTCGACATACTATAATATGACTTCTTTATCACTTCTTTGACATACTACCCTATGACTTTTTTATCACTTCTTCGACATACTATATACTATGACTTTTTTCGACATGCTATACTATGACTTTTTTATTACTTTTTTGACATATTATACAATGACTTTTTTCGACATACTATACTATGACTTTTTTTGACATACTATACTATGACTTTTTTATTACTTTTTTGACATATTATACAATGACTTTTTTCGACATGATATACTATGACTTTTTTATTACTTTTTTGACATATTATACAATGACTTTTTTCTACATACTATACTATGACGTTTTTATCACTTTTTTCGACATACTATCCTTGGACTTTTTTATCACTTCTTCGACATACTATACTATGACTTCTTTATCACTTTTTTTGACATACTATAATATTACTTTTTTTACTTTTTTCGACACACTGTACTATCGCTTTTTTGGACATGCTATACTATGACTTTTATCGACATGCTATAATATGACTTTTTTATCAATTTATTTTGACATACTACACTGTTACTTTTTTCGACATACTATACTATGACTTATTTGTCCCTTTTTTTCGAAATATTATACTGTGACTTTTTTGGACATGCTAGACTATGACATTTTTCGACATGCTACACTATGACTTTTTTTAATGACTACCGTATATTGTGACTTTTTTATCACTTTTTTCGACATACTATACTATTACTTTTATCGACATGCTATACTGTGATTTTTTTGTACATACTATAATATGACTTTTTTATCACTTTTTTCGACATACAATACTATGACTTTTTATCACTTTTTTCAGCATTGTATAGTGTGACTTTTTTCGACATACTAAACTGTGACTTTTTTAAAAACTTTTTTGACATACTATACTTCAACTTTATTCGACATACTATAATACGACTTCTTTATCACTTCTTCGACATACTACCCTATGACTTTTTTATCACTTCTTCGACATACTATATACTATGACTTTTTTTGACATGCTATACTATGATTTTTTTATTACTTTTTTGACATACTATACTATGACTTTTTTCTACATACTATATTATGACTTTTTTATCACTTTTTTCGACATACTATCCTTGGACTTTTTTTATCACTTCTTCGACATACTATACTATGACTTCTTTATCACTTTTTTCGACATAATATAATATTACTTTTTTTACTTTTTTGGACATGCTATACTATGAATTTTATTGACATGCTATGCTGTGATTTTTTTGGACATGCTATAATATGACTTTTTTATCAATTTATTTTGACATACTACACTGTTACTTTTTTCGACATACTATACTATGACTTATTTGTCCCTTTTTTTTGGACATGCTATAATATGACTTTTTTATCAATTTATTTTGACATACTACACTGTTACTTTTTTCGACATACTATACTATGACTTATTTGTCCCTTTTTTTCGAAATACTATACTGTGCCTTTTTTGGACATGCTAGACTATGACATTTTTTGACATGCTATACTATTACTTTTATTGACATGCTATATTATTACTTTTTATCACTTTTTTCGACATACTATACTATGACTTTTTATCACTTTTTTTCAGCATTGTATAGTGTGACTTTTTTCGACATACTAAACTGTGACTTTTTTAAAAACTTGTTTGACATACTATAATACGACTTCTTTATCACTTCTTCGACATACTACCCTATGACTTTTTTATCACTTCTTCGACATACTATATACTATGACTTTTTTTGACATGCTATACTATGACTTTTTTATTACTTTTTTGACATATTATACAATGACTTTTTTCGACATACTATACTATGACTTTTTTTGACATACTATACTATGACTTTTTTCTACATACTATACTATGACTTTTTTATCACTTTTTTCAACATACTATCCTTGGACTTTTTTATCACTTCTTCGACATACTATACTATGACTTCTTTATCACTTTTTCCGACATACTATAAGATTACTTTTTTGACTTTTTTCGACACACTGTACTATCGCTTTTTTGGACATGCTATACTGTGACTTTTATCAACATGCTATACTGTGATTTTTTTGGACATGCTATAATATGACTTTTTTATCAATTTATTTAGACATACTACACTGTTACTTTTTTCGACATACTATACTATGACTTATTTGTCCCTTTTTTTGGACATGCTATAATATTACTTTTTTATCAATTTATTTTGACATACTACACTGTTACTTTTTTGGACATTCTATACTATAACTTATTTGTCCCTTTTTTTCGAAATACTATACTGTGACTTTTTTGGACATGCTAGACTATGACATTTTTCGACATGCTATACTATTACTTTTATCGACATGCTATATTATTACTTTTTTATCACTTTTTTTGACCTACTATACTATGACTTTTTATCACTTTTTTTCAGCATTGTATAGTGTGACTTTTTTCGACATACTAAACTGTGACTTTTTTTAAAACTTTTTTGACATACTATAATACGACTTCTTTATCACTTCTTTGACATACTACCCTATGACTTTTTTATCACTTCTTCAACATACTATACTATGACTTTTTTCGACATACTATACTATGATTTTTTTTGACATACTATACTATGACTTTTTTATTACTTTTTTGACATATTATACAATGACTTTTTTCGACATACTATACTATGACTTTTTTTGACATACTATACTATGACTTTTTTCTGCATACTATACTATGACTTTTTTTGACATACTATACTATGACTTTTTTCTACATACTATACTATGACTTTTTTATCACTTCTTTGACATACTATAATATTACTTTTTTGACTTTTTTCGACACACTGTACTATTGCTTTTTTGGACATGCTATACTATGACTTTTATCGACATGCTATACTGTGATTTTTTTGGACATGCTATAATATGACTTTTTTATCAATTTATTTTGACATACTATACTGTTACTTATTTTCAACATACTATACTATGACTTTTTTTTATCACTTTTTTCAACATACTATACTATGACTTTTTTATCACTTTTTCCGACATACTACACTATGACTTTTGTATCACTTTTTTGACATACTTTATAGTATGCTCATCTCTTTTTTCAATATACTATACTATGACTTTTTTATCACTTCTTCAACATACTATACTATGATTTTTTTCGACATACTATACTATGATTTTTTTTGACATACTATACTATGACTTTTTTATTACTTTTTTGACATATTATACAATGACTTTTTTCGACATACTATACTATGACTTTTTTTGACATACTATACTATGACTTTTTTCTGCATACTATACTATGACTTTTTTTGACATACTATACTATGACTTTTTTCTACATACTATACTATGACTTTTTTATCACTTTTTTCGACATACTATCCTTGGACTTTTTTATCACTTCTTTGACATACTATAATATTACTTTTTTGACTTTTTTCGACACACTGTACTATTGCTTTTTTGGACATGCTATACTATGACTTTTATCGACATGCTATACTGTGATTTTTTTGGACATGCTATAATATGACTTTTTTATCAATTTATTTTGACATACTATACTGTTACTTATTTTCAACATACTATACTATGACTTTTTTTTATCACTTTTTTCAACATACTATACTATGACTTTTTTATCACTTTTTCCAACATACTACACTATGACTTTTGTATCACTTTTTTGACATACTTTATAGTATGCTCATCTCTTTTTTCAATATACTATACTATGACTTTTTATCACTTCTTCGACATACTATACTGTGACTTTTTTCCACATTCTATACTTTGACTATTTATCACTTTTTTTCGACATACTATAATATGACTCTTTTGACTTTTTTCAACACACTGTACTATGACTTTTTTCAGCATGCTATACTATGACTTTTTTCCACATTCTACACTATGACTTTTTATTACTTTTTTGACATTATACAATGTATATACGTATATTGTGACTTTTTTATAACTTTTTTTTCGATATACTATACTATTACTTTTTTTAGCACTTTTATTGACATATTATACTATAATTTTCTTGACATGCTATACTATGACTTTTTTCGACATACTATACTGTGACTTTTTTGGATATGCTAAACTATGACTCTTTTTTTTAAATACAATACTATGACTTTTTTATCACTTTTTTGACATACTATACTTTTACTATTTCTATTTTATCACCTTTTTTTCACAACATATTATTCTGTGACTTTTTTCAACATGCTATACTAAGTATACTATGACAATTTTGGACATACTATACTGACTTCTTCGTCACTTTTTTCTACATACTATACTTTGACTGTTTTATCACTTTTTTTCGACATGCTTTAATGTGTTTTTTTCTTCTTCTTTTATGACATACTTATACTCGACATGCCAAACTATGACATAAAAAAATAAAATATTCCACTTATGTTCAATACATTTTTGGTATTATTCAACATAGTGAAATTCTTACTAATTATATCCATTCCCACTTTTCCAAAAATTCTCACTACTTCACCATCTTCTTAGCAAATATGCCAGCATTCCAGGTTAGCTTTAGCAATTTAGCTTTTCAGCATCACAAGCATTTTCTGCAGGAAATGCACTGACATACAACAGTATGTTTTTTTTATGACATTTTCATGGCTATTACTTTTTTATGTTCTTTGCTGTTACATTTTATGACATTTTTATGACATACTGTACCATGACATTTTTCATGACACTTATGACACTCAACTTATTTTTTTAAATCTTTTTATACATACTATACTATGACATTTATTCTGACATTTTAATGAAATTTTGTCTGACATTTTTACAATATACTATATTATGACATTTTTGTGACCTACCATACTACTGACTTTTTTATGACATTTTTGATGAGATACTACTATGACTTTGTATATGACATTTTCATGAAAAACCATACTATGACTTTTTAGATGACATTTTTATGACATATGTCAACCCAGAGTCATATACAGAATTCTATACAACTAATGCCTGCATTTCCCCACCGGCTAAATAGCTTTTTTTTAACTGATAGAGCCATGTGACCCCAACATCGACAACATCTGCAACATTCAGATCGCGGCGTCCCAGTTGCATCTCCTGGTCTTTTATCAAGCTTTGGATTTGTACCTGCATTTGAGGATTAAGATCAGATCCTTTGTCTAATTTGAGATGAAGCTACATGTGTATCTATCCAAAGAAAATACATTCCACAATTCTTCTCCAGTCCACTATGCTTTATTCACCAAACATCTTGCTATCTTGCCTTAAACAGGACCGTGTCTGAGGTTGTTTCAGGTTTCCTTTTAAACATTTCGTCATATGTAGTATGCAAATCAACATTACTTACTTACTTTTCACAAAATCCAACAATTATTATAGAGTAACAATTTACTTTAGAGTAAATATTTTATTTCAAAAAGATGGTACTGTTTACTTGTAGTATTTATGGTTATCTGTAAGTCATGTGACAGGTAAACTTGAAACAACCTTAGACACCACCCTGATTAAGGAAAGATAGTTGAAATGTTTAATGAATAAAATTTAATAAATTAAAAATAAAAGCACAGTAGACTGGAGAAGAATTGTGTGACAGGTTTTATTTAGATGGACGTGCGTCAAAGCCCACACTGTTATGCTTTTCATTCTGTGTATTCTCAAAGTTAGACATTGTTGGAACTAGATGTTTTCCCAGGAACTCTGTAGATTTGGTATGTGCAACTTTGGACTATATATCCTAGGAGAAAGGATTGATCTGTCGCTGCACTGTATCAGAAAGAACTGTATTTGTACCTGCATTTGAGGAATGGCATTAGCAACAATGGCAATAATTGAACACAACTACAGCAAAAAACCACAACACAGGAGGATATGAACGAAGAATTCAACCTTTTTATTGAACAATATTCTACTTTTACAGTTATTGGCAGTATGTTTCCCATATGAGGAACAAAAACAGCCATGGGTAGGCTTTCGAAATGGTATGAGCATCAACAATTATATATAAATATATACTATGATGTAAAAAAAAAGTCATCAAGAAGTCAAAAAATGTAATAGTATACTATGCCACAGTATTCCAAAATGTCATATAAAGGAATAATATAGTATGACATAAAAAAGTCATGTAAAACGTCATGGTAAGGAATGTCATAAAATATTCATTAAAAAGTCATAAAATAAGTCATAGAGTATGTCTAAAAATGGCAGTTATAGTATATGCCACAAAAAGTCATAGCATAGAATGCCTTAAAATGTATAGTATAGTATGCCATAAAATGTCATAAAAATTCATAGTATAGTATGCCATAAAAAGTCACACTTTAGTATGCTATAAAATGTCATAAAAAGTTAGTTTATTGTCATAAAAACGTAACGAAAAATCATAAAGAATATCACAGTATAGTATGTCATAAGAAATTCATAAAAAATGTACAGCATGGAATACCATAACATTTCATAATCTGGTATGTCATAAAGAATGTCACATCCAACATTCTTTATGGCATTTTCATAATATACTATACTATGACCTAATTAGGACATTTCTTATGGCATACAATATTATCAAATGTTTTATGGCATGCCGTAGTATGACTTTCTATGACATTTTTCATGACATATTATATTATGAGTTTTTAATGGCATACTATCACATACATATATACAATAAAAGAATCATAACAACAAATCAATATATAGTAGCCTAATGACGAAAAATGTGTTAAAGGGACCAAGATATTTCTAGCTTTTGTGTATTGCTGATATTACTCACTGTAATAAATCTTGCATTGGGTTAGTCACTTCATTCATTCTCTTGTGCTTTGTTCCAAACCAGTCTATCTAAATTATGGTGCACTAACGCAGTGGTCTTCAATGTGCATTCTTACAACCAATGTATAGTAAATAAAGTGTCAATAAAGTCTTTCTTAAAAGGTATTCAATTTACCCTGCTTATAGAAAAAAATGCTAATTATAGACCCAAGCTACACTTCTATTCCATCCTGAGCCATTACATTCCAGAGATAAGTGCAGGCTTTACTCTGCATTTCATGGATTACTATTATATTCCACAATGTGTACATTACATTAAATCATATTTGTGTAGGGTCTGTGAGCATGAAGAAACATAAAATGGATGAGGGCATTAGGATGAATACATTTACTATACCATATGTTGTAACATTTCACTTTCAGTAAAACAAAAAGTGCTTGTTGTATACATTAGTACACACAGACAGGCCTAATGGTAATGGAGAATTGTGTATGTGTATGGGCTACTCAGTTGAATGAGCAGAATAGGCCATGGCAGTATTATCCTGGCTGTTAGCGAGGTGACCGGTTATGTAAATGACAGGTTGGAATTTCATCATCCTGGCTCTGGTACGGAGGATCAGAAGTAACATCCGGATAGACTAGATGAGACTGGAAGGACAGAGAGCTGCAGGAAACACTGCCAAGAAAGATGGAGGGAGAGATTTAGCTTTAGGGAGGCGTTAAGGGTAGGAGGAAAAATGCTGCGAGGCAGGAAGAACTGAAAAAGCAACTGTCAAAATGTATATACACAGGTTGCGTTTGTTCAGTTTTATTCAATTTCAAATGTGTAATCTGTTATTTACTCAGGGTTGTTTCACTGAGTAATGTGTTCTTTTTTTTAAAACAGGTGTTGCTCACACATTTATGTAATCAAACTGCACACAGATAATATGATTATACTTTTACTGCAGACCAAAACTTATGTAACAGTGTTTCTTTAAAAATTGCAGTTTGTGAGCATGAGGAAGGAATATCATGGGAAGATATTTCAATGGACAATAGCGTTGAAATAAAAAATAGTTTCCATCCACTTCTAGAAGTGTGCACAACATAATCCTGGCCACTGAACCCCTGTCACAATACGTTTAATGCACATTTATACACATTACTAGGAGGTAGGTTTTATCTGCCCTCACTCACTGAATAATTTAAACAATGTGTGCTTGTGTTGAGCATTAAGGACTCAGTACCTTTGGTCTGTAGTAGTGCTCTGGCTTCACGCTTTTGTCCACTTTACTCACACCAGATGCATAAAAATGTCACCTGATTCACTTTATAAAAGACTGTATGGCACTTTATTAAACAGGTTTTGTATGTACTTACAAATATACTGACTAATGTGTTAAAGGTCCCATGACATGGTGCTCTTGAGGTTTTATATAGACCTTAGTGGTTCCCTAATACTGTTTCTGAAGTCTCTTTCCCAAAATTCAGCCTTGGTGCAGAATTACAGCCACTAGAGCCAGTCCCACAATGAGCTTTCCTTAGGATGTGCCATTTCTGTGTCTGTAGCTATTGAGGAGAGAGAGAGGGGGGGGCAAGGTGGAGGGTTGGGGTGTGGCCTTGACCAACTTCCACTTTGCTTGTTTGAAAGCCATGATGTCTCTCTCTCTCATTGGTGGGCCAAATTCTCTGGGTGGGCAAAGCAGTGAAAAGGGAGGTAACCTTCCTCCTTATGACCTCATAAGGAGCAAGATTCCAGATCGGCCCATCTGAGCTTTCATTTTCTCAAAGGCAGAGCAGGATACCCAGGGCTCGGTTTACACCTATCACCATTTCTTGCCACTGGGGGACCAAAGGCAGGCTGGGGGAACTCATATTGTTAAAAATAGTGACATTTTCATGCCATGGGACCTTTAATTTACTACAGTTTACATTTCACAGAGTTCCTACTTACAGTTGTACTCTAATGCATTCACCACTGCTTTACAATTATTTGATAACATGCCTGTCTCGTGATATGTTTGCTTAATTAACACCGTAGCAAGACAATAGCGGCACAAACAGTGACAAGGAAACCGATTAAACTCAGCAATGATTTAAAGGAAGTGAACACCTGCTTCCTGCCAGCATTTTCTCATCACTGTCAGGGTTTGTTTTTTAATTTGCTAAGACAGGATCCTCTCTTAAAAATTATTATGCAACCGTGTCTATTCTCTTCTATTTTCTCGCTCTGACAGCCGTTTAGACTACAAATGAAACAGAACAGAGGACATGACATTTAATCAGCAGACATCAAATGACTAACATGAAGTAACACTTTCTGTAATGATACATTTCTTTATAATGCAGAACAAATGAGAAAACAGGTTATATATACTGTACATCAGCTAGACAAGTATGTACAACAAATTGTGTGTAATATCTGTGAAATGTGTTACATTTGTGTATTTGTTACTTTTACAAAAGTGGAACAGTTCCACCTCTCAAAACTCTCCGTTCTAAGGTTCCTAAATCTTGAAAACTACTCTGTGTACAGTAAGTGCAAGTGTGCTTGTGTATATCTTGTGTGATGTACACATGTCCACAGTGTGTGTGTTCACTGAACAAATTACTGCAGTGGGTTGCTGTTACTAACAAGCTCTTTTTAAGTGCCATTTCCTGGTAGAACAGAGAGTCTTTTCTTTTTTTATAACACACTGTCGTTATTCCAGGTTCTCCAGAGACAGATGCCTGGAGCCAGAAGAAACTGGATCCTCCACTCTCCTTGCAGCCAGTAAGCTTTGCCCAGGCTGAGCTAAAGTTTCAGATCTCTGCCTGACGCCTGCTGTTTGTTGGAGACAGACTGGCAGGCACAAGCCACTGTTAGAGTCCCAGGGCAGGATGCAACACACACTGGGCAGGTTTGAACCTTAAGTCCAACTCTTAGTATACTGTGATTTAAAAGACTAAACAGTTTTCGTTCAGAAGAAAAAGCAGCTACATCCCTATATAAATCAGCTGGCTAGGTATTTACAGCCCTTCAACTATTTACATTTACAGCTCTGCCAACTCTTCAGAAGATTTCTTCTCAATGAGTTTAAAGTGCCTTAAAAGGGTTTTGCACTGCAGGTCAGGTTCTGTCTCTGGTTCCAAATCCTAGATCAGTATAGACAACTTAAACATCTGCAATATAATGTGTCATTAATAGTTAGAGCAGTTTCTACCAAAACCACAAATGCATTCATACCTATTAATAGTGATTGATAGGTATATCAATAGGTTTAACTGCAGTTAAAAAAAAAACAAGAATAGACCAACAGGGAGGAAAACATTGTCCTTGGAATAAGAGGTTTTATGGGGCTCTATAAACCCTCAGTTCCCTTGTTGGTTTCCAGAATGAGTAAATGTTAAAAGTCATAAATCCCTAAAACAGTACCTTTTTTATCCACGGGCTAGTATATTGTCATGTGGAAATATTCTCAGTTTGTACAAAGCCTCTAGTTTGAGTTAGATCCAGGAGAAAAACACTGTCCTCTCCTGTAGATAAAATCCACTGTGTGATGATATACGTTTCCAGTAAGCGTCCTGTACTGGTTCAGTTCTTCGGTTATGCTGTCCCTTCAGTCTGTTAGTTTGTGTACATAGTTGACAGGAAAGGTCCCACTCCTGGATGGTTCCCCCTCTATGTGACCAACCTGTTAGTCAGGATATAAATAGAGTTTTCACTGTTACATAACATACAATAAGTATCAACAATATACAATACTTATAAACAGTCACTTAAATACATGGAAGAATGTTTACTGTAAATATACATGTGTGAGGTGGACATGAAAATACAAAGTATACTGTAAAGTTGCAGTGCAGTTATGGCTCAGAAGTGAGAACATAAGAAAAGTTCATGTTATACAGTACGGGCCAAAAGTTTGGACACACCTTCTCATTCAATGTGTTTCTTTATTTTCATGATTATTTACATTGTAGATTCTCACTGAAGGCATCAGAACTATAAATGAACACATATGGAATTATGTACTTAACAGAAAAGTGTGAAATAACCGAAAACATGTCTTATATTTTAGATTCTTCAAAGTAGCCACCCTTTGCTTTTTTTGATAAAAAAAAAAACCTTGGTGTATTCTCAATGAGCTTCATGAGGTAGTCACCTGAAATGGTTCACTTCACAGGTGTGCTTTGTCAGGGTTAATTAGTGGAATTTTGTCCCTTATTAATAAAAAAAAGCAAAGGGTGGCTTCTACTGCGGAATCTAAAATATAAGACATGTTTTCAGTTATTTCACACTTTTTTGTTAAGTACATAATTCCATATGTGTTCATTCATAGTTTTGATGCCTTCAGTGAGAATCTACAATGTAAATAGTCATGAAAATAAAAAGGAAACGCATTGAATGAGAAAGTGTGTCCACACTTTTGGCCTGTACTGTATATTTCACTTGCTCTTCAACATTGCTATCCAAAGGAGAAGTGGACAAAAGCACCATAATAAAATCAAGAACTTGTAGTTGCACTTACCCACCAGTGGGCGTCATTAGTGGCCGTGACCACAATAATCTCATCTTTGAAAAAGGCAAGCTGCTCAGAACTGACTGCTCTGCAGTCCACTAAAGCCTTGACACGCTTCTGATGTGGCCTGCTGCCAGAAACCTGCAGGAGACATGTAATATATTTTCCAGTGTGCCACCAGCAAATTTATATTGACTGTGAAATCTCACAGGCTTTTTTTTCTGATTCTCCACAGAAAATAAAAAGACCTGTGGAATTGAAGATTGTGACATTGATGACTTAAACAATTTGTATGTGATTAATACCATAGCATTCCTGCGGGGTCGTGGGACACAGCTCACAGCAGGTGAGGATGGCGGTGCTGCTGCAGCAGGAGCCGGGGCAAGGCCCAGACTATTCCCCACCAGGCTGCAGTACAGCTCCTCCTGGCTGCCCACACAGCTTGGGGACAACATGCCACACTTCCCCTGGCTGCCTGCTCCACTGCTGGTCCGGCGATACGATGTGGTCTTCTCTGAACTAAAGCGTATGACAAGTCACATGACATAACAGTGATTGAGCAAGGCCTCTGTCTTAACTGGGGACAACTGGCTAGTCCTTTTCATCTGTGTAGTGTTACAAAGTTTTTTGGAAATAGTGATATTTGTTTTCAGACATGGCATTGCTTGAACTGAATTTTTCCATTAGCTCTTTTTAAACCTGACACTAACATGCAACAGCTATTTTGTATGTATACATTTGTTTCTGTATTTATTGTTTATTTAATATGTTAGTTTGTTTATGCACCATTCACCAAAGCAAATTCCACATAAGTGTAACTTATTGTTGCAATAAACCCTTTTCTGATTCTGAATGTATAGCAGTGCTTTCTCACCTGACAGGCACTATGTGACTCTGAGAGGATGTTGGCGAGATACTGCTTTGAGAGCCAGAACTAGCAGTTGGTTGGCCCTCCAAGGTCTGCCTCTGTCCCCTGGGCAGAGCTCCCTGTCCATGGGGAGACCTAGGTGGTCTCGCACCTGGGCCTTGGTTTTCTGTGTTGGGTGAAGGAGGCCTATGTCTCGCCTGTGTCTGGGGACTGGAGGAGTGGGAGGGCGGGTTAGAGCAGCGTCGTGGAAGGGAGTTGCCATCCTGTGTTGTGACCGAAATCTGTGGGTCCGAGCGACCTGTGGAGGAAAAGAAAATGTCAAAAATTAGAACAAGAGCACCACTGTACATTGCGCATTTATACAAACTAATTTAATTAGATTATTCATTCACTCAAAAACAAGTGACCTAAAATTAAACTTGAATGTGTTATTTGAACTGGCACCATGCACTGGCTCAAGAAACAGGTTATCTTTCATATAAACAAGATTACAATGGAACATTTTAACTGATGCAATCATAGAAACAGGTTAAACAAACCATTATTTATTTTGACAGTTTGGGCAGAAGTGCATTTTATTGTAAACAAAGTCTAATACCTTCTGTAAAACAAATTAAAATCAGGAATGGTAAGCACCAAATGCTTGCTCTTGGGGGGGGAATTGTTGGGTCTTTGTAAATTATAAAGTGTGGTCTAGACCTACTCTATCTGTAAAGTGTCCTGAGATCACTCCTGTTGTGATTTGACACTATAAATAAAATTGGAACTAAAATTGTAAGGGCATGCGGATAAGCCATATACACAACAGCAGCTCACCTCTCTGAATGGATTTAGCTGGTAGTGGTGGCGGCATTGATGCTCCAGAGGGGGCGCTGTTGGCTGGAGGATTTCTGTATAGAAAGTCTAGATTCTCATAGGTCTGACAAGGCCTGCTTCCAGCATTACCCATACTCCAGCGGGCAGAGGAAATTCCACCACCTCCATTTAAGGACTGACGAGAGCGGGTTTTGGGTAATGGGCTCACCTGGAAGAAAGTGGAAAGGAGCACAAGGTTCATTTCTAGTTCATCCTCAACTTTCTTTGTTTAATTAGTCTTTATCGTTAGTAGAGGAGATTGTAGTGGAAAACCCCCTATTCAAACATTGTAAAAGGCTTTTTTGGCAGAAAGACAAAGTCAGTAATGAGATTGGCTGTGTATGCGTTGTTTACCCTCTCATCCAGATCATCCTCACTGTCATAAAACTCCTGAGACTGTGTCTCCCACATGAACTCCACGTGGATCTGAGAGTTGAACTTCCCACTCTGGGCCAGCTCCAACTAAAAACACACACGGGAGCGCAAACACTCAGAATACTGTCATCCACACATTACCAGATATCCTGTAATTCACATTATTAGGAATCAGCTAGGATGCAGTGACTGTGTACTTGGCTATAACAAACCAACTACATTTCTACTGCTTTGCTGAAGTAGTTCTGCTTCTTGTTTGTTCTTGAGTCATAGTGTTGTGGGTTTAGGTACAGTTAAGTACAAATATGTAATGCTTCTGTATCAGCTGTTTGGTATTTTGAGAGTTACAAAAAAAAAGTAGCACTTCAAAAAGATGACAACACACTATATCCCATTCTTATGCAATTCTGGGAAAATCGATTAACATAAAACTCCCTCCTGACTGGCAATGATCGGTCATGGGTTGAGCAGATATTCCGAAAAAAAAGGAAAACAATTAGTAAAGAGCAAAGCGGGTTAAATGAAATCAGTGAAAGAAAAGTCTCCTAAGTCCAGGGCCAGCCCACACCTCATATTCCAGATTTAAAAAAAGACCATCTCAATGAAAAACTAAATGAATTGAGCCATTAAGTAAATATGGTGAATTATAAAGCTGCTTATTTGTGTAACCTTTTTCAATCTCCACACAATAAGCCTGTAAGAAAATGTTGTGTACAATAAAACAGGACATTACACAAGGCAGGTCTGATTCAGCAGGGCAGATGGCCGGTAAGAAAACAAAACCCGTTTATAAAGGATACACACTGGGACCTGATGAGGATAAGATTCCTTGTCCTGGGAGCGAGTCCTTAGCAGAGCTTTGCTGCACAGGGAGTTATTTCAAGGTAGTATTTCCAGCTGTGGAAGTTGTCTTGTTTTGTTTCTGGAGGTGGCTATCTGGTAGGCATTTTAATGTTGCAATTTGATACCTCAGTTAAATTTACCTCCTGACTGTGTGTGTTCTTTGAATTTATGAATTAAAAGAAAGTGGGGTCTCACCAGCTCTACACACTGTGCATGCTGCAGCCTCCGTGCAATATCAAGGGCCGTCTCTCCTACAGAGTTCACTATAGGAGATTTAAAAGGAAGAAATGTTTAAAGTATTTATTGATCGCACTGGGTGAAAAAGTAAATAGAGTAAATGTACCTGTGTGTAGGGCTGCCTTTGCTTTGAGCAGTAATTTGAGAGACTCTGGCTTGTGATGCAGGACACTGTAGTGAAGAGCTGTGTTTCCTTCTGCTGTTTTCTTCTCCAGAGAGTTGCTGTAAAGTGAACATACAGTATAGGCAGATGGTGTTAAATGTTACCAACTTCCTAAGCAGGTCAAACAATACTGATCAAGAGCTTAATCCTCTTCAAGCAAAAGAGATATGAATCATACATGACTACTTGTCAGTGTCTGACCTGTTCTGGCAGAGGAAATCCACCAGCGCCAGAGAGCATCTCTCCTCCAGACGCACAGCAAGATGGAGAGCTGTCTCTTTGATCCCCTTAAACAGGAAGAAAAAAGCACAAATGAGGACAAATTGTTGACCCTTAAAAGAGATTACAAAACGTTTTCGCCAAGTTCACTGTCAGTCAGTACCTCAAGTGGCTGCATTAAGTTTCTGACAATCAAGTCTAAAGCTTTGCAACTGGAAAATGCAATTGGAATACCAGAGAAGCAAATGTCAGAGGCCGACTGGGAAACTATTTGTTTGTGTGTTATAAAGTGAAAACATGCCTACAGCTTTAAGCACGATCTGTTTATGAAAAGTGCAATAGGAGGGAAAGAAGACATAGAAGTGCCTGCGTAATTCAATGAGCTTGTCTCACTTGTTCTCAAGAGACATAAGCTCTGACCTAAAAGCTGAAATAATAAACGAGGGCCAACCAACACACACACACACACACACACACACACACACACACACACACACACACACACACACACACACACACACACACACACACACACACACACACACACACACACACACACACACACACACACACACACACACACACACACACACACACACACACACACATTACACGGTGAAGTCAACAGTGTTACACAGACTGCTTATGCTGAGCAGGAAGAGTATGACAGAATGTAGAACGTGATTAAAGACAAGAAGACAAGGCGTTGAGGAGAGACAGCAGAGGCAGGGAAAACAAGATGAGTGGGTGAAGAGAGCAAAAGAGGGGAAAGATTAAATTAGAGGCCAGAAGAGATGGGAGGGCCTCCGAATGCACACAAGGAGAATTAACACATACTGTAACTATCCACACACCTCCTACATACTGTATGCTGTGGCAATGTTTTCTATTCTATGCTTAGCCATTTCAGTCACAGTTCTAAAGTGACAGGAACGTGTTAGTAACTTTTTTAAACATTGCACAAATATATGTGTAGCTGTAGAAAAGCCAGGAGGGCGACCTTGTCGGAATGCAGCTGTCATTCATCCTAAATGCATGATATCTGTGGGAGTTTAAATTTGTCAGAAGATGATATGGATTTATTATATGCATTCTCACTCTAACAGGAGACATTTCAGGAAGAAATGCTGGTGTGAAAATCCACTTAGCTGTAAATCATTCTCACCTGTCCATCAGGCAGCGTGAGCGGCTTGGAAAGGTCCGCTCCCTCAGCGTAGAGCTGTAGGAGAGAATTGAGGTCACGACTCCTCACAGCGTCATACGGCAGGCCAGGGTCTGCTTCTTCTCTTCGCAGGACATACCGACGCTCAGCGTACTTCGACACAATGTACTCCTTTCTGGCATTCCTGGTTGTTAAGTAAACACATATTAATGAAAAAAATACAATAAATATAAATCACCAAATTGTTGTTTATTCCTTTTGAACAATCAAATTGTCAGGGACTCACATGTCACTTTTTGGAAATGGTTTGACAGAGTCATTTGGAAGGCCCGCCTCCATGATGTCATTGAATCTGGTGTTGCCAATACTGACAGCCAACTGAAGTGACAAAAAAAAGATGAGTTATAAAAGCATTTCAATAAAAAGGCAGATGGTATCATAATTTCTAATTTGGAAAACCTGACAATACAAAATCCTAGATTTAAATTTAAATCCTGTACTGTGTCTGATTTTGTGTGAATCGGGTGTTTCCATGTGTGTATTTAGTACCAAAAGCTCAGAGGTGCTCAGTAGGTCCAGAGTGAGTGACTGAATCCTGGAGTAGTGGACACCCAGCTCTCTGTGGATGCCAGAGCACTCTATACAGGTCAGGATGCCCAAATTGGTCGATAGCCATGTTGGATCTGAGAGCAGAAGAAGTCAACGGACTGTTAGAAACTCAATAACATTGTAAAAACACAGCTTGAACTGATCAATGTTTATGAATTATGTCATACATAGAAAATATTTTAATTTAATCTGATGTATTTCCACATTTACACTACCGGTCAAAAGTTTGGGGTCACTTAGAAATTTCCATTCCACTCCATTCCAGACAATACCTGCTGAGATCAGTTGTATTGTTTTTTTTAACCAGGGCAGCAGTTTTAGATTACATTATTTGCTTACATAATTGCAAAAGGGTTCTCGACTGTTGTAGAAGTGGCTGAAGAAACACTTGAAATTCATGCTTTTTGGTCTAAACGTCATACCCAAATTAAAAGTGGTACAGCTCCCATATACTTTGACACTCAGGGGTGTGCCTGATATCATTGGAAAGGTGATTGATGTGGGTTTGTTTGTGCATTTGAGAAGTGTTGTATTTTGTAGTTTTTTGGCTTTTTTATTTTCACTTTTCAAATAGAAATAAAAAAACGCACAGACATATTTGTAGAAAATAATTCATATAAAATCCATTTTTGAGTCTTTTAGCTTCTGAATTTTTTTCTGTAGTAAGCTGAGACTTGGCTAATGCTGTGTTGTCTGTCACCTGTCAGATGTGTTTACAGCAGTGTATTTTAATAATTTTACAGATTTATAACTTGGACAGAAATAAAAAATCTCCATTCTAGCCTCTGTAACTCTGTGTCAGTAAGGCCTAGAATCACCCTGACACAACTTGAGTGTTTCCTTTCCAATGATATCAGGCAAACCCCTAAGTGTCAAAGTATATGGGAGCTGTACCACTTTTAATTTGGGTATGACGTTTAGACCAAAAAGCATGGAATTTCAAGCATTTCTTCAGCCACTTCTGTCTACAACAGTCGAGAACCATTTTGCAATTATGTAAGCACATAATGTAATCTGAAAACTGCTGCCCTGATTAAAAAAAACAATGCAACTGATCTCTGCTGGTATTCTGTCTGGAATGGAAATTTCTAAGTGACCCCAAACTTTTGACCGGTAGTGTATTTCTGCAATGATCATCAACAACAATGACTGGCTGACCTGGTGCTCCACAGTCAGCGCAGGCCTCGTTGCCAGGCATGTGTCGAAGCTCGGTGATGATGGCTCGGGAGAGGTCCTGGAGCCCGCTGTCCTGGAGGTGGAGCTGGTCTCCTACCAGCGCTGTGTTGAGGGCCTCCTCCTTACTGTTCTGCAGCACTGACACCCAACTAAAGTACAGGTGCACAGACATACAGAAAACAGCCACAGAGTTTGTGGCACCAAAAGAAAGCAAAGGATTGATCGTTTCAGTCTTTTTCCAACAAGATCAAAATTAGTCCACCATGTGTTCATTTTGTTTTGCTCAGTTGTCTAGTGATAAGCCATTATCACTCTCACATTTTCCGTTTAATGAGTTCTCTACCACCCAGACTCATTCTGAACCTCATGGCTTTCATTTCCGAAGCTCTGGTACTTTTCCCTTCAAACCATTTCCATCTCCCTCCATCCCTAAACTCACACAGCAAATCACATAAAAAAAATCTGACTGGAGGCCCACACACAAGGGAAGGGTAAGGGAAAAAAAAAAAAAAAAAAAACATATGCACTTCCCTCAATCCCCACATCGCAAAATTTCCCTTGCTTGCTTTCTGTGGCTGGAAAGAGAAGTCCCACCCAAAACCAGCTGGACCAAGGGACTCCTAGAGGACAGCATTTTCTTTCTGCATCATTTAGTTTCTCTCCATGTTTGGCTATTGTCATCCCTGTTTGTTCTTCACCGCATAAATCATCAGACTATATAGACCTCTGTTTTAAAACACAATCTTTATCTTTTTATTTTATCATCTTAAAACACTTCTCTTCATTCTGAGTGTTTATTTTCCACACAGACCTAAGCTCAAATAAAGGGGAAGGACCTGTAACAACTTGCTTACACAAAGAGAAAATACGAGAGGTAAGGAAGTGACTACTACAGTAGCATCAACACTTACATCATACATTCCTGCTCGTCTTCTGCCTGGAAATGGTATGTCCGATTATCTATGAAGAAGAAGAAATGGTGGTTAGACATTGTCAGTACAGAAACTAAATGAATAAACAGAAATGGCTTTAAAAAAAAAAAAAAAAAAAAAAACACCCCTTTGTCACGTCACAACAGTTCACATTAATCATAATGAATCTTTTGCATTCACCCCAAGTAAAATGTGTCTGATCCCAATTTAATGTAGGGACCAAACAGGCAAACTTTCACACAGCTGCACTGCACATGACTCTTTAAAGTCTTTAATGAAGATATGTGGAGAATAAAGTGTTAAAGGTCAAAAGTTAGTAATTAACCTACGAGTGACCAGGTCAAAGGTCTTCCTGTCCTCTGGGTTCGGTCGCACCTGACAGGTTAGTAAGTTCAACTTGGCTGGCGGTCGATTGATCTGAAGACACAAACAGATGCTAATGTCAGCATGTATTGGAGAATTTGGACGGATTTCAGATGACACTTTGATCTGAATCTAAATGCTTGGTAGCAGTCCATGTGTCCTCACCGTACTGTGGGAAATGGTCAGGCAGCCAAATTTCACTCCACATTTCCTCTTCTGCCAAACCTTCCTGATCCTGCAGGATGAAATGCCCAAAAAATATACAGATTTTATACACAAACTACTGACATAAAAACATCAACCTGGATGATTTCTGTTAAGTGCATTAAACGATAAAAACATGTATCCTTGAATCGAGACAAGGTGAACTACACACTGCTGGCCCAGCTTACTCCTGTTCAGAGTGCTTCAATCTTGTTTTCATTATCTTGATTGACTCAGTTAAAAATGAGAACATGTTCTGTTTGGCGTCAGTGGCCTGAGGAAGGTTTCTGCACCATCTCCCATTCACCCTACTGAACCACATCCCCTCTTCTTATCACACTGTAATCTAGATGTGTGTGTGTGTGTGTGTGTGTGTGTGTGTGTGTGTGTGTGTGTGTGTGTGTGTGTGCGTGCGTGTACACACGTGTGTGCATGACACAAAGACTGGATCCATTAAGTTAGCCAGTCTGCCAATAAGTTCCACAGGAGGGGCCCCTGCTTGAATCTTCATCACACAATAATGAAGACCAGGTGGGGTAGAGAAAGTTTCCCCCCTTCTCTCTCCATGCCTTACTTGCTTACTCTTCACCCAGCTCTGATCGCTACTGCCCTCGACAGCAGCGCTTATTACTTTGAAAATGGTATCATTTGTTAAAATATGAACATGAAAGTAAATCCGAAAGTTATGAACGAAAAAAAATCTTTTTTTAATGAGCTAAAACACATTTTCTCATCTTATATTCCATGTGTTTTCAATTCTAATACAATACTTGTATTATAACTGCTTACGACCTGACATTTGGACACTGTAACTAATACTTTTACACACCCATCACTCTTCTTGAGCAGGAAGCCAGATTTCTCTGTCCCATACTTCTTGTTGCCCTGTGGTTGGTGGATGCTATACCCGTTGCCAGAGTTCTTCCTGTTCAGGTACTCCTGGGATACAAACAGATATTTAGGACTTTACTTCAAAGGCTTCAAGCAAACTCTGAAAATGTAAAACAATTGTGGCAAGACAAAGTAATCTGACAGCATTAACTAGCAACTAAAGCCATCTGCTGCTGGACTTTTTAGAACACCCATTTTATTTACATACTAATCATTAGTAGAAGAAATAAAGTGTGCCAACTCAAAGTACGTATAACGATGCATTATAAATAAGCATACCTCTCTCCCCTCCACTTGCAGAAGTAATCTAAGAGAATCCCTCAACTGAGTTAGTTGTTTTACCTCCTCGTCTTGATCCAGACGCACCTAAAACACACACACACCATAAAAGTCAATTGCAGCACAAAAAAAAAGTGAAGATGTGAAGAACATGTTTTTTTGTTCTCCATGTCCATTTGATCATATGCAATTTTTTTTTTTATTTGTTCCAAGAACTGGGTGTGGGATGACAACACATCAGAGCTTTGTGTAATGGCCTTAATAATGCAGAACAGAGCTCAGTACTGGGGTGTGTCGTCCTAGGAGGTTGTGCATTTTGTATTAAAAGCAGCAGAGTGACCAGTCTTGCATGCAAAATAAGTCAGTTTAACTGACATATTCCAGCATTTTTCCTGGGAGCCATAACACAGATTCATCTTTTTCTTAATTTTCTTCTTGAGCCTGAGGCGGCATGTCTGAGCAGACTGAACCAGAAAAACCTCTAACGATCCTAGTATCACAGTAAACAGTTTGTTTCCAGGGCTCTATCCAGAAAATTGACTGGAAACCAGTTGGAGTGGTTGGAGAAATAGGTGTGCACCAGGAAGGAATGAAAATAAGGGATCCTTTCAGTTTCATCTTTTGAAATAGGGGGAAGTATTTCTGGGAATATAGTCCAATAAGTCTCTGCCTATGGGTTCAGCTGCGGGGAAGTTTCAGAGGAGGGGGGAGCGACTGAGGTTTTGGCTGTTGTGAAGAGTAACAGAGAAAAAGTGCTATAGGAGTCACTAAAACACAATGTGATTTACAGTCAGGGATTTACTGTAAGTTCCTTCTTGCTCACAGTTTTACCTATTGTGAGCAATGGCTGACAAGTGAATGTGGACTGGGGGTATAACATCAATAGTATGTATGTGCATGTTTTTTGTGATAACATCAGTTTGAGTTAGTAAGGAGTTAGGACAACAGCAGTTAGTAAAGACATTAGATGACTAACATTTACCCTTATAAACACTGGCTGATATAATGCAGGTACACAGCTTCTGTGTATTTACCGTGTGAACAGAAGCAGCAAGCTTCTCAATGAACGGAGCAAGATTCTCTGCAGCTTTCAGCCCATCCTGAAAGAAACTGAGAACAGAAAAAGAACTAATGCTGAGTCATGGTGGTACTTCAGTCCAAACATCCTAGTTCACACCAACCAAAACATCACATGAAAGCTGTATAAGCAACTCCGTTCCTACATAAAACCCTTGGTATGATTAAAATGGGTAAAGGGTTAATAACAGTAAATATAGCTTGTAAAAGGAAAATGAAAACCAAAAAAACCTCAACTATTAAACAAAATCTGTAGCTGAAACGCTGAGGTAGAAATCAAATCCATGAGGTTTTCAGTCCAGGAAAAACTAAAGAAAATATGTCTTGTTCTTTTTCACATCAAAATGGCAACAAGGCAAAACATAGTAAAGGTGATGTTGGCTAAGACCGACCTGAGCTGGGCCTGGAAATATTTGGTGAGACTCTGGAGAAGATCAGGGCCCTGACGCACCTTCAGCTCCTGGATCTTCAAAAGATACTGAAATAAACACAGACTGTTAAAAACAGCTCCAGAAATGGCAGCTCTCCATGGAATGGCCAGATGAATGCACTAAAAGATGAAGCCTGAATATAAAAATGAGGCATCAAATAAAGCCACCATATTTCAGTACCCGCTCATCCTTGACTACACATCTTTAATATCCTGTTTTGAGCATGTTTTTATTGTGTGGCTCCTCGCTTTGTAGGACACGGCGTCATATTGTTCCAAAGGTCATTGCCTTATTTCAACACTCTCACACAGTGAACCCTGTAGACTGAAACTGGAAAAAGTCATCATTCAAAAAAAAAAAAAAAATCTAATAACACATACACATAGTGCAGGCTTTATTGTAAATAATTTCCATCCTGCACATATCCTCTTTGTGGAAGGAATGACTACATTCTCTTTGCTCCATAAAACTCAAGTCTGAATCCATCTGTCTCTTTTTGTAGCTGAAGCACAGACAGGCTCAGTGAAGTGTTGTGTCCTGTGTATACTCGTGTGAGCTTGTGTATGTTTTTTCTGACAGACAGAGAGAGACGGAGGGGTTTGCAACAAGTAGAAGTTCCATTTTCCCTGCCTCTCTGCTTTGTCTTAACAGCTGGTCTCAGTCAGGATTAGAGGTTTTGTTTTTTCAGGGGTTTCTCCAGCTACATGTGTACTAACAATCTATGCTGAGACTACACAACCTGTATGTAATAGCACTGCCAGTGTATTTCACAAGAATTTCAGGTGTGGGTCATGAAACATTTTCATCTACCTTTGAACTGCACTTTCTAATGTGTACGACCAAGCTCTACTGCAACTCTGCAAGACGCGACCAATTAAGCTCACGTTTGACTTTCTCAAAACACATTTCTTCCATCATAGGAATTACTGGAAAGATACAAAAAGGGATCAACCCTGGCCATCCAGTTGGCCATGGATGGAATATGGAATCCACAAAGCAGACCACCCATGTGAAATAAATCACCACTTCAGGTAGGTGAAAGGTGTCTGGGTCTGGTATTTTGACTGGCACTAATCCCTCACCTCACACATTTGTAGCTGAAAGGTCCTTCTCTCTCTCTCCATGTCCTCCCCTCCGTCTGATCCCTCTGTCCTGATCATACCCAGCTGCCTGGTCTTCTCCTTCCTCTCCTTCTCTAGCTTCCCTCTGATGGGGGGAGGGAAGGATAAGAAAAAAATAGCAAAAGAAAGATTGATATCCTTAGTCCTTTATGTGCACAATGTCCTTTACAATTGTTAAATTTGTCCAATCAACTCCATTTCTGTTGTGATTAACTTTTTGAGCATTTGAAGTGTTTGGACTATAATCAAACAATATACAGCCATGTGACTTTGAACAAAGTAAGTGCAAGTGTATGGTTCATTACATTTTTATGTCATACTCCTTCCAACTCTTCTCCATCTGTTTCTTGAGCTCCTGAAGAGAAGAGGGGAGAAGAGAAGAGAAGATTAAGAAAAGTGTTTAAATGACATGGTTAGTAGTCCACATACAGTCAGGTGAAGCAGTCTTGAAATGAGTTGTTATTATCTGCGTAGATCTGGGTAGAGCCAGACAGTTCATGCACAGAGACATCATTACTCACATTAAGCTAACTAGTAAGCTATCTGGCTGAACAGGATTTCAGTAGCCTTCCTTCCCAGTAACAGTGAAGCAATGTTCAGCTGTCGAATCAGCTGAATGGGCAGTGACAGTAGCTTACAGAAGCATTAGCCTGACATTACTCACTAGTCTGTCGGCAAGGCAAATCAAAAGGACAAATACTGAGCAAGACAGATCGGTTCAGTATTGGACTATAACTTGGTCTTACTCATTAATCTGCACAAAGAGCTTCATCTTTTCAATATTTTTGTAGGCTCAGCTGCGTCTACGACACAGACAGACATAATTACTTGCTTAAAGAGGAAATACACCTAGCAATGCATACATTGATATAATTTTAATAAAATACCAGATGGTTATTTTGTCATAATTCTGGGATTCAATTCCAGTGTTATCTCCTCTCATCCTACGGTCTACAGATAGTTGATGCACATTGCTTTATATTCGGCTGTTTCTGAGTGAATGGAAAAAATTGCTGCTTGGCTATGACATCAATATTACTTAGAAGTGTTTCTCAAAAGGTATGTGTGTGTAAATCGGTAAGAGTGCCTATAATAATCTCCAAATTATTGTCACATCATCAATATCAAAAAAGCATTTTGCTTTTTCAGTTTCGCGCAGCCCTGATTTATTGATCAGACTATAGGATATCTCTCTAGGTGACAGCATCACTACAGACTATCTCTGCTGTTCAAGTTCACAAATTGAAGATGAACTGTAAAATAGAACAGAATAGAACTGGGCAATATTATAGAAATATTGTAAAAATAAATAAATAAATAAAAAAGGTAGGGTGGATTCTCCCTTTTAGGCAGGTGTTGTCTCTCTCCTAAAACAAGTGATCATCATGTGTATACCAGTTTAGCCAGTGGGTATATTGGTATTTAATGAATTTGTCATTAAATCTGGACTCACTAGTCTGCTGTCCCGGAGTTCTGACTTCAGCACATTTTCCAAAGGAAACGCCATGATGTTGTTGAGGTTTTGCACCTGAAACATGTAAAAAGCAAACAAGTTACATGGTGCTGTTCAGTTGCAGTATGAGCAAACACTCACATGCACACACCATTCTACACACTATTATCTCCCCATGGATCCCCATTTCTGGGAAAGAGTGTGGATAACTCAAAAACATGGTGATTCAGTCATTTTGAACTAGTGATTCATGAAAAGACAACACTGGCCAATAATCTACACCATTTTGTGATCCAAGGGGGAGCATGACGCAATGACTTTTATTACTGTTTGTGAATTGAACTGAGTCCATATTGGATCTGGGGAGAATGAATGGCAAAACAACTAGCATAAACTCAACAGGCTGAGCTTTAGAGTAATACATTATTACCACAAAGCCCCTGATAGAAATACATCATTTTTTCACTTAGGCATGCAGTATATCTACATACAGTAACAACATATGTTGTCAGACAGCAGCCTTTCCATGGATCCTGGTGGATTAGCTGCACTCAGCTCTTGACATAAATAATGTCCAACCATTTCCGTGAGCTGACTGCAGAGCTGGCCTTCATACATTGACACAGCGGCCTGGAGACTGGTAAGATTGTTTTGGTTTGCATCCAAAAGCTGAGGTAACTAATAGATAATACATTGAGTTGTGACACAGGGAAATACTCCGAAAGTGTCAACACATGTAGATGACAGATGACATGGATCAATGCATGCATGCCTGTATGAACACTGGGACATTGTGATAAGCACTTAAACACACATGGCATTAAGTGACACACTCAGGTTGATTTTGCAGTACGGCCCCCTAAATCATACTCACGTTAGTTTTTTGGACCCACTTCCTCTGTAAGACCCAGTCTCCCCTGTGAGGCCTTGATTGACACATTGGAGGGAGTGTGTGAGACGGTGTGTGTTGACTCACACATGGAGGTCTGGGATGAATTATCATCGCCATAGAAACTATCAGTGGGAGGGTTCCGGATGGCCCCAGATTTTGGAGTAAAGAGGTGCGAGCATGCAGCTGTTAAAAACCGCTTTCCTTCGTGCATTCATGCATATATGTGGGTGCACACACACTTTTTACTCTGCCATAATTAACAGTTACATACACCCAACATCATATGGGAGTGATCTGGAGATCTTTCACCTGCTGCTGTTTCAAATAAACAAACTTAATTTAGCTAATTTACTTTACTCCTTATCAAAACTTTCAGATTATACCATCATTTGAGTATTTTAGAGCCATGTAATGGAGCAGCTTCACTTTCCTGTTTTAGTGTTTTCTTTATTTCCATCCATCCTCCGTCACACACAGCTGTGTGTATGTGGTTTGAACTCTCTAGTAAAGACAGATAATTTGAGGAAGCCTCTCGTTTCCCTCCCCCCCTTTTCCTTCACACTCTTCTCACCAGATTTTTGAAGAGGGCCGTGACCTCTCTGGTGAACACAGCCAGGTTAAGGAAGCCTGTGGAG
The DNA here is from genome assembly GCF_004354835.1 of Perca flavescens. Lineage (NCBI taxonomy): Eukaryota > Metazoa > Chordata > Actinopteri > Perciformes > Percidae > Perca > Perca flavescens. Next base: position 18,409,495 of record NC_041350.1, read on the forward strand.
ACTTCGCTGTTGTCCTGGGTCAGGTGGCTATTCCCCAGGTTCTCCAGCACCTCAACATACTGCTCCTTGTTGTCCACATGGGCTGAAAAACAACACACATGCATACAAAGTCAATATAGACATAGACAATTAAAGGTGACTCAGACTTGATTTACATGTCGGGAAAATGTTAAGAAGGCCGATTGACTTGCCCTGTTGCAGTGAAAGACAAGCATGTGGGATAAATTAGTAAGGGTTTCCATCCGTCCTGGAGTAGGAGACAGGCAAACATATAGAGACTAACTTTTCTCTGGCGCTTACAGGTCACTTTCCCAAGGGACATGACCTTAGTGGGCTCGCGGGCTGTTGAATTCATGTGGAAAAAGGCTGATGGAAAAGAATCTGAGCTCCGACTGGCACCACATTGGTTGACATTTTACTAAATAAGGTTTTACCCTACAGCTATTTTAAATTAAGACTTAGATGTGGATATCAAATAAACAAAAGTTACAATTCAAGCCCCATAAATAATCTTTTTCAATCAACAAATATGGCCACCTGATTGACCTGACCTGACTTCTTAGCTGACTTTGGGAAACCCCAACATTAAGACAAAAATTTAATAATTGATTTATAGTTGTGGATTAACTATTTAAGGAAGTAGTTAAGGAACATATGGCCTAGACATCTGCAATGTCCAAAGCAGACTAAACTCACAAAGAAATAAGCAGAAGTAGTATAGTAAGTTAATGTCTTCTGCTCCAGTTTCCACCTCAAGACAAATATAAAATAGTAAACTGACTGTAGCTGGGAGACAGACACAGTTGTGAAAAGCAAAAGTAAAACAATTTGTATGACAGTAACAGTTTGAATTTAAGGAAAGTATGCAGACACACTGCGGGATGGATGAGACAAAATTGAGGGGGAGCAGGAGAACTGAGCCATTATGGCTGCACCGTTATTAAAAAAAAGCATTATAACAAACAACATACATGCATCTATCAAACAACAAACCGCTGAGTCACAGAGGAGCTGAGAGGATGATTTTACAGCTAACCTTTAACTACCAGATACCAGCGGAGCAACTCAACTCTTTTACTCCTCTGCCAGAACACACACAGACTCGCAGGCCACAGCATCTTGGCAGAAAGGTGGTACTTAGCAGTTTATGGGAATAGAGATCGAAAGAAGAGAACATCTCACCATGTGTGTGTGTGTGTGTGTGCGTGTGTGTGTCTGTGTTTGAATGCGTTACACAGTAACAGACCATCACACTAGCATGGGGGAGTAGAGGGCGTATGAGTTATTTGTATATGCGTGGTTTATCAGACTGTTGATTAACATCAGGACTGATTAAGGGGTTCAACAACATAATGACAGAAGAGGGGGGCCTCCCATGGTCATATTACTGGAACTAACCCATATGATTCTACTTAGAAACAGAAGAAGAAATAAATAAGTAGAGTAAAAACGTATGGCGAATAATCATGGAGCACTTCTCTGCAGCCACAATATTGCTGCCAACAGTATCTGGTTGCCTAATATTGGGCAGCTGGCTCCCTGAGTCAGTTTTACTAAAAACTAGGAGTTAAAGCCTTGAAATGGGAAGCAGGCTTGTAAGCGAGCACAGAAAAAAAACTTCAGGATATGTTGTGCAGTTCCTCTGTTCCTCCCGTGCATTTTTGAGGGGAACACTCACATCTTGCATGATTCACTTCTGATAGATCCAGTGCAAGTTATGGTGTCGTACTGTAGTGACACATACACACTCACAAAACATTTACTAAGTGACCCAATGGATCCGTTAGGTCACTGTGTAGCACCTTGTGGTTGCCAAAACCGCACATACCATTTGCTTAAACAAAGACACATACATGACAAAACCATACACACTGTATGGCTATAAACACAATCACTCAACATCCCACGCACTCCAGTCCCATAACAAGGGGCCTTACTCATAAACACCACTGCCCACATGAGCTTCATGATGTCATATTAAGGCTTGTACAATTCATTATGTGGAGGCTCTTCTATGCACTGAACAGCTCATCTTGCTATAATAAAGGCTGACCTTTACTTAAAAAATAGATGCCAATTTGAGTTCATGCATTATTTGTAGGGACAGACACCCTTCTTCATGGATTTTTTAAGTGGTCAAACGCTCTGGAAAAGCTAGTAAGTAGACCTTGAGTTGAAATTGTTTTGTCAAACTACCATTTCCAAGTTCAAGAATAAACTTTGACTTTAAGCCAACATGTATAAGGAGTGAGTCCTTAACGTGCTGTAGATGAAATCCTAACAGCTACTGAGCCAGCTGAGCAAAGGCCATCCCCCGATTAAGTAAACAGTTAAAAGTTCTGGAAAAAGCTAGTAATTGAGATTTGAATTGAGATTGTTTTCTTAAACTAGTAATGCAGTTTGTGAATGGGATTATATTAGGTAGTCTATATCCTTGACGTTCCACTTCCGGGATTGCTCCAGTGCCGCAGGAAATTCTGCCGGCTGTCCGTTTCCTTCTGCTTTCTTTATGTTGGAATTTTAAACTCCGTTCGATTTATGAGGACTATGGTTAACTGCTCCTCAGATCTTTGCAGGGTAAATTGAGACAGCTAGTTAGACTATCTGAGTTTTCTCACGCACGACTAAAACAACTTTTGAATGTACACGTTCCACCAAAACAAGTTCCTTCCCGAGGCTATTTTGCAGCGGCTCTGTGCAGAGTTTAGCACCGCCCAAGACGATTGAGATTGATTTAAAGAAATGCCAATTAACCAGAGCATGTTTTTCTCCCATCCCGGAATGCTATGTGGACTAGCCAGACCCTCCTCCACACTGGCAAAGCAAGACTCATATTAGGTGACCCATTGATACTTACAGAGTCCAGAAGTGTGTATAGCTTTGATCATCTTCTTCATCCTCTGAAGAGCTGAGAGGTCCATCTCCAGAGACTGCAATAAAGCAATGAGACAAAGACAGGTGTGAAAATAAAATATCATGAATAAAATAAAGACGTTTACACTTTAAAATACCTTCATCCAATTAATAAATTGAAAGTTTTGGCTAGCCTGGCTCAACGGATGTACATTGCTGGGATAAAGCAGAGCTGACGTCGCACCCCTGTCCCTCTCCTCTCGCTATCTCCGCTATCTGTGCTTAGCATCTCCCAGGATGGTTGTGATTGATTTGAAGAAATACAAAAAGCCAGATGCCTTTTCCCCTGTCCCAGAAAAGATAGGCGGTGTAGCCAGACCACACTCCATCGCTGACACAGTGCTATGGAGATCAGTCTGGCAATGCAAGAGTTTTGGGCTAATCTGATTCACATACTTTTTTTTTTAAGCAAAATACACATTGATGCAAAGATCCTGTAAATCCAATGTTGCCATACAGTAGTCTGGCTCATTGATTTGCAACATTGCCTGAAATGGCCTAATAATACACCCAGAGATATCAAGGGATAACTACATAATTAAAAGCTGCACAGGAAAATCTCATATGATTGACTAATTTCTGTAGTTTCACACTCTTATCATCGAACCCAACTACTTTCAAGCCTTACCTCTGCCCAACGTTCAGATTATGTTACAATCTTTCATGAATGCAAGAATTACTACTCAATTATGCCGATGTTTGACTTGTCTACAGTATGTGTGTGTGTGTGTGTGTGTGCGATTAGTTATGCTTAATTTTCTCACAGTGCATGACTAAGGCAGACAGGTGAGTCAGCACTTGCCAGCAAAACAATCGTCTGTCTTGCGTCATGTAAGACCCTGAATGAGGTCAGTGCATTTATTTAAATTTTTTAAGGTTGAAGCAACATTTTCTCACACTGAAACACAACACATGATACAGACAAAGTCACTTGGCTTCATTGTAATTGGACATCTATCTCCTACAAACCAAAAGGGTTTGAAACTACATCCTGTTTATTCTCCTCACACAGGCCACTTGTTTTACTGAGCTAGACATGCGGCACTTCACTTACGTGCCACTAGATATAGCAATAATGAACCAGTAATCCAGACTTAACAGAGACTCTGCCTTGTTAGATGGTGTTGTTTATATGCCTCAGTACTTCCCAGTCAAGTTCACTCCCTACGTATTAGTTTACTAATTAAAAAGGTGGCATGGGTGTTCTGTAATGCGACCATGCAGACAATGAGAAAGTGATTTAGTGGAGACTGGAGATGAGAGTTGCTCACTGCCACTGCTATTGCAGTTTCCTTATGCTTGGTAAATTGGTTGGCAGACAGGGGATAAAACGTCGAAACAATCTGGTGCAGGTTAACAATACACTCTGTGTTTGTTGAATTTTGTAAAATAAATCAGGGCACACAGACACACCAAACGACAACCCACCTGTCAGTCAAGACAGACAGACAAACAACAACACACACATCCCTTCTGGAGAGGGTAATGAGCTCCACCCGTAAGTGTACTGATGTCGACAAAACGACAGTGTCTTTTAATACAGAGCCTTTCTGTGCCAGTATGCAAGGTTGTATTCACCGGTTGTTAGGGTGTGTGCGTGACTGCTGCCAGCAGTGTATGACTACCTGACATCTAATCCTTATTTACCGCATTAACTTAGCCTGACAAGCCAGACCCACATCAAGATGTTGGGTCTGGGAACTCACCATTGGCAGGGCTCAATCCGAGGGGCGGGGTAAACGGCCGTCTTTCAAATTGCCTCTGCACGCAATAAGATAGCGCTACAACCAACCAGAGCAACGCTAGTTGATAGATTCAACTTTTGCCGTATCCAGTCGGCAAAACTCTGAACACATCTTCCTAGGGCTGCTCGATAATGGAAAAAAATATAATCACAATTATTTAACACGATTACTCGTTGAGTTCTGGAAAGATGTTGCAATTGTTGAACTTAAAAAAAAAACAGTGGAAAAAGTTAAATCAACAGTAAAAAAAACACACCTGTGAAATTTGCCTTAATACTTTTCCTATTGAAACTTTATTTTGTCATTCAGAACACAAGAAAATAAGAGTTTACTTGCAAAACTTAATGAGCTAAATAATAGTTTTTCTCTATTATTCTGTTTTTGTGATCATTGGGAGCCAAAATCATAATCACGATTACATTTCGATTAATTGCACAGCCCTACATCTTCCTTTTTTAAGAATGACTTCAGTGCTGTTCTTTGTTCCTACAAGTCTTCCAGAATCGTGGCCAAAGCCGATTCGAAAGACCGCTGTTCGCCAGCAGCAGTAGCCATCTTCTTTGTTTTCAAGTAGCAGGGACTTCACGCGGAACCGTCGCAACTCTGCCGTCAATATGTTAAGCCCGCCCACCGACTCTATACGCGATGTGATTGGCCCGACTAGAGTTTGGTTTTTCCAGCTCGCAAGCCAACGGAGAGTTGCTAGACTGACCCTGGCTGCCGCTAGGGTGTCTAGATTTCTAGGCTAGCATTAACTAGCATGATGACACACTTGCAGGAAAACCATAGTATGTCATTTCTAAATAGTATTTAATGTTAGATTAGATAGTATTTAACATAAGAGAAAACTTTAGATCTGTTCCTAAAAAAACCTTTATGGAAATAACATAAAAGCCAATTATAGCTTACAGCTATAGCAATGAAACCATTCCTTATCCATGTCTTTCTCCCTTTATCGTGGCCTCTAATCAGGAGTAATAAGTAACAAGCAGCTAAGTTTTTGTAGGGGTAAATGGTGTCTCTGTCTCCCTGCCTGCCGCCGTAAACCACACACATGCCTACACATTACCCCTAGCCATTAATCAAGCTTGTCCCTGCTGAACAGACTAAACATAATAACCATAGATCTATCTATAAAGGGTCTGTTGCATTTACATCTGCGTGTGCATCTGTCTGTCTGTCTGTGTGCACAAGTGTAGGATTCCAACATGTCCCTCCCCAAAGCAGCTATTCCAGCTATGTATTTTCCAGTATGTCATGGCCATACATAAGGATATTATCCCAAGATAAATAGATCAGACAGCTGTGTAAAACTCTTTATAAACCCTGGACTCTGCTGTCCCCATCTCTGCTCAGCAGTCAGTTTCTAGACAGGAAAGTCTTAATGAAGAACTTTAATATCTCACAGATTTTTAAGACTGCATTTTTTGAGTCATGCATCAACTGGATTCAATTATATAGAATCAGTAAAATCTCAGGATATCTGCACTGTAGACTGGATTACTGCTGCCAAACAACCATTGCATAGGAAACTATATAATCTTCCCCCACATGGTGTGTATCTAATTTTAGAAAAAATATCCTCAGTTTTCAATTGGTAACCGCAAAACCATTGTGATTCAAACTAATGTGAGTGAGCTCTAGCTGAAAGCCATCTTGGGTTACAGTAGAACAGTTAAGCTTATGTCACAAGGAAGACAGACAAGGAAGAATTGACTTGTGTGCACACTTGGATTATTTGTTTTGTGGCAGAATTCACAGCAGTCATTCTCTGTTTCCTTGTTCACGGAGGAGCTTTGGGAGAACAGATTTCAAACAAACAAACGTTTACCACACAGACCTCAAAGAGGCTTTGAGCGAAAGTACCACTTCAAACAGACAAAATGCACATACTGGCCTTCACAGACATGCTTGCAAGCATAGACAAATGTGCGTGCACGTTTACACTCACAAAAAAGCCAATGCCTTATTCTGTCAAAGGGGCCACACTTGTTTCTGTATGTCTGCTGTGTGGGTTCTGTTTATGTTCCATCTCAGTCTGACTGCCTTGAGGCAGAAGACAAGGCCAAGTAAACTCTCTGTATGCTACATTACCTCAGGTAACCTTCACTTGTCCACTGAACCAGGCCAGTCTGCATGTGCTAAAATCCAGCCTTTTCTGAAGACCGTACTACCACTGGTCACACAGAACTTGACAAGCAGTGCCAGATAAGCCATTTACCAATTTTGGATCTACAACTTTATAAAAAAAAAAGAATGTGCAAAAACAATTGTGAACTGAAGTTCAGAACCAGAATCTTAGTCCCATAGCCTAACAGGGCCAGAGGTTAGGAGAGCACCAGGTCAACCCGGGCCAATCCCAAATCAACACACTAGATATGTATGTCAGAAATATGCTAGTTTGTGCTCACACAAACACATTGCACCTGCCCCTCTGTAAATGTATCCCGTTAGCATTAGGTAGCTAAGCTACAGCTTTTGGAATGAAATTACTGTTTTGTAAGTCTTCACGTTTATATCTGTGCTCGCCTGGAAACAACGTTTAACAACTTCAAAGAAACGGTTTAACGACATAATGGTCCGTTTTCACAGTGCTGTAAAAACCCTAAAGGTGTCACCTAAGAAAAGTAAGCTAGCTGGCTTACAGGTGAGTGCAAAGACCTTCTTCAGCGAGAGCTAGGCTATACTATATGGACCGATATGAACAGGTAAACAACAGACAAAGGTGCATGTCTCTCTGCACCGCCTCCCCTCCTCCTCTCTCACCTCCTCCACGGTTGAAACTGTGGTCCGACAGTCGCTCATTTTGGACTGAAAACTTGAAGTCCCCGGCGAAGACAAATCCTCGTTTGTCAGGACCACGAAGTCCGAAATGCTTATTCGCTCCGGCATGTTTCGAGCGAAACGGGTCTGACAATCACTGAGGAGAAAAGTTAGCCAAAGTTTCACGCGCGCATTTTATTCCCATTTGAAGAAAAGTAAATAGTGTACTCCTCCATTGTGTGCAAAAAGGCAACTGCAAAGAAACTGTATTCCTCAGAGTGCTGGTCCCTTAAAGCGTCTTTAAGTTGGAAAGTTGTCTAAAAGCGGACCTCTGTCCTGACTGAGTTTAGGCTGCACTCTATGAATGTGTGCGCGTCGAGGTGCGCCAGCGCGCTATTGTCCGCCCAGCGAGGGAGGGAGGAAACTCCATCATCACGTGGGAATGTTTGTGCTTTCTGGCCCTCAGCAGAGGGAAAAGAGTGTGTCTTTGCCCTCGTCTCTTTCATTCTTACTTCTCATTTCTATGCAAACTCCAGAGAGTCTGCAGTGTGGTCGCCATGGATATGCATAATACCTCATTCACAGACTAAACTGAAAGGGAGGAATTTCAGTGCAGTGAGGCAGACTGGCAGACGCATACAGTTTAACTCAAAGCTCGGATGTTTTACCAAGAAAGTGTGATAGATGACAACGGACTATGTTATGTTTGGGTCTTTTACACAAAACACAACTGAAACAGATGCAGTACTTGCACACATTCATCACATCTCAAGCAAGGCTTTCACAGATGTGCAATGCCCTTTAATCAAGAGTTCAGAGGTATAACACCCCCCTTTTGACAATCCCTTTGGCTTATGCTCCAAAGCTTCTTCCTCTTCCTTTTCATCTTACGAAAAGACCTTTTTCATTGAGGGAGGATTTCTGAAGTCCCTCCCCACTGACCTCCTGAAATCATCTGAACGAAAAGGAAAGAGAGGTGGGGAAAAAAACTTCATAAGTTGTGTATAGAACATAACTCCTGCATGCCTGGCATTGTCAAGCCTGTCAACTCAAAGAAAAAGGTGTATCACTTGAATTGCCTCTGGGAGAACAGTGATACAATACACTTTGAAGTGCAAATGAGTGATTTTAGGAAGCAGAATCAAATACACTGGCTCCCTTTGGTTTTACCCTAAAACCACATATTTGCCTACATTAGCTTTATAAAGGGAACATTTGTCCCAGGTCTATAGGCAACTGAGGTTATTTAACCCCTAAGTGAAAAACAGACCCACTTTGTGGTAAAGGTTGGTTTCTTTCGGTTCTCTGTACTACTTATTACTGACACAGTGAATAGTGCAGAATGTTGTGTGCGCCCACAGTGGTGCTGTGTTTACATTCACAAAGAGAGACAAACTCTTTTTTTGTGTCACAAGTCACTTTGCTTAGCAAATAACACTGGTATCTGTGTTGTGTTGCACAGCCTTTAAAGTCAAAGCTTAAAGTAGTGCTTATCAAAAAAAAATTCTCTGGAGGCACAAAGTGAAAAGTCACTGGAAGAACAAACCTTTCATGTTTTCTCCTACAAATGTAGGCAAGGCACCGTTCAAAATGTGCACTAAAGTCTACAGAGGGAAAGCTGTAAAACTCTCTCTTTAACCTATTAATCATTACGAAGAAATGCCCACTCTTGTAAGGAAGTGAGGGCACGCGACAAACTCCAAACAATGCAGAGCCACATAAATAGGTTTGCTGACCCAGTTTACCAGGGCCTCATTCACTTATTGTTTCTGTTGCACGCATGTATCTATGTGAGAGAACATCAGAGGGAAAGAGAAAAAGAGTATTAAAACAGTTTGCATGGGTAGGTGTCTATTGTTGTAATATATGTGCAACATATGTGTTTCTGTATGCTCATTTTGCATGCACACATTTTTTTGCATGGATGTCTGGGCTGACGTAATGCAGAGGCTTGCTGTGTCCCAACAATACCCTCCTTCAGTTTCTTTGCAGCCCCTTGTAAAGAAGCAGAGCCTTTGTGCATCTGCCAGCCTTCCAGCCTGGGTCCTATTGTAAAAATGAGCAAACCGGTCTGTTCAGGCAATGCACTAGCATAGCAGAGAACACAAGTCCAAGGACAGGGAGGGGGGAAGAGGAAAAATGGGAAATTAACAAAGGAAAATAGTTTTGGAAGGTGGAGGGAGTGAGGGAGGGGAAGATGCTCAGCACATAGAGGTGGGATGACAGAGGAAAAGAGAGAAAAATAACATAGAAACTTCATTGTCAGAGTACACAAACTGGAGTGACTCACTTAATGTTTTCCCTCCTTGTCTCCACCTTTTTCCTTCCTTAACACCACATACCTATTCATTGTCATATCCATTTCCATATCAACACACTATCTCATACTGCTAATGGTAATTTCCCTCTTTACTTATATCAACAAGGGCTTTCTTTCTTATCTTCTTTACACCCTTTCTCACTTTGGTTATGAGGAAGTGAGGTACACAAAATTCCGCTTTTCTTCGTAGTGACATCTTCCAGTAAAGATTACAGCTGCCAGGATTTCCAGTGGAGCTGCAGCACAGGGCCCTCCAACCTCCCCCCGAAAAATCTACCTCTCCCTCTCCACTCTGCTTGTTGACTCAGCTCCACTGGTCCTGCTATCAATTTACTACCCCTGTCAAGCCAGGAGGCCCAGGCTTACCGTAAAATACCCCCTCTTCTGGTCGACACGGATGACTGGAAATGGGAGGATTGTAGAGAGTAAAAGAGAGAGAGGGGTTTTTGATTTATTGTTTAACACAGTTTCCCACTGGAATGAGCATATGAAGTGTCTTGAACGGGGCGGGGCCCTTACTGTAAACAATCTGTTCAAGAACCTGCACAACTGCACTATGAAGAAGTACTGGGAATCACCTCTGTGACAAAAAGAGTTGCGACACTTTGTGACAGCTTCTGCTTTGAAAAATACGTCACCTCTGACCTAATCATCAGAATCCTGCATGTCCTCTGCGACATGGCAGTGGGCAACATACCTGCCCAGCAACCACACCCTCAGACGGACACCCTCTCCAGCATGCCTGTCGTCACAGTAGGTATTGCAACAAAAACGTTTCCAGACTGGTAAAAGGTAGTCAAACTTGTTTGTGATTAATAATTATAAATGCAGTAAAAATCACAATGTCAGTGTCATTCGAGACATTAACTAGGAAGTCTGAGGACAATTAAATTCACTTGAACTAGTCCTCCTTCTTGTTGAATACCGGTAACTTCCATTCATCCATTTCATTTCTGTTACATTGATCATTACATTAATACTGCCTTTATACCTCCCAGGATAGAAAAATTGCAAAAAGTTGAAGTCAAACACAATCTGTTCAAACATCTATAGCTATTTCTTTTGTCCCAGAGTTAGTTCAAGGCTTTCAGTAGCTCTAAATAAGACTGTGTGTGGCATTAAACACACCAACCATAGTCACTAAAAAGCTCCCACCCATAATGAAAATAATACTAACATTGTATGTCCCTAAAGCGGCTGTGGCTCTAAACAATGATATGCAACGTTTTGGCCTCAGGCAGTTGCTGCTCACTGATGAGCTGTCACTTGCCTGCACACAAAGAGGGTATTTAGGTTTTGGCAATTTAAGCATTTAGCTAATAATATTTCCTTTAGCCCCTTTTTGTCACAGAAATTGGTCTCAAGGTGCAATGTGACAGAACTGAGGTGGTCTGCTGTTTTGATAGCACGTAAACCACACGGGCAAAGGCAATATATGTATGTGGCGTCTGACATTTCAGTTTATCGCCTCTTGTTAAACACACAAGCTGTTGTGCGCAACATCTGTTAATAGACACTTAGCTCTAATAGACACCTGGTGTTGGTTCAGAAGCAAACGGGCACAAGAGTTTGCAGAAAATTGGTGCATGAGAAGACAGACGTTCTTTGTGAGAGTTAAAAAAAAAAGGCTGGCACAAGCTCAACTTATTTTTACTCCTCACTTGAGCTGTGTTGGCGACCATAATACATTTGTGTTTTCTGTGGTAATACACTACAGTTCGCCATGGTTTTATGCCATAACCTTGATGTTCTATATTAAATTACTTCAGGAAAAGCTGAGCTTGCATGTTCAGCTCCTTTTTTTCCCCAGCGCATTTGGGGAAAGGAGATATGATCTTAGATGGTCATTCCCAAAGAGTAGCCAGTGATCATTGTACCCTCCGCTTGTGTGTAATATTTAACAAAAACAAATCTATAGATTTCCTAGTAAATGTATGATGCATCTCTTTGCAAATGTCTTTCCCTCCAGAACTCATTAGTACTATTCCAGTGACCCACTGAACTTTAACCTCTTGGGGTGTCCGCTCCCTTTTGTAAGCTTGTTACCACAGCAACAAACTCACAAAGAATGATGGGTAGTTTTTGTCTACCTGTCTGAATGTGTTTATAGCTTATTCAGTGTCATTGTCGCTTTTCATGTCAACCTATTCTCTCTCCTCTGGGAATGTCACTTCTTATTAGGTCAATATCCTCAGGGACACTTGCTGCTTACTTACTCCATATTTTTATTTGGCTCTCCGTGTTCCTAGTAGTATACATTTTGAAGATGAAATCCTGCATGGTTGTTTTCAGCAAGAGTCCGGTCATATTAAGGAATACATTGCAAAGGTTTGGCGAAAAACAAATTAAAAGCAATGATGCATGAAGATTAGATGTATTTCCACTGCAGTTTTGTTGGGAAAATATGTTTGCTGGGAAGAACACATTTCTACAGAAACTACAGGTTCCTGACATGACAAGTGAGTAAAATAAAAATGGATAACAGTTCCAAGTGTAAACAATGCCTTCAGTATTTATTTCATCTTTTCAAACAGACCACACAATATTACAAAATATTAAGTGCCGAATGTCATACAAAAACAATGTATCAATCTTCAAAAAATTCAGACAAAATAGGTATAAATAAAAAACAAATTATGTACAAAAACTACAATTTCTGAATTCACATCCTCTAATCTACATTGTAAAAACACACAAAAACACACCATGACACCCATTTCCCAAACTGTCAAATTCACACACAAACACACATTTTCAAGTTTTGTTAGGACAGGACAGTTAGCTTATCTCTGCAGCAGTGTAGAGGGAAAGCCAAAAATACGTCAGCATGAAATTCACGTTTCCAAATATCTAGAACGCTTAGAAAAAAAACTTTTAACAAAATAAAAGTCACAGCTGGCGGGTGCATGTCTGACATTTTAAAGGGATACACCAGCACATGTGGGAAAATTTTAACAGTAAATATATAAAATCCTTCTTGTTTCTTTTGCTGCTAGATCAACAGACTTCATTCATTTCTGAACAAGAGGAAACGCAAATCGCTACTCTAATTAAACCTTAATTACATCCATTATCCCCCCTTTACCACACCTGCAACACAGATGCTGCATTTTAAATTTATTTTGGGTCATTTCCTCAGAAATACAATAGTAGTTTCACACTACTAAATCAAAAAATAATTCTATTAAATTCAGACTTCAGATTCAAACTCTTATCAATAGAGGAGCACCTGGATTTGAAATAAAGCTGCCAAACCAACAAGAGTGAGTGTGACCTTCTTGCTCAGTCAGAGATTGTATGTGTTCACAAAGTACCCATTATCAGTCATTAACTCTGGATCTGGGCCCACTATTGGGTTTTAAAAGCTGCCTTTCGCATTTTGGCACACGCTGCAGCACCAAACAAGGTCCGACATAAAGCTCAAGGCAGGAGAGAGCAAACCTGATCAGACAGAAGCAACATGAGCACCTTGAAAATCCGATTTCACACAATATTGTGTGGCTCGGACCGGTATTATTCACAGCTTAATTTGGTCAGTGTAAAGGAAGATAGACTCTTCAAAAACACACCCTGTGTATGGCTCTTGATGGCTTTAGCTTTCTCTTATCCAGTGATTGAATCATGTAAAGCTGCATGGCAGTTAAAGCTAACATAATACAAGGCTGCCCCCTACGGGCCAAAGAGTGGCACACAACATTAAGACTTTGGAAACAATGAAGAAAACTAATTCCTGAGTTGTCACACTGTAAACCCTGCCTGATAATCAAAGTCATCAGATTTGGTTGCTGGTGATGTGATATGCATAATAACTCCTGTCTTGTATGTTATGTTGTTACAAGTTTTATCTTTGTAGCGCAATCTGAAAATGTGACAGAAAATCCAAAACAATCCCTGCTTTTTAAAACAGTGTTTCCTGATGGTTGGAGATTACACTTCTGTGTCAATCTCAGCCTCACCCAACCTTCCAGTCCGATCATTTTTTACAATAATATGTACAAAGTATTTTTACTTTATTAAAATAAGCAAAGGGGGTAACTCCTCCTTCGGAATCACTGGAATTAAAACAGGCAAGGTAAAAACAAATAGTAATGGCTTCATAGTGTATTAAATATTTCCCACGAATCTCCCCAAATTCCCCCCACCCCCTCCTTCATCTGCACCTCAGCTCTTCAACAGTTCTCCAAGATCATAGGTGTCGAAGAAATCTGACACTCCCTCACCATCCTCCAGGCTCCAGAGGTAATCGTCGTGGTCCAGAGGCGGTGAGAAACTCACAAAGGGGGTGTTGGGGTCTGGAGCGAATGAAGTGCAAGGAAGCTGGTCATCTGTGATCTGGAGCAGGCTGGGGGGCAAACCCAACAGACGCTCGACGTCCAGCAGCGCGGAATTGGAGGCTGCGGCTGAGGAGGTGGCTGGAGCTGCTGTAGACATGTTGGCTGTGATTAAGAAGAGGACAGAAAATATGTTCATCTTTTCAGCCTGAAATGTGTCTTGAATGCTTAAATTTGTAATGAATTTAATTTATTTTAGCTTTTGTCCTTTTTGTCCCTCCTTTCTAAAGGTTTTCTTTTTTTAACTTCATCCTTGTGATTTGTGTTCCTTTTATATATTGAGTAATCTTAGCAATGTATCTTAACTTTTTTGTTTTTATTAGCCATAATTGTAAAAAGAATTGCTCTCTATTTAGTATTGGGTTTTCAATCTAATATTTACTGTACTGTGTATCACTGATTGAAAATGTTATGAGAATACTTTAGATGGGAATTTGATGTGAACATTGATACATCCCCCATGTTTGTGCATTAAGTATGGAGCTAGAGCCAGAGGGCTTAGCATTAAGACTGGAAGTTCAAAAATACACCTATTAATGCCTATAAAGCTCACTAATTAAAAATAATCAAATATCAAAATAGTACTTCACTGATTTAGCATTGCAATACTATAATATTGTCAGACTTACAATGGACAAAAGGATCAAAATCGAAGCAGCAGAACCAGAGATATCGTCTTTTTTATTTCACATATTCTCCTTCCTTGTCAAAACCTGGCACCTCCATTACCAACTGTGTCAACCCAATTTACTCAGGTGCACAAATTCATGTGTGTTATGCTTGTGGCGGCTAATGTAGACACGGGTGCAGTCATTTCTCAGTCTTGTTGTTACCAGGAGATGAACGGTTGTGTTTCAAGAAATAGTTAAGGTATGTTTGTTTACTCTGGACAGAGCCAGGCTAGCTACAGAAGGCTGCTTCCAAAATCAAAAACAAAGCAGCTCCCCGAGACCAGTGCATGAGTGCAATCAGGGCCTCCCACACCACCTATTGTCGGAATAAGGTGACTCATCAACCAATTAGCTCCCAGTGTGAGAATTAAGACAGAATCCTACTGTACTGTTCATGACCCTACAGAGAACTCAGCTTACATTCAACAGGCTCTTCTTTGATGCTGTAGCTTGGTGGCCCCATTGGGGTTGTAGTTGGAGGGCCGAGCGGTTGAGGGAACTCCTTTTTAGGGGTGACAGCGCTTTTAACTGGGCTAGCATCTTCGAGACCCTCCTCTGGACACAGATAGACTTCTATGGGGCCATTCTTACTCTTTAAATAGATCTGTAATGACCCCTGCTGTAAGGAGAAAAAAGAAAATATTTTTTTAATACACATATACAATGCTCATGATTTCATTGACTATATTCTATTTGTCTTTTGGAGGGTTTTTTACCAACAATTAAGTGAAATCTGTTTTCTTACCCCTGCCGTGTCTGGCACCTCCAGTTTGGTGTCAGCAGGGGCCTTGACGGCAATGACTGTCTGGTCTCGGAGACTGCCAATGGAGCGGATGTCCTGATATGTCACATAGCCCAATGTACAGTGTGTGGTCAAGGGTGATAACAGCAGAAGAAATTAAGTGGATATTTGCATGTATAACCAGACCCAGAACACCACCAGAGAACGATGTAGACACATGCACACAGCTGGATGTAAAGGATATCTCTTATTATCTTCATATTCGGTGAGTTGTTTGAGCTGTGTGGTGCTGGAGTGGATCAGTTCATCCAGAGATCGCTCTACTCTCTCCAGGTCTCCAAGCTCTTTCCTCAGGGCGCAAGCCTTCTCTCCTCCGCCTGCACCACCCTCAAATACATCTCCAACCCTACGGGAACACACATGAACATATAAATAAACAAAACGTGTGATGATCTGATTGCAGTAACAATTGTAGGTGTCATAACAACTCAAAAACAAAGACACACAGTGTATAGATAATAAGCAGTCTACATGGTAGGGCTGGGCGATATATCGATATTATATCGATATCGTGATATGAGACTAGATATCGTCTTAGATTTTGGATATCGTAATATCGTGATATGACATAAGTGTCTTTTCCTGGTTTTAAAGGCTGCATTACAGTGAAGTGATGTACTTTTCTGAACTTACCAGACCTTTCTAGCTGTTTTATTATTGATTATTTATCTAAAATCTAAGTGTGAAGATATTTTGCGAGAGCACCAACTGTCAACTCTAGAATATATCGCCGCAATATCGATATTGAGGTATTTGGTCAAGAATATCATGATATCTGATTTTCTCTATATCACCCAGCCCTATATTAGAAAATATGGGACGTAGAAATAAGTGCTGAAAATGTGTAGAAGAAAAATTTAACAATTTAAAACGTTGGAAAAAACTAAAACAAACCTTATGGCGCTTTGATTTCATAAAAGGTACTCCTGTTGTTATACTCTATTTATGTTCACATTTTATTGTTATTTGAACAGCTGAGCATTGAACCAGGTGAAGAAACATGTTTATTATTTATTCATTTGATTTTGCAACTGTTCACTGAAATAGCCGGTTTCTATGAAACTACATGTGACATGTCATATTTGGCTTTGACTTTGCCTGAACATTTGCTCTCACTTTGCGGAAAAAATATCGGGATATATATTGTATATCGATATTCAGCCAAAATATATCGGGATATGACTTTTGGTCCATATCGCCCAGCCCTACTACATGGTTGAGTGGAGGTTGTTCAACGTTGTCTAGATATTTTGCAGTGCCCCCTAACATCCACTAGGAGGCAGATAAGCTAAGTATAAGCAGGGATAAAAACAATGAGTTTGTAGTCCAACAAAACAGCTTTTCTTAATAAACACAACCCTTTGAAATGTATTTTCATTTTTTGTTGAGACTGTGTAATACGTGTTGATTCACTCAGTGATAACTGCTGTAGCTGTAGTCTATGGTGTACTGGATTAGTTTTAATATACTGTATATATTCTAATATATCTGTGTATCAGGTGCTCAAAATATTAACACTTTTCAGTTGGTACTTACAGCCACTGGATGTTGTTCTTGGACTTCTTTCGGATAAGCTGGACTCCCTCCAGGACGTTGGTGATGTCATAGATGCGTCTCTTCTGGACCTCCAGAACCTCAGTGGCCCAGTTCAGGTCAAGGACTCCATCAGGAGACTCCGCGATCAGACCCACAAATTTCTTGGTCAGCAAGCCCAAAGAGGTGTCGTAGCGTGTCCGCTCACCTGGAGACTTTGGAGCTGAGAACAAAGATACAGACAAAAGCATATGGAGAGGGGAACAGTTAGAAATAAAAGCAGGACCAACAGACAAAGATATGTGGATATTTAACAGAAAATATAAGAAAATAAAATAAAAATATTTACACTACACTTCATTAGATTTATTTACACAAAATGTTGTTGCAGAGAAATTTAACATGCTGCAAATCTCTCCAACAGCTTGGTCTCCTCCCACGATTTTCATGTAAAATGTTATTATATAAATGTGTGTTCCTGTGTGAATGTGACTCATGTAGCATTCTGTGTTTACAATCCTATTCATTGATTGTAAACAATCTTCACACCACAGATACCACCTCACAGTAGATCTCTATTACCCCAAAGCACATTATTGTACATGATATTTGAAACAGACAAATTCATTAATTAATGCTACTGTCTGCTCTGTGCCATTCTGATCTGCCACTGTCTCTCACATGTTGACCATTTGTGTGCAAAAATTACATCTCAAACAAGCCATCACCTTTTAATCGGTTACTGATTTAACCATTTGACTTTTTTTAAATTTAGTTCCTGAGCCTCCTGTGCTGCTCTTCTCCCGGACTGGTCCGAAGAGCTGGGCCTCCTCCCTCTTTTAAGCTACCCAACCCCCTGCCTTCTGTGACCATGTACCCCATACAACTGCTCCGTCCACTAACCCTAACACCCAACCCCTCCCCTACCTGCCCCCTTTGGACTCATACTGTTGAAATGTAATTATACAACTTCCTGAGGCGTATCTTTTTGTACTAACAGCATTTTATTGTTGTTTTTATACAGCTCGTCTTTATAATTATTATAACTCTACCATAATCTACGAAGGTTACAACTTTCTGTTCATTTTTTGTATTCGCAATGTTCCTGTTTTAGTGTTCCTAGTATGCTTTCTGCTCCCAGTGGAGGGTGTCTCTTTCTCCCTTTTTGTACTGTAAACCTTATTTGACTTGAATAGAAGCACTACAGAGATGTTATCAGCATATATACCACTACTAGAACTGGTGAATCTCAATCATCTAGACACAAAACCCACTGCAATACACCACAACTCTCACATCCGTCTACACTCTGATCTGTAGTGGGTGTACTCACTCCTTGGACTTGGTATCCTGGCCGCGATGCCGCATTTGCCTTTTGGTGTGCGGAATTCCGGCAGGTAAAGAGGGTCCTCTAGATCCAGCTTCCTTTTAGCCTAGAGAGAAAAAAAATGTCATCATAAGAATATAGTTTGTGCACATATTCCCCATTTGAATTGTATAGTCTGCTGGAAATCTTTCATCCTACTTGACAAGTTAAATGTTAAATCATGATAATGAAGTGTGTAGGGCACATCCAGCCAATCCATGAAACAGTGACATCAATGCTGGTAAAAGTGCTAAATAAGGGGGTTGTTGAAAACTGTCGTAAATGTGCCAACAGCCCTCAAGTGCAGGAACAAAGCACCCGTCACACTTTCCCAAGCACTTTAAGGGGGTCGTGTGTGTGTGTGTGTGTGTGTGTGGGGGGTAATGGGGTGATCTTCTCTCAACCCACTGCTTACAAATGGCAAGGAAATCCCTGGAATAACTCAATGATCTCTCCTCCCCCTCCAAAGCCTCTCTAGGTCTCCTTTCCTCCACAACATAACACACACACAACCTTTAGACCAATAAATATTAAATATCTTCATGTGACCATGTTTTTTTTCCAATGACCTACATAGGCCCAACAACAAAAGTGAAAGTCACATGAACCAAGCCTCCCAGGATTGAGAAATGACCAACTGTCTGAAAAAGGAAAAGTTGTGCAAAGTGGCGACACCCTAACATGCAAAATTCCTGCCAGCTAATTGCTAACTACAATACGAGGGACAAGAAAGTTTGCAGTCAATCTGCTTTATTCCCCTCATCACACGGTGCGCCCACACAAAACACTCTGGTGACTGAGCTAACGAGGCGTGGGCTTTCAGCGAGGCGTCACTGAGGCTGCTGGGTAATTTGCTGCATCTGGTTAGGACCTCACCTCAGTCACTCAGTTTATGTGTGTTCTCTTATCCTTTCAGCTCTGTATTGTCTCACAAAATCACCATTCCTCCATGTCTCTTCACAAATAAGTAATAACAGTAATTCCTTTTTGTCACCACAGTAGCTTTAGCTAATAGGTTTAGGCAACTGACTTTTTCTGAGGCAGAAAAAGTGCTGAATTGACTTGACCATGTGGGGATGAGCCTGTCTGAGTGTGGGGATAATGAAGGCTGCTATTGTCCCAGTGTGCTCCCTGACATGTCCACCTGTTGACTGGCGACATCTGGAGCAGCACAGCAAATGTGTGTGTTGCTGGCGGGGCATCTTTTAATCCCTACAGCCTACCATACAGTAATTTAAGTAGGACAGAGAAATACACAGGTCAGGGCAGTGAGTGACCAGCTACTCTGAACCAAATGGTGACTGTTAGCATTTATTTAGGAGATTCAAAACTGTGTTTTTGTTAGCTCAGAGTCCTGACAGTAGCTGCCAAACACCAGGGGTCACAGAGAGGAATGAGATACTGGTTGGAGTGTCTACAAGCAGCGACAGCTGTAGTCACAATGGAGAGAAGGTCTGTCTGATCCCAGCATAAGTACTGTATAAAAAGTAGAGTAGCCTTGACATTAGAATTAGTTTCAGCTTCATAACTTCCATGATCTAACTGTACAGATCAAGCTGCACCATGTCTACATTTTTCAAGCTTGTAGGTCTATAATTTGAGTCACAGCCACAGGAGTGGTGACATGTTGTAAGAGGGGAACCAACGGTTTCACCCTGCAGCTGTATGGGTGAGGGTGGGGGCTTGGGTGCTCCCTTTTTTGCATGAGGGATTTCTCTGGTGAGTCAACCATATTACGCAAACACCGTTTCACGTGGTGGAAAGACAGGCTGTTGTCTGTCGATTTATAGGCAAGCACACAGGCATGCTGTTTAAGACACATATCAGGACACACATAACATCCCGAAAGACTAAATTTGATCACTTGGATCAGTCTTGGACAGAAAGCTGGACATTGTGTGCATTGTATAGTAGGCACATGCTAACCAATTTAAAGTCTGTTCACATGTAGTTACTGTGTGGGCCAATTGCTGTGAGAGGAAATGGCAAAAGCCTGAGCCAAGTACACTCCTATTAGCTAGTTATCTCCAAGACTTGCCTGCCCAGTTACACCCAAAGCACCGCATGTGGCTTCTTCTGTTTGCTGTACATTCATTGGCTGATTCATTGGTGAAATCGTCACAGCGGCTTTTCACACACAAAGTCAGAGTCACGTAAAGGACTGCTTGGGCCTCTCGTCAAACCAACAAACCTGGTCTGTCAGGCTGCATGGGACTCAAGCCCAGAGCACGTTACACGTTACAACGTCTACTCCTCTGTTCACAAATCCCTCACTACCACACCCTTGGAAAGTAAAAAAAAAACAATGCCTACATTGCTGATGAGATTGTCAACATTGCTCTCAAGAGGTAAAAAAAAAAAAAAAGGGGGGGGGTGATCTGCCAATTTGGGTTGGTAGTGGAGAGAGAGGGGGAGAGCAGGCTCCTTTGAAATGCACAACTCCCCCTATTGAGAACATCATGCTCCAGGGCCAGCGCTGGCCTGAGGCCGGGGTAAAACAAGGTGAATGAGAGGGAATAGAGAAGCAGAGAGAGATTTTGGGTCAGTGTATACAGTTGGCAATGTGGCCAATGTCACACCTGAATGTCATCAGTCTGAATGGGGGCTCACTAGAGGGGCTCCGAGAAGAATCTCTTGAACCACAAGGTGATTCAAGACACTGGAAGTTATATAAAAGAGGTTTGTTTTCCCGCAAAGCAGAAAGAGTAATTCATAAAGCTAAAGACAATGCTGATGCAGTTTTGGCAGATAGTGCACACTTCCTGAAAAACTGGAAGCATGCACATGTGACATAAGCAGGGAATAAGTGGGACATTGTTTCTGGTGGACATTATGCAGATGCATCTAGTGCGCCATTTGGCTGTAGTAAATGTGGTTTGTTGCAAAATTACATGTTAATTCATCTTCGAGATTCAAACGAAAGTAGCAGTCATAGAGAGAAAGGGCTTCACTGGACTTTGGAGGGAGGCCTGAATCCTGTAACACATTTACATCACTATCAATCCGAAAGGAAACAGTTACAAAACATTATCAACTGTCTACACACCATGGTTAAAAGCCACATGACAGTCACTTTTACACTGCCTTTTACTACAGTTAGCATGATTAATAATAAAGACAAGATCTCTGCAGCTAAAGTTAACTTCATTCAGTCAAAGATTAACGTTTCAAAAGCACATGCCCCACAAGTAAACTTTTGAGCGATGGAATAAGGATGCATGACTGTAAAGATTTGTTTGTATTTAAAGGAACTCAGGTTTTCATGCTGAGCCAAGCATCCGGTTACCCAGTTAAAAAAAAAAAAAAAAAAAAAAAAAAAAGAAGCTAAAAAGACAGTGGTGATTGTAGTGTTGTTTAAGTTGAAGGAAATGAAGCTGTACGTGAAGAAGCAACACTTCCTGTAAACAAAAGGCTGGTGACTAAACGTGCAATGGAGCTGCTGTGTCAGCAAGCACATAACGACTCTATAGTCACTACTATCTTCAGTAGTACGACGATGAATTGAAATCATTTTTTTATTTATTATTCCCTTTAAACATAAAATAATGGCATCCTTGCATCTATTTTTATTTCACATACAGCTAATATAAAGTGACAACCTAGGAAGACGATTTGTCAACAGGTTGTATGAAACCAGAGAATGTATTTGTAGTCCATACCAGCTGCAGCAGTGATGCTCTGTGGCTGAAAACTGAAGCGTAGCTTAATTTGGATACTGTTTTGTCCTTCATCTAAATCTCTGTATTTAGTGAATTCAGAGTGGGGTGACCCAAAAAACCCTGCAGAGGCAGCTGTCAGTAATTTAGAACACACACACATATACATACACACATATATATGTGTGTGTGTACTGTATGGCAGAGAGAAAGAATGGCACAACACCATTATCAGTGACAAAACACACTCAGCACTCTGGCTCCCTATCAGCAAAAGTTACCATCTTCTGATGATAGAAACCCTATGACCCCACATCCAAGACACACTATTAGTCTGGGCCAGTTATAGGCCCAGATTATGTCACTAGGTCACATGAACTGGTTTTAATGCTGGATTAAAAAGGGGAAAAACATATGTCTAAGTCAGTAAACAAAATGGAGAATTCTAACACTTGACATGTATGAATCAAAGTATACATACATACTATATAATAAGCCAGTTGGTAGCCTATTTCTCACTTTACTTATGTCCAGCTAATCCTCTTCAAGGGCCTATTAGTGAATACAGACTACAAGGCCAGGGGGTTAACATGAGATTTGGAGACCCTGTACACACTCTAACCCCTAACCCCTTTAGCCTT
Source organism: Perca flavescens (assembly GCF_004354835.1). Classification (NCBI taxonomy): domain Eukaryota; kingdom Metazoa; phylum Chordata; class Actinopteri; order Perciformes; family Percidae; genus Perca; species Perca flavescens. Next base: position 18,432,236 of record NC_041350.1, read on the forward strand.
ACTGCAATTCACTAACTCGAAAAGACTGCAAGGCTGGCTGGCAAGAAAGAATATAACAAGCAACAGCAGGTGTGGAGCACTTACACGTTGTTCACAGATCATGAAACCTTTCAAATAATTCTTCAGGAATAGTAAGTTTACTGTTTATACATGGCACGAATACCGCTCACATTATTTTTTTTTTTACATGAACAAATTACACAGTCGAGAATGATGTGTGTCTAAAGAGCTCTTTTCACCTGAGCATACACACATCAGCTCTGAGGAAAACACACCAGTTGTCTGGTTATGACCTCTGACCTCCACCTCCTTCCTACAGTGATATGAACAGGTTACACCAGACCTGTATTGCCCCAATGACAGGTGCAGTTGAAGCAGCTGTGATGTGGGTGTAATCACAAAAAAAGCTGTTCAAATACGAGTAATACCAATGACTTAGGAACATTTCTTGTCAAATTAGAGCAGAGTTCACAAAAGGGTTAATAGAACAGTACAATGCTGTGTTTACATTAATGTCTGCCACCAGCCTGGTCATTGTTTGATAGTGTAAAAGCCACCACTGCTGCCCCGGCTATCTCCCACTGTGGAGGCCACTCATCCTTCCTTTTCACAAGCGAGGGGCCCAAAACACTCTCCAAACACTATCAACCAACCCCCCATCACCAAAACCATCAAACACACATTTACACATTTACACATTTACACACACACACACACACACACACACACACACACACACACACACACACACACACACACACACACCGCGTCTGGTCTCGCCTCGCTACAGCTGGACTGCGGGAAAAGATGTCACACAACTTAACATGGCAGGCAAAGGGACACACACCATTCATACACATTCAGCAGCAGTCACAGTGGCTCCTCTGTGGCTTATCACGTCAAAACATATTTGAATGTGCCCCAAACGCTGCTTCACATGCATACCAATGGAAATCAAGAATTATTCCGCCCACATAACTCACTGTACAGGACACACGTTGTATTTAGTTATTAAAAATGGTGTATTTGTAGTGTGTTTGAATCTTTACCGGCAGGCGTCCGGAGGATGATCTGATGGGTTTAGCCTCTGGTCCGTGGGGGGTTGAATACAGGCTGTTGGCTCTTTGTTCAGCCGCGGCGGTGTTGCAGATCTGGGTGAAATAGCCGGCTGGTACCGTGCTCATCGGCGGGCTGGACAGTCCGGTGTTGAAGAACTCGGTCTTCACTCCTCCGGTGGACAAAACCTTCATCTTCTGCTGAGGGCAAGGCAGTCCCGCTACTGGCCGACCCGATGCCGGAGAGACGCCTTTGGGCATCCGCATCATTTTCTTGAGTCAATTTAAACTAAACTCAACCCGATTTGTTAAGGTGGTAACGTTAGCAAAGCTGATCAATGCACTGCTAAATCGTTCCCGGTTATTAGCAAGTTGCTGCTGCTATAGGCTTTGTATGAACATATATTTCCACCCTGGCGAATATAATAACAAAAGAGCCAAGAGCAACTCATACAGCTGAAAGCAGCCTATTAAAAGCAAAATACATGGTTTAAACAGACAAAGCGGTATTTTCTAATATTCTAATGTTCATCAGTAAATACTACAACAGACTCGTCGGTGATGTTCTCCTTTGTCCGGTAACGTAACAAAGTGCAGAGGAAACTTGACCTAACGTTACAAGTTACGAAAAACTGCTGGTTAAATAAATAATCTACTTCAAACAACCATTATTTTAAAGTCCAGTACCAGAAGGCTACCAGGTCTTATTAAGATCAGGTTCTACCTTGAGATTGACAATTTATTGTGACTCCCTCTGATGCGGAATCCGAACCAGTATGTGACTCCTGTCCGTCCACCTCAGAGCTCCGCTCTCCATACAACAGGACAAGAGCTAGGGAAGAACAGCTTTTTAGCGCCAAACTTCGTCCCGCGAAATTTAGATCTCCCGCGGTTAGAACTGCTCTCTGATTGGCTCACGGCACGTTCGGCTTGTCACATTTGCATAAAACAGTTGTACGCGGATGGTGCTGGGGTTCTTAAAGGGACAGTAGCGTAATTTCGGGACAGAATGTTCTTTTATTACCAGGCTGGAGTTGCAGACAATAACCACTTATTATTTTAAATAAGAATGAGTCTAGTCCATATAATCAGACATATAATAAGAGAGTTATAACTTTGTTGTTACTCTACTTATTATGGTTACCGCAGGCCACGGGGAGCGACAATTTGACCCACATATTGCATCACAATACACTAACCTTCAATTGAATTTCTTTGTAAAGTGTACAAAACATATATAATTTCCCCTTTGATGCAATGGTGCATTCACAAAATTGCATTGTGCTATGTGAAAATTGAACTTAATAATTATAAAAAAAAATGTATAGGATTAATCATGGGTTAGGGCTAACTTTAGTAAAGAAGTGCATATTTTTCAAATAGTGTGGAACTGTTTTTATCTAACTTTAGAGGTTCCAGTTGAAATTTCAAAATTAAGTTGAAATTCAAGTGAAATGTTAGATAAATATAAATTATATGTAATTTTATTTGCATAAACACGGCCTTCAAGGTTAATTTAAATAGTAAGAAAGGAGCCATTTAGCCTACATTGGAAGCCATATATCTTCTCAATGAAAGTGTATTGTGGCCTGGTGCAAGGTGTTGCTGGGGCAAGTTTGTTGATGATAATTGGATTCATTCAGTACCACTCTTGCTTATTGGCTCAGAGGAGATATTGAAAGAAAACAACCCCTCCCCCATCCACAGCTACCAGACCCAAGCCATATGACATGACCCCCATTGGCCAAGGCAAAGCAGACTCCCATCCAAAGCAAGCCCTATTGTCATGCCTCGATTTGAACTACATTTTATCATCATTTCAAAACATGAAATATAAAAATGTTCTGAATGCAAGATAAGTTAGTTATGCATTATTCACTAAATAAAGCACCAAATTACTTCATATACATTAGCGTACATGCATATAAAGGATCAAGGGTGGGGGGGAAAAGCTCACACAGTTGCTTACACTGGATTAGATAAGATCATTCTCAATTGTCTGGTGGTTGACACATTTGCCTTGTACATGATATTGCAACATTAAACAGATGTTAGAGACTAGAAATACTGACAGAATTGTCCCTCCACATAGTGCAACTTAAATCATGTCCTCCCTCTGTTCCTTCCTCTTTCATACCAAAGTACGAAATGCTGTACAATCATTAGAGATGTTGCATTGTCCACAGTCATAGAATTGTTGCTCAGATTGTGATCCTTTTTGTAGTTTAATGTGGTCTGAATCGCTAATTAAAAACTATTAATATAATGTTGAGGGACATTTTTCCTTTGTTTTCTTTAGAAAGCTTGGGCTGAAATGAGCCTGCAAAACACAACGATACATTGGGCTATACACACAACTGACCTGACTGATAACACAATATATATACTTTATACGCAAATCAGTGAATCCATGGCATCATTTTTACTCTTATATTATTACTTGTCATTGAATACTGTTTTCTAAAGTGAAAAAAAAACCTCCATCAAGTTCATATGGAATTGAAATGGTCCAAAGTAAATATGTCACGTGTGTTTAAAATTGTTGTAAGATAGTGTGAAATACCTCAAACTGAAGGCTCACTACAGGGCCAGACAAACCGAAAAAGTGCTGTCACATCAAAATATAATATTTAGGATTTTTACTTGATGATCAGCTTTTTTTTAAGCTTCATATACAGAACCTGGTAAAAAAAAGTTGAAATTGAAGCTAGGTTTTTTTCTTTAGGAACAAATCTTGTTTTACTTTTTCTGCCAGAAAAAGGCTAGTCGATTCCACGTTTCTCTCTATTATTGATTCTGGTGATCTGTTGTACATGAATGCCCCATCAAAGTGTCTTCAGATGTTGGATGCTGTGTATCATGGAGCTTTAAGGTTCAGTTCAAATTGCAGACCCCTCACTCATCACTGTACACTTTACTCCACAGTGAATTTGCCCTCTCTGTCAAATCGCCGGCTTACTCACCTTTATATGTTCATATACAAAGGCATTTATAGGCAGGCTCCCATGTTACCTGAATTTCTTTCTTTTACACAGAGTACACAGAGGTTTATGGTCTCAGAACATTATCTCATTGAATGTACCTCAAGCCCAGACAGAGATGTTTAAAAAGGCTTTCATGTTTGCTGCACCTTCTACTTGGAATGACCTACAGAAAACACTCAAATTACAGTGTCTAATTTCTTTAAATGATTTTGAAGGTTATGTTAAAACCATAGAACATGAATCCATCCACACGTGCAAATGTTTTAACTAATGGCACTTTTATTTAATTGAAATGCACTTGAGTTTTCTTTGCCTCTTTTGTGTTTGTTTTGTGATTGTAAATTGTTTTTATATGTAACTAACTTGTTCTGCTATCTTGGCCAGGTCTCTCTTGAAAAAGAGATTTTATATCTCAATAAGACTAACCTGGTTAAATAAAGGTTAAATAAAAAATAAATAAAAATAAAAAACAGCAGTAATGGGCTTTTTCTGCATTGATTTACAGCTGACTGTATGTAGTTCACGTGACTGATGGCACGCTAGATGGATTACATGTAGGCCTGGGTTGATTTGTTTTTTACTGTATGCTCAGTAATCTCTGTCTTGGTGTCACACCAATCTGGATTTGTTGCGAGGTCAAAGGGTTGCAGTTCTGTGTCAAAGAAGTACTTGACCTGCAAAAGTTCATTTTGACATCCAAAGCTACAAGCTTATCTTGTGTTTAGAGTGCTCACATACCTCGGATGTCAGGAGGACACAAGTTGTTACATTCTCATCCAACACCCCCATCTTATGGTGTGGATTGAGTACTGAACCCTCAAGCATTGTTTCCGGTTTATCTTCTTCCTGATTCTTTCAATTAAAAACACATAAATGTCAAATTAACCATATATTCTAACAAAAATGTATGAAGCAGATACAATATCATAAACAAGTGTCTTATAGAATCTAATACAACAGTGCTTTTGTAAAAGTTATGTAGGTGTTGATTCTACTCTATGGCAATTTTTCGCCCATTGTTTGTTGTTGTTATACATGTAGGTTTTCATGGTATATTGTCCCCTGATTTTCAAACTTGAGGTGAGGTACTAATGGCATTATTGCCTTACAGTGTTATGCAAACCAGTACAACACCTGATCTAACTACACGCCTGAAATTAGACATTCAACTGTATTGTCATTGCACAGAGTAATGAGACAATGAAATGCAGTTTAGTATCCATCCAGAAGTGCAAAAAAGCAGTAAATTAGCTTACAGAGTAATGTAGCCTACACATATACAGTATAGTGGTAATATAATGAATAATATTAAACAGTAAGGGGTAGATATGAATATGCTAACTTTATAAAGTAGGAACAGTATTGACAGTATGAACAGTGTGAAATGAATAAGCTAAGATACATATACAGTATAAACATGTGCAGCAAGTACCCAAAATATGTAGTGCATACGTATAAGTAGTGTAGTAGTCTACATATGAATACATTATACAGTATGGACAATAGTCTAAATATGAATAGGTTGTAAGAGCCTAGTACATGTACATGTATGACAGAAGGAATAAATGAATGATTATTTTATAGTTCACAAAGGTATCGCAAAGCAATATGAAGATTTCTTCACACCTTGTAGCTCATCATAATTTGTCCAAAGTGCTCCAGTGGCTTGAAAACTTTGAGCCAATAACACATTTTTACCACTAGATGGAGTTGCAACCTCATTATTAGCAGTAGGACGGTCAGAACTAGGCCAACTTAGTCAACTCTTAAACATATTAGAGAGAGTCTGATTGTTTTATTCTTTCGTGTCCCTTTTTAAAGTTTGGTAAGACTATAAATAACAAGATTATGTATTGTTGCTGATGATCCAGATGAGGACTGGTAATAAGTGCCAACATATACCTGAAACTCCAGATGACTCCACAAGGTGGAGTAGTTTGCTCAGCTTTTCAGACCAGCTAAGGACAGTAACATCGATTTACACAACTGCTCATGTGTCATTAGACAGTTGTATTCTTTCTGTAGCCCTAATTATTATATTATTACATATGTGGAGCTTCCACTCCTATATAATAGGCCTATAAAAGGCTTTAAAAAAGTGTTGTTATTGGTAAAGTTGAATAAATGCTACATTAGAGGTGATGCTCTTCAGCTTCCAACGTCAAGGCAGCATATTTATGCACATGCTGATCTATTGTCATGAATGTTCAATGCTCTCAAGATTTATGAATGATCAGAACGGTTGGTTTATGGTCACATAACATCCTCTCTTCATACACCATTTAGGAAGTTCAACTGCTTTTTACTGGTGGTAACTCATTCTTTGGAAAATTAGAAGCACTCACAGGAAACTCCCTTCGTTTGATTTCCAACCACTCAACCTCAAGATTCATCTGAATACATCCTGTTGTATCAGCATTTCATTGTCATCCAAAGCTAAAAAGTCACGTCACCATCACCTTTATTTTCTGAATAACACGTTGAGAGTTCACACTCATTGAAATTTCCTAAATGTATACCATAAAGGCCAAACTGTTTCACATCTTTTTTTTTATTTCATTACATAAGAACATACATACATACAAAGCAAACATTATTATAAAGAGTTTATGAAACTCACAGCACATTGTCTGTAGAAATAACACAATCCCTACAAACATTTACAATTAACTCTAGTATAGAGTTCTGATTATACCTAAGAAAACCCAAACTCCCATTCAGAAAAAAATACCAACATCCAAATTGACTCACACCTTACATACCCACAGCAGATATGTACACATTCGTATGAAGTTGTAATAGTCTCCAGATCATTAAAAATCAAATTAGAGGGTGGAAATAAGGCTGGGACAATTATGTGAGATAATGTGAGACTTGGTGTATAAAGGGTTTAGGTTGGGTGTGGAGTTTAACCCACATAAAGTTGGTTGGAATGCAATACAAACAAGGAAAATAAAACAATGTACCAATGTTTCTATTTCTACCTATAGGGGATCCCAGGTTTTTTTGGAGGAGGGCATACAAAGCCGGTCACTTTCAGTTTCCAATCCTGGCTTCTGCTTTGGTGTGTTGATTTGTCTGTCCAAGGGGCCAAAGAATGAGTCTTTGTTTTCTTGCTCATGCACCACTGTTGATCCCCACTCATCTAGGAAACAGTCCATTTTTTTCTGTCTTTTCTTCTTTAAACCCTCCACCTCCCTCCTCCTTCTCTCCCAAATACCTATCCCACCCTTTCTGCCCCTCTTGTCCTCTTGCCCGGAGTGAAGTGGAGACATGTGTTTCCCTGCACCTGCATGGAGAGAAAGGAAGAAAAGTGAAGTCAGATCTCTCCCTCCCTCCCTCCCTGCAGAGGAGAGCAGACAGACTGGCGCCTAGCATGGAACTTTCATTAACCCCAGGCAGATAGCAATGAATCCGCAACACATTCACTGGCCTGTTTAATTGGCAACCGTGGTGAATGTGAAGTGTACGGGGAACTTCATCTTAGAGCACATCAATGCAGGCACTATTATCGCTGGTATTACAAGTTTTATTTTCAAGTTATTTCATTTTGAAAGTCAAAACAAGACGCTGTTGTAATTCTAAGCGTGTGGCCCAAAGATATGATGTTTCCACGCACATTTCTCTTGTGATTTTAGTTATTTAGGAAGGCATTAAGATTCATTATATAGAGATCAATACATACCATGATCTGCCATCCTCGTCCTAATGGCACAACCGTCCTTCATCTTTGGAGAAATTGCGAGCAAGGTCGGCAGTCTGAATGGAGAGCAAAAAGAGTTTCAATGCAACCATGTCAATACTCTTCTAATTGCATACAAAAAAGAATAATGTGTGTGCGGGGGTAGCCTATAACATGTTTTCCACAACATTACATACTGTATCAGAGAACATCTGCTATGGCATCACATCTAAAATACAACATTAGCGCCATGCATGTAAGCGGGGATGCACATTGTGTTGCTACTGAAATAAACTTTACAAAATCCACAGATCATGGACTTAAATTGTCTTTTGCAGTGCAATGCAGAGAGCTAGAGGCCTACACGACTAGCTGTTCGTAACTGTCAGTGTCTGAAGGACAAGCATGAGTCCACCCTGCAGCCCGCATCTCCCCTCACCTTTATTGACAAAACCATCTCCGGCGTGGCTGTGTCCTCCGCCTCCAACGCGATCTGCAGGTCGAAGATGTAGTCGATAACATGTTGCAGAATCTCCACCTGGCTGACCGACTGGTTCTGCGGGATGCTCGGCACCAGCTCCTTCAGCTTAGAGTAGCAGTCGTTCATGTCGCACAGGGCGCCCACAGGCTCCTCCAGACCCGAGTGTTTATTCCGGCTGATGACGAGACTCTGCTCCGAAATGCAGCACACGGCCTTGTAACAGCTCCTCACCGAGCGGACGGGACTGATGGCTTTCATAATGAAAACAGAAACAATAACAACAACAACAACAAGACTTGGCTTGACGTTTAAGTATAAGTTTGTGATGGTTTTCTTCCTCTTGTGGTCTTCCTTTGTCGCTGTCCTAAAAAGCTACAGTGCTCTGACAGCGACTAGCCTACAGTTAGGTCTTTATACAATACGCGCCTGCGGACGCCCCCTTCCTCGCATCGTGCTGTGATTGGCCAGTGTAAAGAGCAAGCCCATTCTCATTGGCTGATATCACCTTGTGGAAGGGTTGGAAAGAACGAGGAAATTAGGTCTGGGATGCCTAAAGGGGATTGTCAATCAATTAGTTACCTCAATTTCAGGTGCTGGTATTTATTTTTAAACAGATAGAAAATGTTGTAAAAGTGGGTCAAATTACAAGTTTGCAAGAATCTCCAGTAAAAGAGAGGAATACTTATAGTTTACAACTAGGCTACTTAACTTTGTAGGTGTGATTGCAAGAAGATATGGCTGTTTTGATTATAGCTTTTTCTACAGTTTATATATGTCACTCTTAATTTACTTAGGCTACTTTAAAAAATAAAAACGAATGAAACTCTTCTCAGGCCTACTTGAGCTCATCATGTTCCATTTTAGATATGCTAATTATTATGGCCTATTCTTATTGATTACTGTAAATCCTAATGAAATTTGACTGCTTGTCTAACCGTGTCAAGACTTTAAAAACACTATATAGATAGATATAATATAGGTTATATGTAGATCTTTAAGTAGTGTATGTGCTTATACTAGGACACACTACCCCCAAAATTGTGCATACAAAAACAAAAATGTTGAAAATAGGATATTTATATAAAATAGGTAAAAGGTCAGTGGAAGGCCAGGCTATTTTCTCCAAAAGAAATAGCTAAGAACATGTTATTCTGATGATCGACCATTGGATATGGATTTATTGACTGATTATTTATGTTTAACTTCTAGTCCTCCTCTTATAGCCCTATTGCATATGTCTATATGATCAACAATGATTCAAACTAGCAAATAATATTAAAGGTGCGCTTAATCCATCCAGTCACTTACTGCTAAAATCTAACCCTCTTTTGGGTTAAACAGTTTAATGAACACTATATTTTAACAATTCCAAATGTTGCTCCGTTTTAGTTTACATCAAAGCACGTCCCGTTCTGCTCCTATTTGGGTCTTATTTTCCCCTTTTCTCACAATCCTGTTTTGTGGAGGAATGCAGGCCTGAGCCAGCTGTGTGTCCTATCCCGGCCCAGCTGTGTTGATCTAACGCGCCAGTCCCAGACATGCTGGCGCCAGCCTCCCGACGTCATCCATTCACCCCGACGCGCACTCCCCTCTTTGGCAGACGGCCCGCCCTCCCCCGTCCACCACCAGAGGGGAGAAAAGCAGAGGCGCTCAGAGATCCGATTGGAAGACGGGGTCTGTCACTCACGGACATAGATCTACGCCCCCAATCCCTCCTCCAGTCTGCAGTTGTACTCAGAGAAAGTTAGAGGAAAACCTTTCCAAATACTCCATAATTGTGTAATGGTGAATAGCCAACATGGCCTGGAGACGAATCTCTTCATAAGAAGTGACAGGAAAGCAGTCAACATCATTATTAAAGCCGGGACAAATCCAAATAACATAACTGTCAAGTAATGTTGTCTGTGTAGTTTACAGTAATTAGATAAAGTAGCTCAGCGGTCCGTGAGTGCCAGGATATTAGCCTGTTTGTGGGTTTGGACTAGGCATTCATATTATGCCAGAGTTGGCATTAGCCTGTTATGTCACATGCAACAAAAAGATTGGTTTAAATGTAACACATTTAGGATGATGAGCAATTATATAAACCGACTGTTATCTTAATTTTGCACACATTTGTGCGTAAATGCGCACGGCTGGAGATATGCTACCCATTATGCAGAGGTTTAACAGATGTTCAAGTCACTGCCTTCCTCCTGGTAATCAAACCCCTAACCCCCCCCCACACACACACACACACCCCCATCCTCCTCACAACCATTGACCCTGTATGACGAGTCACTCAGCGACCTCACTTTAGAGCAAACCACAATATTGAACCGTGAGACAGGACTTCAGTCCAGTGCTATTTTAGAGATATATTGTGTAAGCAGAGTATCTAAACAAGACTTTGACCTTAAATATCTTTCTTAAATATGTCAAGGGGAGGACAGATATCGCACTGCATTTCCCAGGTCTGGTGGGAAAATAATTGTTCGTATTTGCTGATTTAGCGACAGGGCTTACTGGGTTTTGGCAAAATAGATTGAGATTACAGGCCTCCATGTGGAGTCGACCTAAACATTATCCCATTTGATTTTGATGATCCACAGAAAGCACTGCCCCTGAATCCGTAGTTATTTCTAGGAACTATAGGAGTTATTTCTAGGATATCAAAAATGCCAACAGAGTATTTTCTTCCCATGACAGTGCTTGTCTGCAGATTCCAGAGTGTTCAGTGCGTAAATCTGTGCGCGACACACACACACACACACACACACACACACACACACACACACACACACACACACACACACACACACACACACACACACACACACACACACACACACACACACACACACTAGTGTGTCTGGGCAGAGATCAGGTGCTTGTCGGAAAGGCCCCGGACACAATCGGGTCTCTCTTTCAATGGATGGGAGAATTCCGAGCCTGGCGTCAGTGAGTCTGCCTCTCACTCCGCCCTCCCTCTCCCTCTCCCTCTGCCTCTCCCTCTCCCCGCTCCTCCGTGCAGCTGGACGCAGACAATCAAGCCATCAACAATCGCCATGCATAATTAGCAGCTCCCCCTCCTCTCTCCTTCTCTCTACCTCTCTCTCTCTCTCAATTAAATTTCAACCCACTACATTTTATTTACAGCCAAATACTAAAATACAATCACATAAAAAAATAAACCTAAACATCCGTTCCACTTGTATGACTGAATGCGTTTCCATACCTGCAGGATCTATATCTCACCCCTTCTACTCATCTTTACCTCTCAAAGCACCTTCTCTCATTATAAACAAAGTGTCTCTTTCTACTTCTGGTAACAACAGCACAGAGTGAAGAGTAATGAGGGTCATCTTGTGAGATGAGACAGAAGGAGGGAGGGAAACCACCACACTGTCATGTGGAGAGGCAGTCTTGTATACAGAAGGGTATCTTTTTCATCCACAAGTGCAGGCCCATCTTTTTTCTTTTTTTGGGGGGGGTAATGAAGTGGCAAGAAACACACTGAAACTTAATTCTTTGTAAACCGGTGTGTGTCGTGCAGGATTCCTCCTCCTCTGCTCCCTGTTTTCCCTCTGTCCATGAAAGACGCTACAGTCCTCTCCATCAGCTTTGAACAGCCTACAGATCCAGAGCTTTTGTCCCCTGTGACCCAGGCAGTGACATGACATTTTACACACATTGTTGATTTGTACTGGTCCCTTGTTATTTATGTTTGAGTCTCTTGTTCAAGCGTGTGCATAATGATCTTGCTTGGTTTTTAGATGAGAGGATACTCAATGTATTAAGAACGAAACTCACCCACATACTTCATTCATTGATTCATTCAATCACTTACCCACTATGTGCCTACTGTGGCTGTTAGGAGGCACAGCAAACTCTATGCACCATGATAAAAAAAACCTTTAAGTATTTGACACTGTGGCTGTCTGGTTAACCCTAGAAAATATGCATCTTGGTTGAGCCAGTTCAAAATACAGGTGTGACTGCGTTCAAACACATTTAACACTTATGGGGATTTGACCTCTCAGACCAAATTTGGTGGTGGACAAAATTAAATGATTATTGCAAAATGCAAATATTATATATATATATATATATATATATATATATATATATATATATATATATATATATATATATATTTAAAATGCAAATGCAATTATGCAAATATATATATATATATATATTAAATGATTATTGCAAAATGCAAAAATATATATATATATATATATATATATATATATAATATTTGCATGTATTTTTTCTGTCTGTATGTCATTTGAGAAAAATGATCAATGTTTCTTTGAAAGCTGTAGCAAAATCCCTTAACATGTGGTCACATGTCAGTTTACTCGTCACAAGGAGGGCTCAAAGCCGGTAAAAACAGTTGCATAATGTGAGGAACTTTTTTTTTTTAAACATTTTTTAATTTAACCAGGTAAGTTCTCATTTGCACCCTGTCACACAGTTACACATTCATACCTGGAAGCTGCCCAGTATAACCACAGTCTGACTGCTGGCCACTAAGCAGCTCCACTGGAGGCCTTGCTCAAGGACATCTCAGTGGTGGTAATGAGGGAGGGACAAGCGCTGCTCTTTTCCCACCCAAATTTTATCCTGTTGGTCAGGGGAGTGAACCTGCGACCTCCCGGTCATAAGCTTGCTTCTTTAACCTTTGGGCCACCACTGCCTTTGTCAATAACCCCACTGGTGTCATTGTGATGTCATTATGGTTTTCTTAGGTTGGGCTTGAAAACTACACAATAGGCTCGAACGAGATGAGCCAGATCGGCGCAGAATCGATCACGGCGATCGCCGCCCAATGCATGCCGGTTAGATTTGTGTCCGACTTGCTCTGACGTCATGCACACGTGGGCAATGATAACCTCACAAGATCAAGGCGGCCGCAGGTTAGAGACACAGGCAGCGCAGTTGCTTTTCACCGACTGCAAGACCCAGGCGGACCCAGGGCATGCTGGGAAACGCCTGCCTCTCAGCTGATGCTGATGACGTTTTATATAACCCTTTTATTGATTTTGAATTGGAGGGATTTTAACTGCTATTTGTCTGATTTAAAGGCTTATTCTGTACAGAACACATGTTGTGTGGCTGATAGTGACGTTTAGAAGTCAGAGAGACTAAATCTGTTCAGATTACCGATCATCTACAGCGTGTTGTCAATTAAAATCAGCAACAGCTCACATGTAGAGTTGTTTTATTTAGAATAAAAACAACTGGAGACTTGTGTACAAGCTGATATATGGGTCTGATAACATTTTATTAAATCGGAATCGGACCACAGTGTTTCTGTCACTTCCTGTTCAGCCTGAAGGCTGGTGGAAACGGCTGGAAACTGTACGAGGAGCAGTTAATCTCGAACAAGCCTATTTTTTGACAGAAAGTCTGCATTACAATCTGGGGGTGTGGAGTTTCAAATGTTTGGGTATTTACCAGACAAGGAGCGTATAACAAAGGGAGTTGCAGTAATGTATGGGTCAAGGGTCAACTGTATAACATCAGGATGTTTTGGCCTCTGCTGCATCAGTTTGGAGTTATAATAAATATTTGTCTCTTTCACGTCCGCCACCCTTATGGTTTTATGGTAGTGGGATACTAAATCACCAGAATATTCATTCAAGATGCTTTTTGATCTCATATGTGAACTACTGTCTGTCTCAACTGTAGCTAAATACAATTTGGATGTGAACAGAAAATGTGAAAAGGGCTATCTTTGTTTTGCCACTGAACTGGAATCATTTGACCAAAAATAGTTGGTGGCAAAGTAGATGTTGCATTAAACATACTTTGACAGAAATACTAGCAGTAATCACAATTTGGTAATATGGTGCTTGGCGGTACGACGTACCTTAAACCATAATATCTAGCAGAAGTCAGAGGCAACAGTTTCACACTACCTTGGCTGCCAATTGTGGGAATTTGCTGTTGTCATTATTATGTTGTCAGGTGGCCCTGTCTATGTCCTTGGGTGTGAATATTCAACTGGTCCACGTAGGAATAAATGGAGGCCATACAACTGTATTGCAGGTGGGACATAAGACACAGAAGGCCATAAAGCCCATGGCCACCAAAACAAGCTGACTGTAATGTTCAGTGTGACTGGGCGGGCGGAGAAGCTGCCAGCTGTTGGTCATACTATTGTTTTGTCGTTTTCATCGTCCCTGACTGGAACAGTCCGTTAATTCTGCAGCCATCCAATAAGGGTAAACATCTGGCTTTGTGTAAGCATAGTTAAGGCCAGACTTGGTGATCATGGACGGTGCCTATTGGTTTAGGCGAAGGTAATCTGATTAGTCATAACACCTCATTCCTCTCAAACAACTTTTTGAATTGTATTTGGTAATTAATGGTCTGATTAATACATGTACTTATTCAAAAGAGACATCAGTCTGCCTACAGATTGTTAAGTAGTCAGACTCAGAATGATTATTTACAGCCACATATAGAGCTGACAGTGAACTTGCTGCTGTAGTCTTCCACTGGATGACCATTAATGGAAGAACTGTAGGCCCTTATATTCTTCTAAAACCATTCCTCTGTTTTCAAAACCTACAAATAAACTCCAGAATGAGTGTCTGCAGACAGCCCAAAGACAGTGTGTCTGCTAGTTGTCTCCACATTGCCAGGGAAAAATGAGTCTGATCCACATCCAGTCTTGGGCTCTCTCTCAGTGTGGAGCTACATCTTTAATCGCTAAACCATATCAAGACCTATGCAACAATTTGCAGATGACTACCAGATGATGACCATAATAATTACAAAAAATACTCTTGTGTAATTGCTGTTCTTACTGTTGTTTTGTAAGTGGGACATTTGTGGTAAATGCACTTTAAACTCAACTGAACTAGAATTTTGACCTTGTAATTATGGACTGTTTGGGACCCCACACAGAGCACAGCCTGTACATAAAGATGCAAAGAGTGTTTGAGAGTGGGATCCAAGTAAATTCCTGCACTTCTTTCAATCAGTATACTAAACTGCTCTTGAATATAATGCTGGGAGAATATATATACTCAGACTGCAGCTTGATGTGTTGTTTTAAAGCCACCCAAGCTAGGAGAGAAGCTTGCAAGTTGTGTTGGAAGGAGACGACTGAAATGGAAATAAACCAATCCCCACATTTATGAGCAATTACAATGGTATATTAAGTTGCAGTGAGAGGTTCAGCTGGCTGGTCTGTGCACAGTGAGGCGATCGAGGTATAGGATAATACTTTTCATTTTGTTCGCAGACCTCACACAACGCAAGTTGCATGCATGTGTTTTTGTGAGGAGACTACATGGGCTGGGGGAGCAAGATGGAGAGATATAAACAGGAAATTTGTACGGGTGATCAGGAAGCCCAAATGAAGAGACAATCTAAGAGAGGCAGAGAACATTAATGTGGAAAATGGCTGCAGGATGAACTTGAGGGCGAGTGACAGAAAGGAGAAAGAGACACTCAGATGGCGAAAGAAAGAGAGGGATTGAGAGAAAGAAAGACGTAGAGGAGCCTGACTATGGCTGCTGCTGCAGGGGTTCAGCTGGTCAGGCTTCACAGAGACACACAGACAGAGGCCATTAGGTCCCTGGTGGGTATCTCTGCACCTGTGTGTGTGTGTGTGTGTGTGTGTGTGTGTGTGTGTGTGTCATGTGTTTCTAGGTCAAGTAGGTCCCTGACATCTTAGATGTGCCGCAGCGGTGACTTTCTCCTTCTGTCACTGGCTTTGTATTCTTTTAACACTTTGTCTTTCGTCTGTCCCCCACCCCCCTACACACACACACACACACACACACACACACAGTCTTGCATGTACAAATGGATATACAAGCACACATGCATGGGCACACACTTGCCACCCCTCCTCATCTCTCTTGCCTTTTCCTTGTGCTGTTAATGAATTGAAACAGTGGGGACTGACACACGATACACAGTTGATTCCCCCCCCCCCCCCACACACACACACACACACACACACACACACACACACACACACACACACACACACACACACACACACACACACACACACACACACACCCTTTCCTAATCTGGGTCAGTGGTGCCCCTCTTGGTCACCCCTGTTGGAGCCCTCCAGACGGAGGGGGCAGAGTGGGAGCAGAGAGGTCTGGGCTCTCAGTGACCTGATTAAAAGCTCTAACACAGACTACTGAGCTCCGTAGCCAATCACACACAACACACACCCTGGGCCTTGCTACTGGATTGTCTCTCACTCCCTCTGGCTCTCATATACTTGTCTGTTTATACGCTTTCTCCATTTAGAGTGATTTATATTTTCTTACAATAAGTTTTCTGTTCACCCTCACCCCCCTCATCCCCTCCCAAACACTAACATACCCTCTTCCACTGAAGTGGCTTTAATTATGGCAGTGTGATGTGCACAGCATCATGGGATGGACATGAGCACTCAGGGAAAATAGACACTCTGCCAGCTGGTCAGCTATGCATTGCCATGTTCAGCTGGGAATTAGGAAGCAAGTCTTAATTGGGTTTTGTGTGTGAAACCATCAAAAACCCATCACGTCATTAAAGTTGTAATGGTCCAATGTGTTTTTAAAACGTATTGCTGTTCTTGTTTTGTCTGTAAACCATTTTAAGCCATCACCCAGATATAAAGAGACCATCATCCCACTCTATGATCCATTGCACCTTGTTCACCGCTGTTGTTGCTGCTTATGAAGTGCTAAGCAAAAATGCTTGAAAATCTATGTATTGGTTCTTAGAATAAATGCTGAAGTAACAAAACCATGAGTCACTCGCCAAGAGAATAACACTACCAGGAAATGCCTATATCTGTTTAGCCATGTCTGGTCTGGGTGTATTGTTTTATGGACACTTCCTGCTAACATTCTCTGGCTACTCTGTAATTTACTGAAAATATCCTTGCACCACTAAGTTAAGAGTCTGGCCAAAGTGGAGGGTCAAAGCCACTCAAGATTTCTAAAAATATTGCTTCCTCCAATTCCCTAGAATGGCCAAAAGAGGAATATGGTCTGTGAAAGCCAGTTCTCACGAACTGGACTCACTTAGGCTTACTGTCATTTGTATTAAATGTTAAAAGGTTGCTTCACCCAAATAAAAATTCTATCCCACAAACAAAATTCTATCCTCTGTTGTATAGGGTTGGATGCAGTACTTGCAGAGTCGGTGTCCTGGTAGTTGAGATGCCTGAGGCCATGTTCAGACCAACATTAACACTGAGTTATAAAATGCAAGTACCATTCATTTCAGTGATACCAGTGTATTGACACATTGGGGACACCAACGCAGGGCTTATTCAAAACAAATGAAGCAGAATTTGTTGCAACACTATGCAACATCATTCAGCAAATACCTAGAAAGGCACATTTCTGGTAGTATGATTAACTTAAACTCTATGCAAAATGTTTGGCGTCTGATGAGCTATCAAACTCATACATGTATTACTCAGTCTATTTACTTTCTCACTTGTATCTGTAGCACCACAGCCATTTGTTTTCTTTCTTTCATTTAATCGCAGTGCTATTTTCGGTCTGAACGCCTGCTTACTCTGCTAACACCTACAACGTTCACAGTTAGAGGCAGGAAACTTTGTCATATGTCATCACCCTTTCTCTTTACGTATACTGTCATACCATCAAATTAAAGGCAAGAATGCCATAAACAACCTTTAAAAAAATCTCAGAGTAGGATATCTCAAAACATGGAAAAGTAATACCAAAAGTATCTGCAGGGCAGGATACTTTGGGGTTGTGAGTGAGAAAATATGTTGTTTTTTGTAATTTGGATGAATCAACCTTTGAAAAGCAGAAGGGGCCAATTATTAGTGAAGGCAGAGAAAGAGACAACTGGTTCAGGCTGATGACCTCAACACAGTGAGCTCAGATAAAGACGAGCACTTCAAACACCACTGATAAGCTTCACAGTGAAGGACGCAGAGCAGCTCCTTTGGCCAAAACAAGAGATAGCCCTGACAAAGCCCAGCTTATGAGAGGTGAGAATTATTGTTAAACTGATACAAATCACTGTGTCTCTGCACTGTATTCGCAAAAGGCTCAAGTGTAAAGATATTTGTTCCCTGTGGGTTCCATGTTGAGCGTCAGCAGAGGATAAGAGTGTGAAGGATTCGGTCATATGGGACATCACCTTTATCTAATCAGTGTTAATACAGTCAACAGTGGCATTTTGTAACCAAATAGGCTTCAGCCTAATGTGACAGACAAGCTATGACAATGTTAGTTGTCAATCAAATGTGTGTGTGTGTGTGTGTGTGTGTGTGTTCATTCACATCACAGCAGCCCTATAATGACTGTTTAACAACCAGAGCAGTGCTCACCTGTGTCAACGCGTTGAGTGACTGAGTTAATTATTGTCCTCCAGAGGTCTGTAAGGCCTCAGAGAGACAGAGAGATTACGGAAGACAAACTGAGAATCAGATAAGCCGAGAAGCTACCTTTCTCTTTAGCTGCAAGACTGATTAATCTCAAGATTTGAGTTCCATTCTGCTGTTGAAATATCACAGATAAGCAAAAGCATCAGTACTGTTGTTCACGCTCATTTAAGATAATGCTCATAAATGACTTTTCTGCTCATGCCAGATGTGTGCCCCCCTCTTGTAAGGGAGGCAGATGATTCCACCCTCCCCGACCAACAACAACACTCCAATGTTAGGCTAACCTCCTGGTGACTTTATCGAAGCATCTGGCAAACGTTAGGCTTCACCTGAACCCACCGTTTAAGATGTAATCTGAGAAGCGTTCTTACAGATGCGGCTTCAGTAGGCAAAGCTGGGTGTGTGTGTGTGCGATCATGTACGTATGTACTCTTGCATCTGTGTGCTCTCTGGGCTCAGCTCCCCTCGTGCGGGTTTAAAAAGACAATTGCTCGGTTCAGGATGGGAACCAAATAAGCCGGTGCCGGCACAGCAGGGGAGCCCTTTTCACAGTGCGCACAATAACCACCCAGCCCCAGCGATAACAGTGCCTGGCTTGCCTTGTGAACGCACAGCAGTGACAGTATGCAGTGCACGTGGTTGAGACGTGTCTGGTCTATGTGTCCTTTTGTTAGCAGCGACTGATAAGTGCAAAAAAAAAAAAAAAAAAAGAAAAGTTGCTAAAACAGACAAGACCTATAAGACAATAATACCACACTCCCTGCACAGCTGGCATATTTTTTTTTTTGAGAAGCTATTTCCTGTTAAAATTCTGACATGGGAATAATGATGGCTTTGATTGGGCCCCAGTTAACGGGAGGCACTTCCTGTTCCTTTGTATTGGTTTCATTGTGAGGCGATGGGGTGGGAGGGGGAGGAGGGGTCGAGGCAGGGTTTGAGGGAAACAGCTGCTGGAGATGACACAATCAAGAACATCCCTGTGACCCCCACACCCCTGCACACCCCTGCACACCCCTACACACCCCTACACACACACACACACACACACACACGCACATACACGCACACACAGAAAGAGAGAGAGAGATCAGCTTTCAGGCCATCATGTCATCTTGAAGTTCAAAAACAAGACACTCACTACTACACTAAATCAGTCAGTGATGCCTATCATCTTTGGTCTAGAGTCCTGGCCAGTGAGAATATCTAGATTAGTGTGGATCTGTTCAGACAACAAAAGGGTAATACCTATTGCACCCAATTAGAAGAAACCATGGTTGAACTGAATTTCCAAATAATACTGAGAAGTCTTTTAACCTGCTAGGAAGACCAGATAGATGGTGTTTATTTCAACAGCACCATTCAGAGAATTTGTCAAACTGTTCAGTGTTACACTAAGTATTTCCTGTGATTGTCTTAACATTCCTGCAAATGCTCTATTGCGTTATGTGTCACCAATTTTGCAAAACTGCACGAAGATTTGTGAGCACAATATAACCCAGGTTTGAATTATTGCCACAACAAAACTGTGAACAATTTAGTGGCAAAAGAGGCTTCAACAGCAGGAGTTTTAAAATGTTATATAATATCAGCAGTTAAACCAAATATAGCTCAACTTTCAAGAACAGAGTGGTGCTTTCTGGTTTAAAAAAGCGGTTACAAAATGTTGTGAAAACGTTAGGGGTTGTCTTGTCTGTTTTGTTTGCACATTTCTAAGGGAAGTCTCACTTGTTATCTATAAAGGAAAGTCTGTGGTTCTTGAGTTAATTGCTGCAAAAGCAGGTGAACGTTGCATTTATTCATCTTTAAGAACCCAACCCCCACCCTACCACTCGCATGCAGGTATTCAAATGCACGCACATAAACACACATACTTGCTTTTATGCATACACACCCACGTTTTCTATCTGAGTAAGGTTTTTCCATTAGTGTTTTTGCAGAGATCACAAGTTGTTCTGTTTCCTGCCTCACAGAGGGTTTCGCCACAGAAGCTAACCAGTGTTCATGCTCTCTCTGCTCTGCATCGAAGATGATCACTGGAAAATCATCAGCACAACTCTCTCACACACACACACACACACACACACACACACACACACACCAAAAAACAGATGTATGAACACAAGCACAGCTAATGTTCAGCTTTCTCATCTCATTTATTAGCGTTCTCTCACCTCCTTTTCTCTATACCATTCTTCCCTTCTTTTTTTCTTTTCTCTGTCCCTCCTCTCATCCCTCTCTCTTGCCAGTCTCTAAGGAGGGCTGATGTGAGCTCCAGATGTTAAAGTAGACTGGCTGGAGACAGAGAGGGCAGAGAGCTTCTCCTACTCTTCACCTCCCCTTAAGCTTATATTACCTGATATTTTTGTGTTTTGTTGGATCCCTTTGGCTTCTGTGCCTTTAGGCAACTTCTTACTTTTGCCTTTAAGTCCACCTCTGTTTATGAAGATACACATGTTTCAATTCAAATTAAAGAAAACTCTGCCTTTATGTTATGTTGTATGTATTAACTGCATATGAGCAAAAACGAATATTATCCCACTACAACCTTACAACAGAATACCAAGGACATCATTATTTTTTATGGAAAGATATTGTGCTTTTTTCCGTCTATTTATTTGGATCCCCATTAGCTGTTAACAGAGCAACAGCTACTCTTCCTGGGGTCCATAGATAAAAAAATATATTCTACAACCACATCGTGTGATAATGTAAACAAAGGTGAAGGTCTTCAAACACAATAAAGAAAAATGCAGACTTCACCACTAAAGCATCTTGTAGGACACTAAAGATCTGAACTAAACTGAATAGTGATGTAAATATATACTGTATACAACAATAGGAATTCCTACAGACATTTCTATAGAAACATATGTTAGGAAAATTCAGAAAGGCCAGCCTGCTGTTAGTGTCTTTCTTTTAGTTGTTGAGACTAGTCTCTTGTCCTTCACAAACAAATCTCTGCCTTATGACCCCTCTCTCTCCCTGTTTCAAAACAAATGTTGTTGTCATCTTCATATAAGGCCTTAGTGTTTAGGTCAGGGGTCATCTAGCCTCTAAAGATACTATCTCTCTGTATGTGAACATCCATCCATCACTGTGGATACAATGTCACCTTCCTCACCTCTTGTCCCATACAGCATCTCTGCTCCTCCTCTTCACCCCCACTCTCTGTAATCCATTCGGATCCTGCGTTCGCTCACCCGGGCCCCTCCCTCGAACGCCTCACTGGTGCATTCCGCCAAAGCACGCATTGATCACCGGTGGACAGAAATAGACATTTAAGAGAGTTGTGCGAGTGTGTCGTTGAAGCAGCAGAAGCAGGGGTCACGCTGTGAAATTAGGCTGCATGCCGGGGCTAATTGAACTCAGGGGTCACTAACGCGCATCGTTGACCACGCACGTTACTTAGCATATCTTAATGTGCTGATAAGATCATGTGTGTTACAGCTAATTTGAAGTAAAAATAACAAACCGAACAACAAGGTAGTGGTTAGATAAGTGGAGGAAAGAAGAGAGTTTCGTGGTTATTGCTTTACGTTACGGGAAAAGAGTGTAGCTTTCACAGTTTGCTGCCATAAAACCCCCCAGCTGAAACATTTTGATTCTATTGAATTAGACAAAAACACGATTGCCTGGCTGTTTGTGAGAGAACAGGAGGTTTGGCATTGGATGCAGTTTGCCATTAAACAAACCCTAGCTTATAAAAAGGTATACATATACACACACAAATATATAAAATGGACTTGACAAGTGTTAATAAGTCCTTGTCACATAAACATAGAAGCTAGAAAACCCACATGAAAATCTTAAGACAGCTCTCAGGCAACTTTTCCCCCTTGATGTCTTGGCTGTTTTCCTCATTTAAGAGGCCACAAATCCTATGTAACTCAATATTTTAAATACTTCACTTTCAAAATAGACTGTCTACATTATCTCTACAGCCACATTAAGAAACAGCAAAAACCAAGTCCACTCTGCGCTCACACCACCATTGTATTCTATTCAAAGGTCACATTATGTAGCGATTGGGCATTTTGAAATAGCTGCTAAATCCACTTTGCTGTAATTAGAGCACTTACCAGCACGCCAATGCGTAATGCATTAGTCCGGTCACTTCTAGGCAATTAAGACTTGTTTAATTTCACCTGCTGTGACCCGACATCTCCTGAATATTATTAAGAAGCAGCTATTCTGGATTTCCTGTGAGAATTAGGAAACACAGAATAAGGCCACAGTTAGTAGTTCATACCGTTCTTAAGAACCTACAATTAAAATGAGACTGTAACTTTTGCTAAACAGCAGTCAAGAGACAATTATATATGGAAAGTTTTCTAACATTAGCCCCCATAAGCTGGTCACACCAGATCAAGTAAGGCTGTATGTCCAGAGTGTGGTGAATAGAACAAGGGTGCATTTTGAATTTCTTTTCATTTGCAAATAAATTTAGTTTTATTTCAGATTTTACATCTGTGCAAATAAAAACATTAGAATCTATTTAAAACTTAAGGAGTGATCAAACACACAATCAGAGATCCATTTCACCCTAATACATTATCAGCAAAATACAATAAGCTGTTTGACATACAATACTATACTATATTCTATGGCAAAAATTTGGTTTTAAATATTTAACCTCCAAAGAGTGAAGTAAATATTAGGAACTGATCTACTAATTTGCTGCTTTGATGTTGACCCATGTTGTCCCGCCTGGCTTCTTATCAAATGACCCCAACTCTGACTCACATGCTGATGGAGAGAGTGTGAGTGTGAGTGTGTGTGTGTGTGTGTGTGTGTGTGTCCAGCCTTTTACTGCAGACCAAACTGCCTCTATATACAGACAGACAGACAGACAGACATTATCTGCCTCCTTTGCCCATCTGGAGCAAAGGCTCAGGAGTTGCAACAGTGTTGATGATGACTTTAATAAATGTGTATGCATGGTGTGCTTGATGCCCTGATGCCCCCCCTCCCTCCCTCTCCTCTATTGCAGCTCTCTGTGGTTTGACCTTTGACCTGGTCATTTGACCTTCCCGGTGTAGAGTGCTCCTTGGTCATCCAGCTGCGAAATAGACCCTGTTTGTGTGAGCGCATCTGTGCTCTCGCAACATCCTGGAGGAGCTCTGTGCACTTTGAATGAAAAGGCCTGATCGACACGTTTGTTTGTTTCCCCATAGGGTCGGTGGTTCCTACGTGATTTCCTTTTATCGTTGGCCTATTTGCTCACACTTAAATCTGCACTGTAAAAATCTTTCTATCACTGTTCTTCCATTATTGTTCCCTCCCAGATTCCTTGCCCCCTCTGCAGAAGGACAGAGGAACTGCATGAACTGACACAATTTCCAGTTATGTATTTGGGACTCAGGAATAGAAGGAGGCGACTAGGCAGACAAACCACGAATGTCAAAAATATGTAAATCAGTTGGTTTTTTAACCACAATAGATTTACGTTTCGGTTTGGCAATATTTTGAAACCAACTGGGTGAGGGATGAATATGAACATTTGTCAAGGTCTTATATAATAATGTTATATTATATATAGGGTTGATTTATTAGACTGAGTGGAATGTTTAAGATTATTGTCAGACCTCTACCAGAGAAGAGAAACAGCACACCGATTTCCGTCACATGTGGCTGATAAAGAAACTTTCCCTTACAAATCTGTCTTCAACAGACAACAGAATGACTCCTTTTTAAAAAGACAGTTCCAGCAACTTCATGGATACAATGTAAGCCTGTGCATGCTAAGCTACTGTGCCTAGAAATCGTGTCCCTCTATTTCTCCCCACATCTTTCTTTCCATTTGAACTCGTCGGGTCCCCAGTACAGCACACAGGGCCCCCTTTTCGTCTCCTCCCATCCCTCTCTCTTCTCTCCTTCCTCTATCTCTCCCTTTCTGTCTCTGCCCCCCTGCTAGGATCCCCACAGCTGCGCGGACCAGGTGCGTTCCGCCCCCACACACACACACACACACACACACACACACACACACACACAAACACAAACACACACACACACGCCAACGGACGCAGCAGGAAATGCCTAATACTAGTTTTAGAATGATGCCACTATGCCAGCTTGACAGGGAGGCTGCAGGATCTGTCACCAGAGAAGGCAACAGAGAGAAAGTGAGACAGAGAGAGAGTTAGTTAGTATCTCGCAGCTTATTGGAGAAAAAAGTGGAAACTAAAAGAATGAAACAGTTACTTTATGTCTGAACATTATGTTCTAGTTTTAAGTCAAGATAGTTGACAAAACTTAGAATTTCTTAACTCATAAACAGCATCTACACATGGCCTACTTCACTCTCCATGGAGGTCCATTTCCAGCACTGGATATCAACACACTACATCTCTCCTGGCACAGCCCAAATACAGTATATCCAACTACAGCTCTCTCCAGGGATCAAGTAAAAGGGACGTCTGTCTGTGCAAGTGTGTGTGTGAGTGTCACCGTGCACGCATGTGTGACTTTATGTGTGGGTGGATGCACATGTGTTCTTATAAAAAAGTACCAGTTATTTTGGTCTGTGGCTCACCACAGCTCACACTCTCCCCTGTCTTGTGCTCATCTCACACGGCCCCAAGAGAAAGGGGAGAAGAGTGTGACAGACGGAGAAGCGGGTGAGCAAGTCAAAGACATAAATAAGAGTAGAGGAGAAGCGGCTGAAGAGGAGGAAAAGGTATTTGTCATCAAAGGAGATAGTAATATATGACTTTCATGTACGTAATGAGTCACTAGGCATTGGAAGCCATCACAGGGCTCTCCATTCATGTTTCTTCTAAAACACAGATACACAAAATATACTGCTCATCTCTTAAACATCTCTAACTTTTATTTTGACTATTTGGATTCTTGGGGAAGTTCAGAAGTACTTCATTCTTTCTGCAAACAGCAATAATAAAATGAAATCAAATGACTAAACAACTGTGACCAAACAAAATAATGTACTAAACTATTTACTCCGGCTACAACTAATGATTATTTTATTGTTCAATTAATTTTGTCTATAAAATGTCCATCACAATTATTATTAAAGTCCAAGGTAACTTCTTTAAATTGCTCCAACCAACAGTCCATTCTTCTGCATTGATTCATCAACTATTTTTGACATCACCTATCTTACAGCCCTGACAGCAGTGAACAGAGTAGTGGGGTTCAGAATAGAATCAAAATATTTACTTCATACTTAAGTGGAAATGCATTTTACATTATTTTTCTTTCAGACTCAGGAATTTACAACTAAATGTGTGCCTGTAGTCAAAAATCACCCCAAACATTTTGGAGAAAAAAAATCCTGTTCTTTAATTTGCCCCCAAATTCTAATTTCCTTCAATAATAGCAATCCACTTTAAACTGGCACTGCTGTAATGCAAGTCTGTCACACAGTTTTGGTGCTGAACACGAGCTGTTCGCCCCATCATTATGGAGCATGAAGCAGATGTACTGTATCCTGCCTCAGCACCAGCAGCATTCACATTATGAAGAACAATACAAAGACATGACAATTTCCAATTTGATATCTCAATATTTGGGCAACATTTGATCAGTTGACACGCTGGCTATGGTCTACATATTTGGATATGCTGTAACAGCTGTGCTGACAATGTTATCTTAATGACAAATGTGTGTTTTGTTTAGTTCAATTAAATGTGTTGACTTTATGTTGATCTGACTGTAAAAAAAAGTTTCAGTTTGCTATTGGCCTGTTCGCAGAAATTACATCACTGATAAAACAAATCCAATTTAAACTGGCTTTAGTTTGTTATTCGTTAATATTATTACATGGGCAAAATGTAATTGCAATGTCATTAACAATCCCCATTTTATTTGAAATACATTTGCTCAATAATTTGTCTTACTGTTGATATATATTTCTATTATGAAACTGCTTATGTTTTTAAATTGAAAGTATTTAGTTTCTAGTATTTGAAATAGAAGTTGAGAACCTAAAAGCTTATACATGATGGAAGTTAAGCCAAAAAAAATGTAGTGGACATGTCAGAGGTCAACCTGAACAGATACTAAGGTGCACCAGAAGCAAAAGCCCTGGCATTTCATTATGATGGAAACTTAAAAAGGCCGCCACATACAACACACACACACACACACACACACACACACACACACACACACACACACACACACACACACACACACACACACACACACACACACACACACACACACACACACACACACACACACACACACACACACACACACACACACACACACACACACACACACACACACACACACTGCTGACACTTGTTGCCACATTCTCACCTCAAACCTTTCCATTCACTGATTGTCAGGCCAGTGTTTCCACCAGCGGATGTTTTTTGAGGCCAGTGTTTCTTTGAAAAGACACAGAAGGCCTCAACCAGGTAGAAGAAACCTACATCAGCTATTTTAGACTCCATTTTCTGTTGGATACCTGAAGTTCTTTTTAAGCTGCACCACTGAACTCTTTTTGTTCTAAGCCAGTTTTCTGTTTGATTGTAGGTGATTGATCTGTCTTCACAGCGCAGGGTTTAAAATGTATTCTATTTTTCTTCAGAGATATTTAACAAAGTGCAAACTACTGGCATAATATGGCCCGAAATATTCTAATATATGTTCACTAAAATGAGTACATCAGTAAAAAGTCTGGAGAAAACTACTACTACTACTACTACTACTACTACTACTACTACTAGAACTACTAGGTTTCTCTTTGCGTATGTGGAAGTAAGCCACTAAATCTATACACAAAAAATAAACACACACACACACACACACACACACACACACGCACACACTCCAACAGGAAGAGTGTGGGTGTTTGGGAGCAGCTGCATGGAGAAGCATCAGAACCAGCTTCCTACTGGTGCAGCCAGCATCTCTCCTCCCTTCTGTTTTTCTCTCCCTCTATTTACTCATTTCCTTCACATCTCTAACACTGACAGAAACATATATCCAGTAATACCAGACAATACCACCATTATGCACCATTCTATGCTGGCTCTTACTTGAAAAGCGAACTGAACAAGATTGAATCTGCACTGTTGGCAAAAAATTAGCTGGCGTACAAAAAACATGGTTTGTGCATGTTGCAATGCAAACAGTGCGAGCGTGTGTGTCCTGTTTTTGTCCTCTTTCCTCAGAATGGTGACACACCAGCATATCACCACCTGAAAGACCAAATGTTGCACAACACTTTCCTGTGTAGAGCTCTAATCAAGGGCTTGTCGGTAGCTTCGATTCCAACACCTGTGCGAGGTGAGGCTCAGATGAGTCAAGGACAGCAGATAAAGCCAGTAAATTAACATCAGAAAGAGGTTTTGGAAAATGAACTGACAGTTAACAGCCTCAGCTGTAAAATGTCAATCTGTCATTGTTGTGCAATCATCTTTGTATGGGCTTGATTAAAAAAAAAAAAAAAAAAAAAAGAAGATGAACAGGATGTACTGCATCTGTCAGTGAATATGTAAATGCACTAGTTGATATAGTATCTGAATCAAGGCCATTGGAGTCGTCCTCTAACACGAGACTGCACAGGTGCAAGTGCCTTAGCATCTTTGTGTTTCACTTTCCTTTCCAGTTTTCTATTCTTACATACTAATGCTATCATCCTGTCCCATTCCAACCAGTATTCCTCTGTCTTCTACTTTCCTTTAACTCATCTCTGCAACTCCTTTCTGTCAGCAGCACAACCCCAATTAAGTGGTTACTGTGCTGAAGACACTAAGCAGTTATTTCTGTGTTTCCTGTGTGTCATGTGGTGGTAGCTCGAGCTAGCTAGCATGGCTGACAACACACAGGCTCCCAGGTGCAGAGTGTCACAGTGTGGGCCGTCAGCCAGAAAGCCTGTGGGCCAGTTAGCAAGCCAACTAGGCCCTGCAGCACGTGCTGCCCTCCACCCCCACCCTTAACCCATTGCTATTCCCAGTGGAAAGGATATACAGGCTTGTGACATTTTCTCTATGGGAAAGAACGTCCACTTGTGTTTTTTTTTTAATTAGGGAATTACTCCAACAAACTAACCTGTTTTGGGATACAGTTGGTATAAATGATGTAATGTGTCATCCACCTGTCAAACTTATGACACTCTGGAATAAGCTTATGTTTCTCCCCCAGAGTTCAGGGGGTGAGGCTGCGCTGACAGAGTAGACCTCGAGTGAAACCAGCATGCAGGGGCACCAGGGTTCGCCCTCTTCCCCCAGCTCGCCCCCAGGCTGCAGATGCACCAACCCAGACAAGGCTGCACTTCTCTGGGCAGCACAGAGAGACTGCTGTGCTTTGGTTCCTGGAGCCCTGATGCTCTGATTGAGACCCTGCACCCATGCAGGAACCAGAGGGAGGGGAAGGGGAGAGCAAAGTGAGGGGATGCAAACACATCTGGCATCTGCAAAACCCTGCACACAACTCTCATATCATCATGAAGAAATGTACAGGCCATATAGAAAAGCGAGCTCTGTTTTCCCCTCGCTATCACACATGGAACAGAAGATAAACACACCCCAACCCACACACACCCACACCCCCACACATCCAATTGTGTGCCTACTACCTCTACAATCTAGAAAAGTAATTATGTGAGGAACAGGACAACAAGTCACAACAATTCTCCAGCTGGTAGGACAGCACCAGAATACACCACTCTCTGCTATTGTTCTATTTATATAGCTCACCAAACAAAGCCATGTTGGTGCCTAAAAAAACAAATTATTTAGTGACATAGCAGTTAAAGAGGAAATCGTCTGAAACAATGCTATTTTTTATTATGTATACATACACAGTATATACATGCAGTAAAATCTATTAAAGCTGTCAAGGGGAAGATAAATGAAAAGCTGTGAAAGGAGGACACAATACAGAGTGTATCAGAGTGCAAGAAATTTGTGTGGGTGCACGTCTCTGCAAGGTGTCTTTTTGGTGTGTTTGTTTCTTTTGCGTGGGCGCTGCCTTTTGCATTAGGCGGCAGTACAGGACGGAGTTAGAGGTAGTGGTTGGGACATGTGTTTATATGTATTTGTGTGTGGGTAAGGGCGCAGAATACTTTTGATAAACAAGCAGAACCTCTCTCTATCCGTTTCAGCCCACTCGTCCACAGAGCCACGCGATTATCTATTGTTTTCTTTAAATGGTTTGGCGATAACTTCTCTTTATCGGTTTAAAGCAATAAGAATTTGACAAGAAGGAAAATACATGCATGTAAGGGCATAATTGAATAACATATCAAATGCATATACACAGTGGTGTTGGTGTGCCTCTGAGCTGCCTCCTCTCTTCAGGGTGACTGAGTGAGAGGCATAGCAGTGAGCTGGAGCGGTACGCTCTTTGTGGCCAGCTGTGGGGCCATTAAAGGCCCATCTGCAGACAATAGGCTCTGTCTGAAGGGCACACACAGCCTGGTTCCTGTCCTGCTCTGCCTCACTGTGTTTGTGTATGGATGCGTATATGAGAGTACCATGCATTTCCATGCCCCATTTTAATCTATTACAAAGGAATACACAGAAAACATACACTTACTCATGCAGCTACTTCGAAATGTCATTTCAATGTAACTGCATTAAATGCTGTAATTTTCCACAGCAAATCTCTACCTACATATAACGGACTCATAACCCCAGTTTGTGATAACGGCCTCTCAATGTGGCAGAGATAAACAAGTCATCATTGCAGATGACGGAAAAACGGCGCGCGATTAAAGCTTTCATGCAATTTTCTCTTCAAAGCCAAGGAAATAAAGATCACTTTATTAAAAGGTTATCTCCTCTCACACACTTCAAAAAACACAACAGCATGCAAAAACATAGGCGGGCGCTGGGAAACAGCTAGCTGGCCCAACCACATACCACTCAGCGCGGTTCGATCAAGCAAGCCACAGCTTCACATGCCCTGACACACACACACACACACACACACACACACACACACACACACACACACAGACAAACAGACACACAGACACACACACACACACACACACACACACACACACGGCTGCTACATGCAGACACATGCAAAAAATATCTGTCCCAATACTAAAATAGGCCCTGAGAGGTTGCACCTGCACCTGTGCCCTGGTCCACACCTACACACAGGTGTCAGGATGTGACACATACACACAGACAGAGAAAGAGAGATAGCAGAGAGGGAGGGGGAAATACGAGAGCGGGGTGAATCACACTGCTGCGGTCGACCAAAAAGCTTTTTCTAGATATCATCTCTGTATTTTAGAGTCTAAAGATGAGTGTGATTTTTATTTTTAAATAGACTTGCAGGTGTAATTATAAAAAGTACTGCACACAATTCAGTAATTCCTCTGTTCTCTCTGATATGTAATTATATAATATGACTTGTATACATAATCATGGATTTGCGGGGAGTGGAGTGATTGTTTAAGCAAAGTGTGTATCATTTTGCATACATGAGTGCATTAAGTGTCTCATTTTGCAATCCAAAATGAGTGGTCTCTGATGGGTGTATCTGTGTGTCACACTGAGTCATATCCATTAGTCCCTCGTTGGTATGGTCCCTTCTCAAACAGGGCGAAAAAGGGGGAGAAATTATCTAAACAGTGCTTATCTTTAAAATATATATAGCTAGCTGCATGGGCAGACCTATGCATGCATGAACACAACGATACACACATGCACGGTACATATACAAAAGGTTGGATGAGATACATTTTATTATTTCAAAGTGAGACATTAAGAAAATAAAGGCAGTATTCATTCGGTCTTGATTGAGGTAAATTCAGCTATTCACAGTAAAATCAAAATAATAAGACTACTACTACTGATCATATTCAAATCTGCATTTAAGAAACTTGAAGAACTGTTACTAAAGTCTGAGCTCTGTAGTGTTCTGGCTTTAAGATGAAGGTGAAAATGTTGCTGGATAGTAAAACTATTAAGGTTGGTTGATTTTCTTCTAATCAACCAACTTTGGAATACAAAGTGTTTACATGGTTTCTTAGCTACAATGTGTCACATTAAAGGGAATGCTATAAAAACACTGCTGGGGCTCTACGGTGTTCTTTGAGAAACATTGACACCTTGTGGAAGCTGACTGTTGCTGCAGTCCAACAAGATGCTGCTACAGCTGCACTAAAACTTCAAGTTAAATTCTCTTTTCATTTATTTATTTCATTTTCCTTTTCTTCTATATATTTAATGCATTTAATGTTTTATGCAAAGCAATTTCCCTTGTGTTTCATAGGTGCTTTACAGAGAAAGGTTTCTTGCAGTGTGGACTATTGTCTTACTGTTTACCAATTTCTTTTATATATATATATATATATATATATATATATATATATATATATATATATATACACCTTTTTATATATTTATTTTTTACATAGTGGTAAAATATTCATGTTTTTAGCTGTATGTCTATTTCTGTGTACATTCTGAGCAACCTTGTACACATACTTGGCCAATAAAGCTTATTCTGACACTATATTAATTCTCCACAGCTGACAGACAGCAACAAATTTGATTGAAAATCTGACAAATAAGTTACATTACTAAAATACTAGTAAAATACTTAAAAAAAAAAAGATTAAGGACGATAAATGACAAAATAAAAGCCTTCATAAATCCTCATCCTTTTCTTTCTCACCACGCATCCCTCACAGTTCATCCTTCCCAGCTCCAATGGGACAAGAGACTCCAGTGCCTTTGAGGCCACAATAGCCATTAGGTACCTTCTTCAGGTACTGCTGGTGATAGTCCTCTGCGTAGTAAAACGGCTGCCCCTCCCGGATCTCTGTGGTGATGCGACCGTAGCCTTTTTTATCCAGCTCCTAGGCACAAAATACAAACATAACCCACAATAATCACTGTACAGTTCCAAGTTTCCAAAAACTAAAGATAAGCTGCAGAAAAATAAAATGCCAAATAAACTGTATAATTAAGATAGTTCAGCTAAAAATCTTCACAGATTAAAACATGTTTTAACCTATCTTTCTATATATATCACACACACACAGTGGTATGACAATGATTATGAGGTTAGATTTAAGTTCACTTAAATTCGGAGATGCAGAACTACTGGCCTCCTTGATCAACAGCAGTGCTGTTAGAGGTTAAAATCACTAAAAGAGACCCATCTGTGAGGAAAACATTCCAAGTATGCAGCACCTTCATGTGTTTGGTTTCCATCACCACAGTCGTGACATACTTTCAGCACTACTTTCTCCGTTTTGCCTAACTTCCTCAAAATGAACACACCTCTTTAAATGGTTGTTCTATTCTGTGGTGTATTGGATGTGAACTTTCAATACCTCTCACTAATACAGTAAAAAGGTTTTGCTCCGTGGCTAGAAAGCCGGGTGATTGAGTGACAGAAGAAAGGAACACCTTTTTCTTTCAGTAGTGCCGCTTGCCTCTGTGGCTCTCTCTGTGGGACAAAGCATCAAAGAGTATCCGCTCTCTTTGAGAACTCCTTAAGACACTTTTATACTTATACTTTTCTAAACACCTTGAGAAAAGGCTTCAAACACTCAAGAGCACACTCACATAGACACAAACATGCACACTCCAAACACCTCTGACAAATATATCAAATACTGTACCTGCTGGGCTGAGTGGTTTTCTCTATCAAATAATACAAGCACTCAGCCCTCTCTAGATCTGTGCTCCTGAGAGCTAACAAAACAACAAGTTTGGGGTGCACTGAGAGTGTCTGTGGGCAACAAGTAGCTTGCATGTAGCGCGCTACACCTCAGAACCGCGTGCAGCACTGAGAAGCTTTGCTTTATGGAGGCGTCAATTGGCAGGGTTCAGCAAGCACCATGAAACAGAAGCTAAATGAATCCAATCCTGGCTCAACGTTTTCTTATCAGCTCCTGCACGATACTGTCATGGATCCTGCTGGAGAATTTAAGGATTCTTCATTCCTCGTAAGGTGGTAAAACTTTAAAACTGCCTGTCAAAGTTTGTAGTTTGCTCCCTTTATGGAGGCTATGGATAAGCTTGAATTCATGATGGATTCCAAGTTTTCAAGGCAGGAAAAAAGCAAAAGGTCTTATTAAAGCTTCTCAAACGACTAAAGCATCATCCACATTTCTATTGTTAAACTGTAATGCTCTTCATGTTCACTTATGAAATATAGTGAAAGACACAGCTTTCATTTTAATGTCAGGCACAACAATGCAGACTTGTGAGACATGTCCCAGAATAGATGTCACTGTATATGTGCAATATATATATATATATATATATATATATTATATTGGCAATCAATATTTTTTTATATATTCAATGACTCAAATGGTGTGTAACGTAAAAGGTGTTGCTCATAGTGATGAACCCACAGAATTATCACCCAACCTTGCAATCCTTGTGAGCAGGTTCTACATCAATGTTTTGGTTTTATGGAAAGCAATGTCACCGTTTTGGTTCACTCTCACTGCTCTCATTAACCTTGTTTCCAGCAACAGCCGGCAACTATTTTTCAGTGAGAAAGCTCTGATAAACCCCTATATGCTACCTGCCCAGCACCAGATGGCAAATGGACAACGTTGGTGAACAAAGTACATTTAGCAGCTAAAAAGCCAGATATTCCCTGAAAAAAGGATCGTAAATATAGGACTTGAATTCTCCAGTTGGCCAAGAACAACTCTTAATTAATCAAAATGTTCAGTGTCTGCTGGGTTAGCTGCTTTGCAACTTCATAGAATGAGAACATGTCACTGTTGTGTTTACAGGCTGTTCTGCTTTCCCCAAGTGGCCATATAAATCAATTAATAAAAGATGTAAATATAAAATACATATATGGCGACAATTTAGAGGACCAACCAACATAAAGTGTCTTTGTAAGAGATTGGATCAACATGAGCCTCCAGAAACTCCCATTGGTGTTTACCTGGGTTGAGAGCTGATGACTGCAAAGACCATAGTATATTATTCACACCGTTTTCATACCCCTTGTGACAAGTATGGAAGCATCTGCATTTGTTATGATCTTCCACTTATGTATTCGGGTTCAACTTAATTTTTCGCCTACCTGTAACTATTAATTGCGAACCTTTCCATTCTTTAAATGTCAACTGTTGGTCAACCAGTTTCGGGCTGCAACTAACAGTTCTTTTCATTATCTATTAATCTACTGGTCATTTTTAATGGACTGCGTTGATTATTGTCAATTAGTCTTATAATATAGTGAGAAATGCCCATCATAAATTCCTCACATTTAAGAATCTGAAACCAGAGAATATTCCAACATTATTGCTTCATATGAGTTTATCATGTAATCCATAATCAGAATTGTTGGCGATTAATTTACAATAAGTCGACTAACATTTTACGCACTTATATTTGCAAGTTAAAATAAGATACATTTTCTGTTTCTAACTCCTGAGTTAAAACCAAATCAAGCCACATATGCTACACATATTTTGCTGATGGTGTAACTGAAGCTGAATAAAAGTACGGAAATGATCATTTTGGACAGAACAAGTTGGTACTTTTAGATCATCTGTAATGTGCATGTAAGAGTAAGACCGTGTGTATGAAAAATAAAATATCACCACTAATTATAAGATGGAATAATGTCAGTGAAGGGCAGCAGGGTAGTGTATAGTTGTATCCACATGGAGGCAGTGTGGCACTAGCTGTGTGTGTGTGTGTGTGTGTGACGGAGGTGATGCAGTAGAGTCAGTAAATCAAAGCTCTGCGCCCCACAGAGAGGCTGAGGCAGCGGCTGACCTCTAAGTCCTCAGTGGCTGCCGCTACAATGTGAGGGCTCTAATCTCCCTGCAGGATGGACCCAGCGTCCACAAAACAAACTACAGCCACAACCCCAACCTCACAAGCATGTACATATTTACCTTTCAAATGCACACTGTGTGCAGTCTGACACAGGAGAACCCATTTTTCCTGCCTATATCCAACAGCATTGTAGTAAACCAGCCGACACGAGCGTGGAAGCTTTGTACATCATGGCCTAATTAATCAGTCATCATCATCACCAAACCACTGTAGTAGCAAACCCTTCAGGGCAGAGGACGCTTCATGTGAGGAGAACACAATGTCCAAGAAAAGGTCTGCTATTCCGAGCAAACGTACACCCCCGCCCTAACACCCACATGCACAACTCCCTCGCTCTCCATCCAGCCCTCTACAGCAGTCACAACACGGCGGCCATTTTAGATCTATAAATCAGAATGCATGGCGTCACGCCACTGTGTATAACCTTATGTGGCTTCTCTCTCTCTCTCTCTCTCGCTCTCTCGCTCTCACACTGCAGCAGAGGAATTGAGGGAAGGATGTGGAGTGTAAAAAACAGCGAAGATGGAGGAGAGAAAATTCTAGAGAGGACGCGCAAACGAGATGTCCTCAAGTTGAGCCTTTTGATGCTGGTGATAATGACGTCCAATGATGCTACATAGAGGGAGAGAAATGTGTTCATCAGTGTTTGTGTATGTGATTGTATTTATGTTTAAGTGTGTGTGAGGATTGAAACAGAGGGTCATGAATCCAGGACACATTAGGTATAGTTCAGAGTGTGTGTGTGTGTGTGTACATCTGTATAACAAATCCCATCACACAGCCACATTATTGGGTCTCGCCTCCTATTTGACGACAAGGTAAACCTTTACATTTTGGGGCAAAATTTGGTTTTTAGTTACAGTTAGAGTTGGGATTAGGCATGTACTGCTTATGGTTAAATCACCAGGGAATGAATGTAAGTCAATGCAATGTCTTCCTGAGTGACAAAAACATTTGTGTTTGTGTGCGTGTGTGTGTGTGTTCACTCAGCCCAGTCAGCCCTTCCTTTCTTCACGCCTGTCGGAAAGACTCCCCTGTCAAAGGCATGGCTGAACGGGTGCATCTCTCTCTCTCTCTCTCTCTCCTCTTTTCTGACTCTCTTTTTACCTCCCTCCATTGCTGACTCCCTCTCTCTCTCTCCCATGTGAGCACAGACCATCGCTTCGTGCTACCAAGTCCTCCCTGCTCTCCAGCCAAGCGAGAGAGCCCCTCTCGCCATCACCATCGCCAGAGAGACGGCCTCGGGACACAAATAGGACGTGACACCCCGAGAGAGGGTGGAGGTGGAGGAGCAAGAAGAGGAGGAGGATGAGGAAAATGTACTCTCTCCTCTCGTCCTACCCTACTGTCTTGTCTCTCTCTGTCCCCCCCCCTCGGAAGGCCTACGGCTGCAGAGTGGTGGGGACGAGACGCGCATTGACATAGAGTTTGTGACACGCGATGACTCATGGTGAAGCCATTTGAGGAGGGATATGACCTCAATTCGGCGATTTATGTAATCATCCCTTAGTCCACTCCTGTTACTGGTGTGTGTGGTTACCGCCATTTATCATTTCTCTGGTTACTCTGCATCAATTTATTCATTTTTTGGTGTCCTCATTTCAGTCTTAATCACAAATATGTAAATAATGTCTTAGGCTTACAAATGTATATATAATAATTTAGCAGTGGTGGAAGAAGTACTGAGATCTTTTATTGCAAGCAAAATTGCAAAGTCCTACATTCTTATTTTACTTAAGTAGAAGTATAATAGTACTCATTAGAAAATCAAATGATGCCTGTAAAGGTGTTACGTTATTGAAGTATTTGGGATTATCATTGTTGATGCATTAATGTGTAAGCAGTATTTCATATTTTAGCTGGTCTAGATGAAGCTAATTTTAACTACTTTATATACTGTTCTACTACTATAATACTGCATATTTCATTAGCTGATCACATGTTTTTCATGTAAAAATATTGATCTTTAACTAGTAACTACAGCTGCCAAAAAATCTTGTAAAATAAAAGATTCCCTGTGAAATGTAGTGGAGTATAAAGTATAAATAAAATAAAAATACTTCAGTAAAGAGCAAGTACCTCAGAAAACAGAAAGTTGTACTTAAATAAAGCACTTCAATTTACTTAGTCAGAATGTACAGACAAACGACAACAAATGGTTTGTACGTTACTGCAAACTCTTGATCTCATTTGCACAGACCTAGAGCCAAGGTATCATTCCCTGCAGATGCACACCTCAACTTCGGCGCATGCAAAGCCCTTCAACCTGTTAAAAATGTAAATACACTTTGAGTACTGCCGAAAGCAAAGCTACTCTGTGGTACAATGCTGGTAACAGATAGACTGTGGTTCTGCCTGAAAACACATGAAGTAGGCTGACATGATACTTATCGACTAGTCCACGGCACCCCGCTTGCCCTCGATGACCTCAGGGAGAGAGACGGAGCGGGAGTGATGGAGAGAGGACGAAGAAGGAAGACAGACGGGGAGAGAAAAAGACAGTGATGGTGCAGAGACACGCAGGGAGAGACTGAGGGAAGGAAAGGAGGAGAGCATGGGAGATTATATCCAGAGGCTGACAGAATGAAAACAGACTGTAGTGAGGTGGTGAAAAAGCAGTCTGAAAGATAGAGGATATAATGAAAGAGTAGTACAATATGCTTCTTGTTCCTGCCAGGTTCTGTAAAATGCCTTATATGTAAAACATTAGTATACATCACTGTGTGTGTGTTAAAGGATGTGCATTTAATCTGTGAGTCTGTATGCACAGAGGATGAAGAGTTTTTTTTCCCCACTGCCCTGCTCTGTTCATCTCTCTTTCTCCGCGCGGGTCAGGCATCCATTTTAGCTGGGCTCTAATCTTCAGCGAGCGAGGAAGCCAACACTCCTACATTTTGAGAGGGTGAGAGGATGCACACACTTCAGTCTCGGAGCGAGGCGGTGCGCGCTCCTACGTTGTTTTGTTGTTGTCGTTTTATTTTCCCAGGGCAAACAACAAGTAGCTCAACATCCGAAGACTGAAAAACGCAGAAGATCATCCCTGCATTCTTGTGAAAAGCGATCGCCTTATAACATTTCAGCTGCACTGTACATAATGTTTTAATATCAATATCTCACGGAGGGGTGGCCATTTACCTTCTGGCAATTAAAAAGTTATTTGTGGACAATATCCCTCATCATTTTCTATTAACAGGTTACATCTTTGCGATCGATCCCTTTAGCACAAAGCAAAAAGATTTCCATGTAAAGCACAGACCGATTATAAAACGCGGGAGCTGGGGAATAGCTGGAAGGGTAAATCTACTTTTGAAGACATTCCAAAATGAGAGACGTGAGCTTGTGTGACCTGAAGCCCGATTATGAAACCTGCTGATGCTGCGCCCCGTTTTAACAACCCCCGGGCTTCTCCTCTAGACTTCTAGCCCCAAACGATCCCCGCCTTTTTTTTTTCAGCCATCATCTGAACCCCAGCTTCCCCCTTTCAAGCTCATTAAGTTAGGATGCCTTATCAGAGGGCACACTCACCCCTCCAAGGCCCTACATACATGCAATATTCAAGCTGGCTTGATAAAACCTATTGTTCATACATGCACACACACACACACACACACACACACACACACACACACACACACACACACACACACACACACACAGAACCCCCGTTCTTCCATTTTTCACTCCAAACCCTAACCCATCTCTAGCCCACCCCCCACCACACTCTCCTCCTAATCAACTCTTCCCAACCATTCTCTCTCACCCTCCACTCACCCCCACTCCCCCTTACCAAGCTCTGGGGAGACACATTTTAGCAGAAAGGGAGGGATAGAGAGAAAGAGAGAAGGGGAAAAGAGAGACAGAAAGACGGGGGAGACAGAGGGAGAGAAAGAGATGCACTCCTCCTCTCTGCTCTGCTGCCACAGCGGCTTGGCTACAGAAGCCTTTGATGTTCTGCAAATTTCAAATTTCATTATAGAGAACCCCCTTCTCCTCTCCCCTCCCTTTCCCTCCTTCTCCTCCCCTCGCTGCTCTTTGCGCTTAAACAAGCTTTTCTGCCCCCGCCCTCCCCAATGCTGAAGTTAAGAAACTGAAAGCCCTGCAGAAGAGACTCTTCATATGGGTTAATTATTCATTGGGCTGTGCGTGTATGTGCCAAATGTATGTCTGTGTGTGTCTGTACGTACATGCGAGTGTGTATGAGTCATGGGCTGGCAGTGGGGTGGAATACTGGATTTTGTGATGCCTGTCTTATCTCCGATCGTCTTGGAGCGCCTCCACGCACTCACTCTTGTCACTCTACCGAACAAGCACTCACTTCCCCCGATACGAGAGCATTGGCCTTTAAGGATAAAACACACAGTCGCACACAACCTCGCGTGCACATACGGATACACACAGAAAGCCCTTCCTCTGTACAGATGCCATTTTCAAGCCAGGGCGTTCTTGAGACTCAGCATCAATGCGGCAAGGCAACCATTTCAGGGCAGGAAGCTGCCATTTTGGTTGAGAGCGTGTCAGCTGCTTTGAGAAGATATGTGTCCCAGTGGCCCTCAGATGAAACTGGGGTGCCACTGAAGTGGTTGACAGATTGGTGGTGTCAGCAGTGTTGGTGGGGAGAGAGAAGGGGAGAACAAGAAAGAAGGAGGGAAGAGTCTGAGTGCTGTTTCTCCTCTGGATGTTCATAAATGAGTGTTTTTTGAGTGTCTACTGTAAACTGGGTTAAGGTTCTCAGCCTTTCCCCGGCATGGAGGTTTTCAAGAAGATAATGCTCGATATAACAGCCTTTTTTGTGCTGTAACCTGAACCCATTGAACCTTTGGCTGTTTTTGGTTGGTTTTCACACCGTTTATTCAAGGGCTTATGGTGTAGTTATTACATGTCTTAGCTAGGCATTACAAGGCTTCTAAATAAAAGAAATGCCATCAATTGTGATGTCAGTGGAACTATAGATAGGACAGTTTTTTGTGAATTTCTAAAAAAAGATATTATCAATATTTTTAGGGAGGGTGGAGGGGGATTAACATATATTTGTATACTGTATGAATCGATAGATATAATCATCAGCAGATGGAGTTTGCTCAGTTGTTAGAGATTTTTTTCAGGGGATTTTATGAACTTGTCATGTTGGCTAAAATTTTTGGTTCAAGCGCATTAAATGATCATTATATCAACATTTAATGATTAACAATAACGTTTAACACACCCAGTAGAGTGTGCGCCCCATGTAGACTGAGTCCTTGGCAGCGGCCTGGGTTCGAACCCAACCCGCGGCCCCTTGCCGCATGTTGTCCCCCCCTCTCTCCTTTCCTGTCTTCAAACTCTCCTATCAAAAAAGGCCATAAAAGCCCCAAAAAATGTTGGCCCTACATTTCCCATCAAGCTTTGAGCAATGCATAAAGTCTGTGCGTTCTTTAATTTCCGGTTTTATGTTTGTAAAGACAGCGATGGTGCATGGCTTATAAACCTGGGTGGTGGGTGTGTGTGTGTGTGTGTGTGTGTATGTGTGGGGTCACCGTCAGTTGATAGCCTGTCAGTCAGTCATGGCCCTCTGATCTGATTGCCCCCCCCCTCCTGCTTCCTGGTCTCAGCTGCCACTCCTCTTTCACCTCTGACCCCAGCCCAAGATCAAGGTTGGGAGGTTGTCGCCCTGGCAACATGAACAGGCCTGTGGCCCGTGACTGCTGACCCCGGGACCCCTAAGTAACCATGACGATCATAATTTGCTCCCCTCTGCCCCCCTGCCAGCTTCTCCATGAATACCATTTAGAAGGGGAGCGATGAACAAACCAAAGTGATGCAGGGATCACTGGATTGACGGACTAATGGACGGACGGCCAGATGGAGTAAAGAACAAAAGGGGGACGCGTGTGCCACTGAAAGGACTAGCTTTAGAAATTAGTGTCGATGATCTATTGACCCTCTTCCTCTCTTAGAGTTCAAGAAAGAAAGGGTCACCGATTGGACAGAGGTGGCTTCGCTTGACTAAACAGCATCAAACTCTAAGAGGTCACCACTCCAGAGACTGTATTTTAATTCTTATTCAAATAACTTGGACAACGCCACGCCAACGGTGTTTTGAGTGTTTTGCTCATTCTCATTTTGTTACAGACATGATATACAAATCACAAACATCTAGTATTTAATGTGGCTGTTTGTAACTTTCAGTTTGTGGTGATTCTAGTGACCAATTTGGTCAAAAGCGGTAGTGTTTTTACCACACCTGCTGTCGTAAGAGATCTTTTGTTTATGGTGCTGTATTGCCCAATCTTTCATTTAGGCTACAATAAGACAATAAGTTACAGATGCATCGTTGCATTTCAAGTGTTGTATACGGTAACTTTAGCCTACTTTGGATGAATCGAGAGCTAAACCGGATATCACTGTCATGAACCAAAGCAGCCATTACTACAACAGATAACTTCTAAAATAAAATACAATAGGCCTAAATGAAGAAATCTCCTGCTACCTTTTACCTGGCTGCATGAATGTGTTACTGTAGAGCCGTTCTGCTTGCCGTAAACCATTTTGTGACTTTGTGGGAAAAATCGTATTAATGAAAACTAAAAATAGCGTTCTTTTCACTGTTAGTCTCGTTTGCTGTTACAGGTCATTTATGATCATCAGATGAAAAAATAAACTGTTTCAGAAACATTAAAAAGTTACATAATAGTAACTTTAAAGTTACCTCAGAACTGTAGACCTGTATGATGTACGTGAGGTTGGGGCAATGGTTTGTATGTTATGCATCGACACTGAACAGCAAATTACAGAAAATGTTATCCATTATTCACACTTTTTCAACAGACGCTTAACTTTACTTCACATATGGTTTGGTTATATGCAAAGCCATGCTCGGGTAAGTATCATAATGAAACCTTCTGATGTGCGTGTGTGTGTGTGTGTGTGGGTATTATACCTGCTGGAAGGCCACTTTGCTTCTCAATGCAAGCTCCTGTTGAGTGGGGTTGGATGTGTAAATGGCTGAACGATACTGAGTACCACTGTCATTCTGCTGCCTCATACCTGCGTAAACACACAAGACACCCCACAAATAAGCATAATTACCACAATCGCCACAGACACAATGTCATTTGCATGTAAAAGGTTTTCACTATTATGTCATCATCCTGCATCTTGAATTCATGAAGCCAAATTAATTCAAAGATCAGAGCAGATTTAGGCTATCATTAGCGAGGCGGTGTGTAGGTGTATGGGCTCATGTACGTAGGTGGGTGTATTTTCTTTTTCTGTCATCTATGTGGCACTGTCAAAATTTTCATCAGCTTTACATCAGTGTGTTTAGAGTAGGGCCAGGCTTAGTGTACCTTGACTAGGAGGCCAAACAGCTGCCATCATTTCTATGCTTTTCAGAGGCTACAATCCTGAGCAGCTCTGGCATCCATGGCCCACTCCACTGCAGGTTTCTGTCTGTCTTTTTCTCTTACCCTCTCTCTCACTCAGCCTTTGTTTCTTCTTCTTTGGTGAAGAGTGTCATTCTTCTCTTCATCTAGCCTTCTAAATCCTTGTCTTTCTTCAATCTTTGGCCTCCAGTTTTGAGCTGGGGCGAGTGGCATGTGTGTGTTCTTTAAGTCTTTTACAGCTTTGCTTTTCAGCCTGCAGATAGCAACTGTGGCTTAGTTTGTTTAAGCAACACATTTCCTTATCTTCCAGATAAGTGCCACTGCCACTTAGGTTGGACAAACTTGAACTACTGTTCAGTGATTCTCAAAGATCAATGGTATATATATCAAAGGCTACATCAATGGAGGAGGTGATTCTGCTTCTGTCGAAGTATGTTGAAGTGTATTTGTCATGCAACAGTATTACTGTTTCTATTTCTTGTTATCCATTTCTTCTTGTTTTCGATGGAATTTCCTTAAAGTAACTATACGTAACTTTTTAATGTTTCTGAAACTGTGTAATTTTTCATCTGATGATCATAAATGACCTGTAATAGCAAATGAGACTAATAGTGCAAAGAAT
The DNA here is from genome assembly GCF_004354835.1 of Perca flavescens. Lineage (NCBI taxonomy): Eukaryota > Metazoa > Chordata > Actinopteri > Perciformes > Percidae > Perca > Perca flavescens. The sequence continues at coordinate 18,475,571 of NC_041350.1, forward strand.
GCTATTTTAATGTAGTTTTTATTAATGCCTCTGCCCGGGTCCGATTTTTCTCGCAAAGTCACAAAATAATTTACGGCTAGCAGACTGGCTCTAAAGTGACACATTCTAATGGGTCACAGATTTCAGCATAACACCGGAAAAAAGCCTCTTAGAGTATCCAGCCAGGTAAAAGGTAGCAGGAGATTTCCCCATATAGGCCTAATTGTATTTTAATGTTATTTTAGAAGTTATCTGCTGTAGTTATGGCTGATACTGGGGCAGGGCCATCACAGAAAAAAAGGAAACTAAACGAAGAACAACTTTAGCTAAAAGGAAAAGTGACAGACGACGGGCAAAAACCCGAGTCAAACTGGGTTGGGCTTTCAACAGATGGAGACAATTATGGGATTGTAAATTATTTAAAACTGACCTCGAATTGGCCCTCAGGTAGCCTATGTAACATGTCTATTTCATTCATGAAATAACTTTACAATGCGCAATGTGGTTCTACATCAGTAGCCAACATTAAATTACATCCCTCTTCTATTTAGCGCCCGATTTTTATTTATTTTCAGTCTGTGTTTGTGTTGGCCTACTATTTTCCTTTCCCTTGTCCTCCTGTACTTGTGTAAAGCGTCCTAGGGTTTCATGAAATACGCTATATAAATGTATTATATAAAGTTATTATTACATTAGTTGCTACTCCTAATGCTTTGGCAGGGATACCCGGTTTAGCGCACGATACATCCAGAGCAGGCTAAGTGACCGTATGCAATACTTGAAATGCAACGATGCACCTGTAACGTTTTACCTTATTGTAAATGAATGATTTTCTGTCTGAGCAAAACATTCATCGCAACCATATGACCTCCCGGTAACACTAACGCAGTAATACAGTGGGCAATACAGCACCATAAACAAAATACCTTTACGACAGCAGGTGTGGTAAAAACACTACAGTTTTTGTCCAAAGCGGCCGCTAGAATCAACACAAACTGAAAGTTACATAAAGCCACTTTAAAGCAATATTACCTAATTATTTTATGTTAGCAAACGGTTGCCTATTTACACATCAGATACAGAGTGGCAATAGCATTCGTTCGGAGTCGTGTTTGTGTCCTTCCAGAAAACTTGAGTCATTGACTTCCCTTTTTGCTCTGTTTTGGCTAAATGCCAGCTAGTTGGTTTTCTTTATTTCTGTTAAAAACAGCTGTCTGCTGAGGTTGGAAAGGGGTTGCTGAGAGCGGTAAGAGTGAACCCAAACATTGAGCTGTAAAACCAAAGCAATGAGCAGAAACATGCTAAAATGAGGGGCAACTACAGAGGTAAGTGATAATTATCTGTGGGTTGGAACCCCTTTCATACTATACATTATTGTTTAATCCATTGTAAATATAAAATATTGATTAGTACTTATTATTTTTAGTAATTAGTAAAACAGTTCTTCTCTAAATTGTAATGCGTGATGAAGGAAGTCAGTTTGTGTGAAGAAATGTCTATTGTGCTCTAACAGGAGAGGGAAATGTGTCAAGTCTATCTATAGGAAGCACAGATGACACGATAACATGATGAAGAAAACAACATAATTAACCAATCAGATGTGGCCACTGTAAGGCCAGTGTTCCTTTGCCACATTTGTAGTGCTCGTCCCCCGTAGGATTTTCTTAAGAGATAAGGTCTTTTGCCCATATAAGCTTTAACACGTTCATTGTGTTCATGTACATTTTGTCAAACAACATACCGTAGGTCACATGTTAATATTTCTCTATGTTGTTTTCTATTTATATTGTGGGAGAAAAACTGATTTTCACTGAATATGCTGACAAGCTGGAGCCACAAGATGCTGGCGTCTCCCCAACACAGTGATCTGCATATCTTGTTCTCTTTAGATTATGTTACCTTACATCATAGAGTGTCACAATCTATCTGGGACATAGTCTGTTTAGATATAATATAATGGCTATAAGTATTCATCTGGTCTTCAATCAAATCAGAGCAAACAAGCAGACGTTTCCCGCTCTCCGACACACTCTGAATGCCTCAAATAATTTGCTTCACTGAAAATTTCCCCAACAATATTAAATGCTTGAGTTGTTCAAATAGATAAAACCTTGTATTGTGGAGTTTACCATGTTAAACAAAATGTATCATTCTCTGTTTAGTACAGAACGTATTGCCTTTAACATCTTCTCTATCAAAAATACAATGCATTTTACATTTAAAATCTTTTATGGCAGCCCTAAGTAAAGGTAACTGACATCTGCATCACCTTAAAGTGAATCACACGGTTAGCCTTAGGGAGAAAAACAAAAAGGAGTATGTGTACCTTCCTCTTTTCAGATTTTTAGAGTTTAAAGTGAAACATTGCAGATTTTCAACCAGCTCTGTGTCACTGCAGTGTTTGCAGACCATGTCAATTTTGATTGGTTGCCAGGCTTCAAGGAGTAGGGTCTTACCTAATATGAGCCTGTCAGAGGTCAGACACCAGTTGAGGAAAATTTTATTTAATTTTTATTTATATTGATTCCAGTGGGGAAATTACAATTTACACTCTGTTAGAAATCACCACACACACAGAAAAACAGATGTCAGAGTGAGTGGGCTGCCAGTGCTGGACCAGCACCCTGAACAGTTGGGGGGTACGGTGCCTTGCTCATGAGCACTATGGCAGTGCCCAGGAAGTGAACTGGGATCTCTCCAGCTACCAATCCACACTCTATATTTTTTGGGTCGGTATGGGGACTTGAACTAGCGACCCTCCAGTTCCCAACCCAACTCCCTATGGACTGAGCTACTGCCACCCCAAAAAGTAGTGGAAGAAGAGGAGAGGGGCGTGCTAGACGATAACCGCAACTCAATGTTGAGACCTTGATGGACCATGAACAATAACCCTCCTTTCTGAAGTATTTGGTTTTTGTCTGCAATTTGATAGTCTTGCATTGCCAGACCTTTCTCCACAGCGCAGCAGAGGAAGGTCTGGCTAGTCCACACAGCAGTAAGGGATGGGAGAAAAACATGCTCTCGTTTATTGGCATTTCTTTAAACCACAATCCTCTTGGGAGGTGCTAAGTTCGGAGCGGAGCCACGGTGCCTTGTGGAACATGTGTACGTTCAAAGGTTGTTTTAGTCGTGCAACAGAAAACTCAGATTGGACAGATAATCCAGCTAGCTGTCTCGAGTTACCCTGCAGAGATCTGAGGAGCCGTTAACCATAGTCCTCAGAAATTGACCGGAGTTTAAAATTACAACACAAAGAAAGCGGAAAGTACCGGGACATCTGAAAACGGACATCCAAAAAGATTGACATCCGGCAGAATTTCCGGCAGAACGAGAGCAATCCGGAAAGTGGAATGCCGTGGACATAGACTAGCAATTTGTTAACCCAAAATTGAAACTGAACCAAAGCTAAGCTTAGTGCAAGATTGGTTACCTGAGAGGACTGGAGTGGGCTGTCCTAACAACGTGGGTAGAGCTACGGAAAAACAAATTTCTTTTGTGTAAGGTCTGCACCCTTTCTTGTTGCTGGCAACCACAGGCATTAAGTGTATGTTGTGGTCTGTTAGTAGCTGGTAGTCATAAGGCTTAGTTTTAATTAAATCCCCTTAACCTAACAACAAATCATTTTACCAGTTGCAATGACACAATCACAATGCTAAAATGGTGATGTTTAGCAGCTATAATCATTTCCACTGTCACCCTCTTAGTTAGTAGTTAAAGTATTGAACAACATTTTGATTTGGTGATCCCACTAAGATGAGGAGTCAGCACCGTCAAAATTATTCCAATTCATCATGAATGTCTGGACCAAAGTGGTGGACCGACCTACATGTTAAGGAAAAACAGCCCAACTCATTACAGAAGCATTTAATGAATTCTCAATCAAGGAGAAATTCAGATTACACAGTACAGTGTAGGTGCCATCCTGTAAGGTGTATTTAAACTCATGCTGGAGGCGTTAAGTTTAGCTGAACCTTAAATGTAAACAAATATATTGTGGGCGCTGTAAACACATATGCTTAACCCAAATTTATCAGCACAGACAGAATGTGCTGTGTTTACTTTCTTCCTGACCTTGCCAGGATGAGCAGCAGTGTGTTATCATACATCTGTTACGTCTCCCGTCTTCTATGGAGACAGAGTTGAACTACTGCTCTATCTGGAAAAGTTAGAAGTTATGTTGGACACTGAACTGAATGAGACCTGGGGTACCACTGTCTCAACTTACATTGCATTAGTTTGTAAGCTGGAAATTCCACCGTACTACAGACCACCATTGCCATCCAAAATGTGCCATGCTGCTAGCGTGGCTAAAGCCACCTGTAATATCATATTCTACATATTTCATAAACATGTATTTTCAAATGTAACTTCTTTCCATATATTTTGTATTTATTATTCAACCCACGCTCTCATATGTCTGTCTCTGCATCCATCTCTACCCTCACCCTCTTTCTCTCCATCTCTGCAGTGCTGGATGTCGGCCATCTTGCCCCCAGCGCTGTTGTTCAGTGATGAGGCTAATGGTGGTCCCTGAATCAAAGGCCACCGAGCCACTCTGCCATTGGCTGTCCACCAGAGCCTTTACTCTGATTGGCTGGCTGGCAGGGGTCTTGTAGCTTTGCTGCTCCCTATGACCTTCCCTGCTGACCCCAAGCTTCTGACCCCACACACACACACACACACACACACACACACACACACACAATCATGTGTGGACAAAACATGCATTAAATCATGAGGAAAGCCTATATGATATAAACATTATATATCATGAAACTATAGTTGGACAGCTGTAATTTGATTCCAGCTATTTTACAGCAGAACAAGGAATATAATGTCTACCTAGCAGGAAAGGTAGACATTTAATATCTCATATAAGAAAGTAAAGACGACAAAGGCTTTTTATCACAAAGAAATAGTTAATGATGTATGGAATGTCAAAGAAAGGTCAAGAGACAAACACCCTTGAGTAGTAGTAGCTGCTTCAAACGCATCAGACGAGGAGTTACTCCCTAATCAAAAAATTAACACCATCCAAAACATCAGCCTAGGATTTGACTATACTAAGTCCAAATGCATTCCCAAAAGCATTCAGTCCTCAAAGAACTACAACGGCAACAAATACCAGCCAAAAAGCTCTGATTCCCCCCCATCCTGCCTCCGCCGTCTCCCTCTTGCTCTCTCCATTTTTAACAGCCCCCTTCGTTATTTTCTCCATCCATCAAAGGCGGCAGTAATTATTAATGAGAGCCTCCCTGTTCTCTCTGCATTATGCATGAGAGCCTTGCCTCTGAAAGCAGAGGGTAATGGGGGGTGGACAGAAGGGGAGGGGCTACGGGTCACACACACACACACACACATAGCCTCTCAGGGTCAGTGACCTACGCCCACAAAGCCAAAAATATTAATTAATATACCCCCCCCCCCTAAATAACAAAATTTAAAAGTAGCCCCTTCAACACAAAAGCCAAAATCAGACAAAATGGAAGGGTGGTGGGGGGAGTAGCTGCTCTCTCGAACAGACATTCATGCACACACCTGCGTACACAAATGTCCATGCATACACTTTTGGGCTTGCTGTGATTAAACCTGCTGAGATTTCTTGCAACTGTAAAATCTCTTCCAGTGTTTTCCCTTGCACACACAAAAAAAAAAGAAAAGAAAAAAGGCACCGCTCAGCTTGTCCCTGCTGGCTGTTGAGGATAGAAGCCTGCCATTTCTCCCATTGCCAACTTCACCTTCACTTCTTCCTTCTGCAAATTGTGCTCATTCAGCCTTTTGTCTTTGGCTCTTGCCTTATCCCTCCCACATTCATTTCCCTCCACCTTCCATTCCCTTTTCTTTGTAACCACAAGTACATATATCTTGTGTGCATAGTGTGGTAGAGGGATAGTGAAAGAAGGGCTGGGGATGCACAGCCAGGCTTGTGATTTTAAGTTGCAGGCTAAAAAAAGGAGAAACAGCAAGAAGGTACATTAATCAGATTAAAAGGGAAGCTGCAGAAGAACTGGTAAGGAGGGAGGTGAAGATGAAGAAACAGAGGTAGAAATTACAGGCCGGCATACGAGTGAGAGCACTGTACCAAGGCGTGCAACGCCCCTCTATAGAACCAGTGGCCTGACCCCGGCTTATTCTCCCTTAGCGTCTTTTTACACGACGATCCTTCATCCATTAACCACTGTAAGAGCTGAGATTAGCCTCACCTCTCGACCTCTTTATGTACCGTTGCAGCTTTCCATATGTCTCTTTCAGCTCCCTCTCTGTATCTCAGGAGCATTCAAATGGATGTCAAACAAAAAGAAAGATTGCAAATGATGCAAAAACCCCAACCCTTTAATCACGGAGACGAAAGAATAAACATTTCAGCAGTCAAGCTATATTGTCAGTGTCCGCCATTGTTCAAAATGTTTTTGCATAATTGGCGATTTTTTGCATCCTTCTGAGCGTGGAGGACAAACATTCAAAGTGAATTCGGAATTATCGCATTTGGCAGTGCTTACCAATTAGACTGCAGCAGAATGAACACTAATGAACAATCTGATGTGGTTTGTTTTTTTCTTCTTAATTTACCTCTTTATGCCTACCACCTACCTGCATTTCCCTACACTGTCACACAATGTAATACTTATTCACCCACTTCAGGTTGAGAGAGAGAACCCTGACACTGCCCTGCGCCCAAGCTGAAACATCAGTGATGATTATTTGGTGTTTTTCACACTGATGGAGTCTGACCAACAATCGTTAGTCCTACTATTTTGTCATAAAAGTACATCACAAAATAAAAAAGAAGTATAATGAGTTATAGGGCATTATACTTATAATTTTTTATTTTATACATCCCTGTGTGTGTGTGTGTGTGTGTGTGTGTGTGTGTGTGTGTGTGAGAGAGAGATAGTACTCAGGGTTGTGCCGTGCCCCGCGGTCCTGTTACGACTGTGTGCGTGCCAGCAAAGCCCTCTCCTCCTCTCCCCTCTCAGCTGCTATTTTTGCCCTGTTATTATGTAAGCCGCTCCTGACGCGAGAGAAACAGAGGCAGAGTACGGAGTTGGGATGGTGAGAGCATCCCCAGTGGACACACATGTACACTCGCCTGCACATGCAAACACACACACACACACACACACACACACACACACACACACACACACACACACACACACACACACACACACACACACACACACACACACACACACACACACACACACACACACCATCTATACTAAGGGGAGTAAATATGTGACATATGCAAACATACAAAGCAAAACAGAAAGCAGTGTGCTGCTGGCTGTCAGATCGCGACACTAACCTACGGAGGCAACCTTTGACCAACAGCAGAACTGTGTGTGCCTTGGCAATAGTATTGTGCATGTGTGTGTGTGTGTATTTAAGGTGCACATGCACATCATGTAGATTACTGCAGTAACTATCGTCATGCGTTTCAAAAATCTGTTACATAGCTCTTCTTAGCTTCCATTTAATTCTCACTACTGGAGCAGTACTCTCTAACATGATCACTTCATGGTTCTGGGCATGTTGTCAGAGCACTGTGACTCTGGCCCTTACGCTGTTTATTTTTAAATCTAACAAGTAGAGCTTTTCCTACTGTTGTACTCAAATCAGTCCAGATGAGATCACAAGTTGAATTTCCTGTATTTAAATCTGTAATATTGTATGTTAAAGTTTGGCCATGACAAAAAAAAATACAGTGTTCACGTCAGCAGTTTCAGCAAATTCTGCAAATATATGGCGAACATTTCTATAATAACCTTCTGTCACTCCCACAACTAACACACAGCTTTGGGATCAATTTGTATACATCTATCATTTAACAATTTAAAAATTAAGTAAACTGAAATGTTATGACTATTATCCATTTCCCTGTAGGCAATGCATTTCTAAGACAGTACAGATTTTTCAAATGTCGCACATCTTATTTCAGAGCAAAAAATCTTTTAATTACAGTTTGTATGATTTTGTGTGATGTCGACTCAATTTTCCAACATTCAAATGACAATTTTGACAGCCTGAAATTAACACTGCAAATATTTAGGCTCTGTGTGCATTTCTGAGTTTGTGTGTGTTATCTGGTGGTAGTCATTATTATGCAAAACACTGATGCTGAGGTCTCTGTCTCTGATCAACAATTACAGCACAGGGTGGGATCTGATGTTTTCTTGTTTTTTGAAGTTGTAACCATCTTTCTTTTTGTTGTGCTCTTTCTTCCTTATCACTACCCCAACCGTTTTCCTTTTTCAATTTTATTTCTCCCATATTGTTTCAATTACTTTCTTATCTGGGAGTGTATTTTTTTCCATGCAAGGTGAACAAGTGCACAATAAATGCTGAGAATTATAGAGTCTTATAGAAAAATACTTAGGTTATAAAACGTATAACATAATCAAACGGAAACACATAACTCAACCCCCACAGCATGCACAGTCACACACACGTGCCGCAATCTCCATAAATTAGGACTGTCAGTGTGTGTGAGGGTGTAATAACTGACACGTGCTAATGAGAACGCCATTCTCAGCCAACCAGTGGACAGGGAAGGGGTTGGGTTAGAAGTGTGGGGGTGGCAGAGGTCACAGGTCAGGGGTCAAGGCCACCTCCTGTGGGGTTTGGCTTTAGATGGCTGGGGCATCCCCAAATTGAGGGATGTGGTGACACAAGGGGGACATGGGGGTACCCCAACAGGGAATTGGCGTGTGTCGTAGCCAGCTGGGGTGAAGATATTATATAAGGGAATATTCATGCTCATTTTAATTGTCAGAAAGTAACTGCCACTAGCGTGACTCGGCAGATGGAAGACTTGGCTTGATTTATGTCTATTTTGTGACCTGACCATATCCATGCTGGTGTATATGTGATAAGCCATTTTATACTCTGTGTGATAAGCTATTTTTTTTAGCTAAAGACAGGCTATAAACCCTATGCAGAAACTACACAACACAGCTTACAAAAAAATAAAAAAAACATAAAAAGCTCAAATGGATAAAACTGGGCACCATCACTGATTTTTGAATTTGGCTTGCTTATTTAAAAGACCTGTAATATATTTCTTTTCTGCTGTGTGACTCCACCGTCTACCTACAAGGGTGAGCGTGCATGTACGTGCAGGCGTTATCAAATGAGGACAGCCGCCACGGCCATCTTAGCTGTGCATTTGTGTTTTTGTGTCTATCGCTGTTCACTGACGCAGCATCAACAGCCCACACCATAAATACTGCATGGCCTCAAAAAATAGAGAGAATGGAGGGAACGAGGCAAGAGGAAGGAAAGGAGAGGAAAAGAGATGAGGAGGAAACAAAGAGGAGGGGAAAAGCCTCAGTTGTTAAGAAGAAGGGTGGCGGAGGACGGGGGGCGGGAAGGGGGACGGGGGGGGGGGAGGGGGGAGAGGAAGAGATGGGAGAATGGGGAAGGGGGGCATGAGGAGCTGGGAGGAGAGCGTTAAAAGTGGAGTGAGTGGATACAAGTCTGTTTGTGTGATGAGCGGATGGCCTCGGGGAGCGGTCGACTCACTGCGCTGCTCTGCGGATGTGCTGACGGGCTCCAGGCCGTTTGCTCGCCCCTCCGCTCTGCATGCTGCAAAGAGGACAGGGGTGGGGGTGGGGGGTGCAGGTGAGATGGGTGAGGGGGAGAGGAGACTGGAAAACTGGGAGAGAATGTGGAAAATGGATGGGGGAAGAAACTGAAAGGTGGAGGAGAAAAGAGGCATAAGAAATCACAGGGAGAGGAGGAAGGGACGTGACCTTATGTTTGAATAGGTTAAGGAGCAAAAAAGGGTGGTAGGGCAACCATGGGAGTAGCAGTAGAGTAAAAGAAAGGGATGAGATGACAGGTTGACAGGGTAAAGAAGTGGTCAGATAAGATGTGTCTATCCTCCACTGGGAGCTGAGGGTACGAGGGATAGAGGGAGCGAAATGGGGCCTATGTTCTGTAACAAGGAAGTATCCAATACACCAACTGACATGCCATTGGTGCAGCTGTGTGCACCCTCGGCATGCACGTGTGTACGTGTGTGTGTGTGTGTGTGCGCGTGTGTTCTGCCTATTTGCATGTACGCACAAATGGAGTAAAAGCTGTCTACAAGTAGGCATAATGACCACTTGTGCATAATGTGAAGTGAACAGTATGGTCCTGTATGGAAATGTGTGCGCAATTGATCTGCAGTGTGTGAAAGAACAGCAAGATGTGTTTGCATCTCACTAGTGATCATTCTAAATACATAAAATCATGTTTTCAACCCCCCACGATAAAACAGAGCTGCTAATGCCCTCTGACATTCAGATGTCACTTTGACTGTTGAGAGTTTACTCATGCTCGAGTGTTTCCATGCACACAAGTGTGAAGGTATGTTGCTGAAGAGTTGCAGACATAAGAAACTTCTAATATAAGAGCAAGTTAAATGGGGGGGTGGGTGGGGGGGTCTTTATGCAACATCCCAGGGAAGCCAGCAGATTGAGACTAGTGTTGCTGAATATGGAAAGAGGGCATACAGCAAAGGCTGCTGGGAGTTTCTGATTGGCTGCTAATGTTGCTATCCAGGCTACGATTGGTGGAGCTGGCGCAGCCCGACATCACGTTGTCGGGACTAAACCCTTTTGAACTGAGGCAAAGCAGAAAGGCACAGATCTCAACATACACACACACACACACACACACACACACACACACACACACACACACACACACACACACACACACACACACACACACACACACACACACACACACACACACACACACACACACACACACTAAAAGGAAGTAATGCATGCAACTGAATATGCATGTGAACAGTGTGTATATAAACCAGGCTAGGCTCTGTGTTGATCGTGTCAGGAGAAAACAGAATTCATAATGTTCCTGGGCTCGTCTCCATATATGATGATCTCTAGTGAATATGTGCAGTTGAAAGTGAAAAGAGCGAACTTCTTTAATTTCTCCATTCTCTTTTAAGCCCGGCTCTAAGGTGGACAGAATAAATTGGAGCTTAAGCATGCGTGAAGGCACAGCCAGCGGGCCCCTTTCCACCACTCCACGCCACATTTGTCAAATCAGAGGAATTTCTGCTACACGTGAACCCAGAATCGGAGAAGAGAGAAGCGGGAGGGATTCACATTTAAGTCACGCACAAGAAGTAACATTCCCATAAAAGAAAGTGTATTTGAGTTTGTGTTATTTCGGAATATGTCGCCTGGTCTCAACTGTAACAAAAAAAGAGAAACTAGCAGAGTTCATAGTCAATAAGCTGCATGCTATTAATAAAACATGAGATGAGACAAGGCAGTGAGTCAGGGGAAATGCATCACTACTCTTCTGGCCTCACTGCCTTTGCCCCGTAGCGTGTCGGCTCGACTCTGCCTGGGTCAGTAGTAAGACGTGTCTCTGCCCTTGGCTACAGTGAACAGGAGAATCTCCTCAGATCGGGATGATGTGGTTCTTGGATGAACCTTAATAGTTACTTGCGCCCCTGCCTCTTATCTTGTCAAAAATGTGAAGAACCTATGAAAACATAGAGCTGATCTGTCAGCTTTTTGTGCATAAACGTGTATTTAGGTCACACGGTGTATGAGAAAACAACCATGACAGATGCAAAAGAGATGACAGAACTGATGTGGGCAACGTCACTGAGTGTGTGAGTGTGCAAGCCTAAGGCTGAAGGTTGGGCCTATGAATCTTTGATCCATCTCTTCTCCAACTTGTCATGCTCCTCCCTACATTCAATGAATGAGCAGAGTACACACACACACACAAACACAGTACACACACACAGTACACACACACACACACACACACAATACACACACACACACACACACACACACATTAATGTTCTTACATCACCTCCTTCAGTGAGCAGAGAAAACAAGAGACTCGAAGAGATGGAGAGATGGGTTATGGGGGATGGGGTTCTTGTCGCTGCTGGTGGGGAGGGAGGACTGAAGAGAGACGAATGTCATTAAAGAGGAGAGGTGAGGAGACCAAGATCCTATGAAGATAAACATATTCGGCATGTTGTACAGAGTGTGTAGAGAAGGAATATGGAACCCAACCTCAGCCAAAAAGTAATTGCTAATAACTCCGTTGAATCATTTTGGGTAAATGTTACACCATCACAGCAAAGCCTAACCAGTTTCCCTTGATTAACAACTTTAGAATTGCTGTCAATGGATTAAAACCTGCCAATTAAACGCACTATGTACAATAAAATTAAAAATTAAAAATCATCAACATTACTCAACCCAGAAAAGACCAAATATAGCATAATCATTGCATCAGTCAGAAGCCCTTATGTGAAGTAAATGACAAAAGGCTGGTTTTACGTTGGATTAAGTACATGCACATGTTCCAACACAGAGGGCTATTCTGCAGTTAGGGCTTGGAACATGCACCACACTTTGCTCTCCATGGATGGCTGGATCTCCAACACATTAACACTGTCTGGCATTGACTTGCACCCAAGAGACCTCCCCCCATCCAACGTCTGGCCATCATCCTTCTGCTCTAATACACCCTGTGACCCTCGGGACGGGTCTTATTTGTGGGCGACTTTTGGGTTTGTGTGTACGTGTGCATGTTGCTACCTTGTGTAGGATCGTGGCTTTCCCAAAAGCGCTTCAACAGTTCCTCAAGGCTGACGTCTTTCGGGGAGAAGACAACCCTCACCACCTCGGTGTGACCAGTCAGACCTAAAGAAGAAGCACAAATTTGCATTATTCAAAATTAGTGCTGTACAATTAATCACAATTTTATCGAAATCGCAATGTGGACTAGTGCAATATCCAAATCGCAGGAGGGGGCACAAAATATGTGTCAAACCATTCTGAATTAAGTATTGTGGTGCTGCAGAGACATCCCAGCCTACAAATTGTATTCTACAGAGTAAAGAAAAAAAAAATCTTTGTTTTGTACAGATCCCCGTATCACACTTTTATGATTTTTATTTTATTTTAATATTTTTCAATGAAAATAAGAATGATAGAGAAATAATCATTCCCTCCAACATTGTGAAACATGTCGCAATATCAGTCAAAATAATACAAGTTTTTTTTCCTCATATCATGCAGCCCTATTAAAAATCAAGTTGTATGACATTTACACTCATTGCTCCCCCGTCCTCCTCATTCTACTCTTTCCCCCTAAATGCTGCAAAATGTTGGACACAATCATTGAGTAACACCCAAGTCATGTCTTCTCAAACTGGAAAAATTGCCTGTTGAAAACTGCTAAGGACAGATTATGTATAGCATTGTGTGTTCGGTGTGTCACTGAGTGCATGTGCCACGGGTAAAAGACATTCAGGATAAATCCACACTTATGGCACAATGGTAGATAAAGAGAGGTGCAGATAGAGCTAGAGAAGGTATACAGTCAAGTTTAAGGCTTACGGTGAAAGTTGCCAAAAAGCACACAGACACTGGCTCTTGTCTACAGCTGCCAGGACCCCAAAGCTTCAACAAGCTGCCTGCAGGCATTCTCAAACTGGTGGAGGCTTTAGGTCTCACATGCAAGTGCATGTGCACACAGACACACAGACACACACACACATTTCAATGCAAACATATACCTTTGCTGGATGTAAATACAGAGGTGTTAGCTTAGTACTGTATCAATAATAGCCATTAACGTCTCTCAAGGACACATGCAAACGCAAACACGCACACACACACGCATCAAGTGCTATGCAGACAATAGGAGACAATGGCTGCCAAATTCATGCATCTGGCCTGAGACCCACTTACTGTCTCTGAACCATACTTTGGCATCATCATTTCATGCCAAATGAACATGGAAGACTTCACCTGTTTAAACAGAACAGACACACCTTTCACTGGATAATAGCAGTCTGTCATTAGTCTCTGACAACAAATAGTCAGTGTTTGCTGGAGCCCTTCACCTTGTTTTAATTATAAAATGCCAACATACAGTATAATAAGGACATGTTATCAACATTTGTGTGCCTTCTTTACTATGTATATAATGTCAAAACGGGCTCAAAGAATCTGCCAAGAAGGGAGTCCATACGTATCTGAAAACAAATGGAATGTATTAAAACTAAGGTCAACACAAATAAGCAATACATAGTCAAAGTCAGAGACTGCAGCCATGAAGGCAATGCATGGATGTGTGGCACGTGTGCTCTAGAGGTGTTGAATGTGAACAAAAGAGGAGGCTGCAGGGTGGACATCAGCTGTAGGAAGCAAGAGGCAAGATAAAGGGCATGTGCCAGTTTATAGTCAAAGGCCCAGGTGAGTTGTCAACCAATTTTCTACTGGAGGTTGGCTGGGACAGCCTTCACAATACACTAACTCTCACCATATGCATTTTTTTTCTGTGGTTACAGTGAGCAGTGAGTTGGGTTGTAGGCTAGCAGTCATGGTGCAGGAAAGCCAACAATAATGGTAGAAAACAGAAGCAGTACAAAAAAGGAAAATGATGCATAACTAGCTGTCAAGACCTGTTAGAAAAACAACATGAATATGCACCATGATTTTCCATACTTGTCCCATCTGAAGGGGGTAAAAGGCTGAGAAGTGATGCCACTAAAGCTGCTAGAGATTTAATGTTTTGCTGAAGGACACTTCAGCAGGGTGAACAGCCTTCTAGGTGAGAATGCCGTCCCAAATCACCAGGACATCCTGTTGCCCTTTTTTGTTCAATTGTCCTCTGCTGTTGGATACAGCAAAACTTGACTACATGAAGAGAATGTCCTCAGCAAAAAAAAAAAAAACAACAGCACTGGCCGCTAGTTCTAACATTTAAAAATACCTATGTTGAAGTTTTCCTTACAAGCCTCCTCTTGTGGTTGTGAGAGTAGTTACTGTCTTCGATAAGTCAGAAAGAAAGAAGTAGCATGGTGTTGTTATACTGTCTGTTGGGTCAACAAAACAGGTGACGTTGACAAAGAAGTTTACGCCTAGTCCCATGCCAACAGGCAACATTGGTTTAATTTAACTATGACCACAATATTTCCCTAACCTTAACCAATTGTTTCAGTTGCCTAAACCTTGGCAGCGCTTTGGCAGAGATGAATCCTTTTTGGAGAGATCATCGTAAGGGTTGTTTTGGAAAACGCTGACAACCTCAGCAAACTATTTGGTCACTTAGGTATGAAGATAGTTGGATTTTACCCCATGCAACACTGTAGAGCTAAAGCACAAAAGGTTCCAGCATCAACTCTTGATTCTGTATTGTAAACACACTGCAAAATGGACTGTATGTGAATTAGTTGAGATAAAATATGCTGATTGGTAATAACATCTCATTCTATCCATCTGTCAGCTGTCCGCGTGGCCTGTCCTCACAAGACAAATTTGACACACCTCAACCTCTCCCATTTCTGTCTGTCAGACCAGCCACCTATCTATCTGCCTGTCCTTCCATCCTTCCTTGGCTCTGCTGACAGTTCCATCAGCTCCTTCTTTCTGTCCATCTGTCTGTCCATCCAGCTGTCTGTCCTGCCCTGGCTGTGTTGACAGCTCCTTGGTCTCATGCCGTCGCAGTGTTCTGCTCCGTCATGGCCACTGGAGCGACGCCTGCACTCTCTCAGCCGATGGACAGGCAACCATTCTCTCTCACACTTTTTTTTTTTCCTCAAATTTTCTTTTCCCTCAAAAGTTTATTTTACCCATTTTCTAACTTGCTGCAGCACTCTTTTTTTTCTGTCATCTGTCTCCATCTCCATCCTCCTCCCATAGCTGACCATCCTGTTGCTGGGAAGCTGACAGAATGAGAGACTTAGAGAGGCAAAAAGATAGAAAACGTACAATCCCTTGAAGGGTTCTGCTCAGAAAGTCTGCCAGCCAAGCCCAAAGTGTCTTTCCCCTCCTCTCCATGTCCCCCATGCTGCGCCTGCACCTAGACACTATCCCTGCCTCTAATGATGTGCCCTCGGAAACGAAGGAGCCCCAAACTAACAGCTCACGACTCCTAAAACGCAAGAGAGGCACATAGAGCTACACATCTTCATTTGAATTATATATGAACTCCCTACATGAATCTACACACACAAAAGGAGGAAAACGGAAAGAAACAAATCCGTATGTAAACAGGTAGCCAAACATTTTCAAGGGCTTTGATAGCGAATACACAGAACTCAAGTTTGTATCTCCAACATCATGTTCGCCAAATCACAGTCTCATGAAAAGAAGCCCGTTTATGGCGCTTCATACAGACTAACCTCTGTTGGCAAAAAACGCCGCAGTACAGCACAGTACAGAGCCCAATCCTTACAAGTAGGTCATGGGGGGTGGGGATGGGGGGTGCAGCCCATCTGGAGCAGTGCATTCTGAGTAGTTGACTGCAGATGAAGGGAAGGCGGCGAGAGGATGAGTGCGCTGTACTTTCAACACCCTTTCCGATTCTGTATCTTTTTCTTTTCCCTTTTCATTTCTTGGTCTCTTGAACCCCGACTGATTTCACAGAGAAATGTCCTGCCAACACACTTCACCTTTTCCCAGGGAGAGAGCACGCTCAGGTAACAAAATCAAAGTGTTGAGGGAATGCATATGGGAAAATGTGCAAATGCGCATGAGGTGTCGAGTATATTACCTGAGCGGACCTCGTGGTAAGTGGGGTTGGGTGTAAAGCCACCGGCGTAGCCCACCTGTGTGGAGAAGACTCCTGGAAGCCGCCAGAAAAGTCTCTCAGGTCCCCAGAAACAGCCTAAACCTGGACATAAAGACAGCATGCAAGCACACACACACACACACACACACACACACACACACACACACACACACACACACACACACACACACACACACACACACACACACACACACACACACACACACACACACACACACACACAGTATTAGTGCTTCTGTGCTACCATAGCATCCACACATTTTATCAAAATGTGTCAATAACCACATATAACAAATGGTAACAGAGGATTCAATATTGGGTTCATTTTGATTACAAGAATGTGTGATTGTGCGGTCTCACCAAACATGATGGTCTCCATGCCTTCTGGAAAAGGCTCAACAGTGGGATTCCCATTGACTGCATGCTTGTCTGTAAAACAAAACAGTGTGCAAATGTGAAATCAAATCATAACACAGCGCTTCAACAGCACAAATTACAGTATGTGTGTAAGGAGGCCCATTAGCGGCCTCAACTAGGCCTTATAGGTCTGCACTTCATTATAGGCTAACCCAGGCCAGCAGATCACAGCCGGAGGCTTCTGTGCTGGAAGACATTTAAGAGATTACACGGCTTTGCCCGGCAGTCTATCCCTTCTGTCCTCTCCTCAATACCTCACAATTAAACACTATAACACAGTTATTTCCTGATTTCTCTCTTACTCAACTGTGTATGTGTATTAAAGTGCTGGGCTTGGCACCATTGGGTATTCACAAAGTGAATCAATGGCGACACTTCCACGGCACGCGCCTGTATAACCTCACGAGCAGGGAAGGACCTCGCAACTAGACCCAATGCTGTCCTAATCTTCGCCATGTTAAAAATACCCGATAAGTAAAACAAACTGAAGTGCTGAGAGGTGGCAGGGGGGTGGCACTTTACTGCCAACTGTGCTGCATGGAATTAGAGCGCTAAAAAGGAAGTGTGTGTGTGTGTGT
Organism: Perca flavescens; assembly: GCF_004354835.1. Lineage (NCBI taxonomy): Eukaryota > Metazoa > Chordata > Actinopteri > Perciformes > Percidae > Perca > Perca flavescens. Next base: position 18,493,144 of record NC_041350.1, read on the forward strand.
AGTCCACAGATGTGTAAGGAGGATTAGGGTTTAAGAAGACTGAGGTGATTTAGCATGCAAATCTCCACTAAGCAAGGCTGGTTTGTACTGCAACCACTAATATTAGTCTACAGATAAACAGGCTACACCAAGAGCTTAGGCACATACCAATAATGGACACTTGCTCTAAGTTCAATGTGCAATTGCTCTCTGGCCGCTCAGAAATGTGATGTGTGACATTGACCTGAATACAATCAATCTCTAATCTGATAGAGCCATAACAGTTCATTTCCTAGATAGGCCCGGGATGATCTCCAACTGTGACATCAGGCCAAACACCAGTTACCTGCAGTTTATTTCAGAATGTAAAGCCAGCTTGTACAGAGGCATTGAAAAGAAACAGTGCCGTGTCTGGACCTTAAAGATTAGCACGTGTTTTGAAGAAGACAAAAAGCACCACAGCACATGATCTGATAACACCTGTCTTGTTGAGCCACCTTAAGGGCACTTTTTAATATTAGACAAAGTTGTTTGGTTTTTCTGTGCAGTAACAGATTGCAGAAGCATAAAAGACTCCTAAAATGTCACAGAGGCCTGGGCTGCCTTCAGGCAGTCCCTTCCTGTCCTCCTGTTGTGCAACTGTTCAGTATTTTAGCAGCAGGTTGTTTGGCACTGCCAGGTCATGTTCACGGGCGCAGTCGGCTGCAATCAAAGTATATCTGTGTCAGCGTACTTGCTAAATATTCTCAGTCCACAGGGGTGACTTAAGGTGGTAGGCGGACAGAGGAAATCTTCATCCTTCTTCTGTGAATTTGTTTAGTCTCCATCCTCTGCTCACTCTCACGCTCTTGCATATTCTGGTCACAGAGATAAAAAGTACTGAAGTTGCCAAATGACAGAGAGAGAAAATGTGAGAGTGAGAGAGAGACAAGTGTGTGATAGAGGAGGAGGAGTGGGAGGAGAGATCGCCTGCCAAAACAATACAAGGAGTAAATAGCCAGTGAGAAGCAACAGATAAGGGTAACAGAGAGGCAGTGAAGAATTATTTTGGCTTTCAGACCACCAAGCCTTTGGGCGCTATATGAAAAGACCAAGCACTTCATCCAAGAGAGAACACAGAGAAAACAAACAAGCAAACAAATAAAAAAGAGGAGGTAAAAATTAAGACAGCCAAGAACACGCCGACACAGCCCTGTCCAGAGAAGCCAACTCCGAGCCCCCTGCCCTCTCGCTTCACACTCTCTTCCTCACACCACCTTCCCATCATCCCTCACTTTCCTCTTACAAACACTCTTGCACACCCTCCTGCACGCACACAAGCACGCAATCACTCGCACACCAACCTCTGCTGTGGGTATTTCTCCCATGGAGCAATTGGCAGAGGTCCAGGTGGTGCCAGGCTGGCTCATTACACTGTGCCTAGCCCAGCGTTCCCCCCCTGCCAGCCCAGCGCCCACACCCCATTCTGCCAGAATTACCCCACCTAACACAGAGAAAGAACTGGCTGAATACCCTCACTACGCTGCCTCACTACACCAGCAAAAGAAAGAACAGAGGACGACAGAAAAAAAACAAGCAGGGAGGGTGACTGACTGAGTTTACAAAAGAAGAAAAACAGGCTGAATATGGGCAAAGGATTTATGAAAAGGATTTTTTTCTCAACCTGGATGAGATATGGGCGTAATTTCTTTTGTGCGGCTTTGTTTTTTGAGGATATCTGAAAAGCGCAGTGCAGGCTATACAGTACAGCGGGACTGAAGCGGAGTACTTTGGTCACCTTTTGTTGCTTTTAGCATGGTGGTTGTAGGCGGCTGGACCAGAACCAAAACATCGGACCCTGCCGCTCTGCTTGTATCATGGTTACCATCAGTCAAGGGCACAACAAGCTATCTGTTGCTTAGCAGATAATAACATCCAATTTTAATGGTTTCGGATGGTATTTAGTCTTTGTTACCCTTCGATTCTACCCGTGGTCCTGTGTTTCTCACCCGTAAAACTGAAGTCCAAGCGCTGCTGCCCCCTCATGCAGAGACCTGGGAGAGGTACTATCCCTGGGTGCCAAAACTGGTGAAGGAAAGGTCGAATTCCAGGCTGCTCTGTTTATTTCCTTCCAAAAATCCTTTCCCTCTCTCTCTCCCTCTCTCTCTCTCTCTCTCTCGTTCGTTCTCTCTCTCTCTCTCACTATTCCTCTTCCTAGCTTCACACAGGTTGGCAGAGAGTCAGGCACGAGTCGTCGGAGGAGGCTGAAGCTTTATAGTGGTGCCAACTACCCTCTGCTGTATGGGAGGATGGGTAGGGGCGAGAAGAGTGGGGCAAAGGAGGGGAGGAAAGGGGAGGAAAGAGGCAAGGCTGGTGGGAGGTGGTCGATCTTTAAAAACACTAAGAGGTAAGTTAAAAAAAAAATGCTGCTCTGCTTTGGCCTAAAAACAATCAACCAGCCTTGGTAATGAGAGTCTTACGTACATTGAAAGCTGCCTCTGCTCAAGGAGGGAACACTGAAGAGTACAACTTTGAAGCCATCCATGCATTCCATACATACTGTTTCCTAGCAACGAAAACAGTTGCTATGGAGAAGACTACTGTACCTACTATAGCACTGGCTCCATTATCCCCTTCCACCAAGATGGAGGAACATCCTGTAGAGGCCTGCACAATTATCTTTACTCAAACACTGATGAAGAACAGAAGGGGATGACATCCACCTGGACAGCACAAATTAATAAATGCATCTTTTTTTTTTTAACTACATAGTAAAGGGAAAATCATACTAAAAACTAAATGTACCTTTACACTCTCCCTCTGCAGATACTGTACACCAGAGCAAATGTTATGTTCTATAGCGCTTATACTCTTCAGTGGCACAGTGGGCTTGAGTCAATCCCAGCATGCATTGGGCAAGATGCAGGATAATGCATTCTCCAATTCACCTAACTGTCTGTGGTATGGAAACCGGAGCTCCTAAAAAAAAAAACCATACAGACATGGGCGGGGGGGAACACAAGCTCCAAATTTTTGGTTGGGTCAGAACACAGGACGTCCTTGTGCTGAGGCAACAAGCCTAATCAGTAAGACACAGCGTTGCCCATGAGCAAAATCTCTCATTTATTTATCTACTGTTTGTATACTTCATTTGCATGCTTTCTTACATATTTCTCTTCCCCTCTGAGCTTATTAGAAAAGCCAAAAAAGCAAGGGCATCTGGAGACAGCAGAGATGGGAAAACAACAGAGCAATAATGACAGAAATATATCTTCGCCATGAACCTGCTTTGAAGAGTTATAGTGAAGCATGTAACAGAGATTGATTTTGGTCAGCTGACCTTCCCCCATCCTGTTTGGAAGAAATATTGGCAGTCTATTCTGCACCGACTCAAAATAATAGCTACTGTGCCCCTACCATGTAGCAATCTGCCATTGGATTGTTGTCGCCAAGGTCACAGAGTACATTATATAGAGTGGAGCGAGCGAGGGAACGCAAGACACCGGGACGTCTGAACAAGGAACAAGGAGCTTCTTTAAAGAGGCTGGAGGGGTAGAAGCAACTTTCAAAATTTGTGATCTTCATTATAGAGAGAGGGCAAATGTGTGCACTCTCTCACACACACACAAGACTGGGACAGCACAGGGCATATGTGAAGACAGTGCTTGCAATCACTAAATTACTCACACACACACACACACACACACACACACACACACACACACACACACACACACGAGAATAGCCCAGTCCCCACCTAAGCTGCCCCCCCACGGTGAAAGGGGAGGAACAGATTTCCGCCATGCGGTGTTTCCGAGCTGCTTCGACAGACGGAGCAGGAACTTACGACGGGGCGGAGCCTTCATGCGCATAATGCCCAGATGGGCCCCTGGACGCTACGGCACCGCTTCCTCCTTTGCACTGACACCCAGCTCCCACAATGCACTTTTCGGACACCTCAGTCTGAGTAGGTGAAGACGGGGGCCAGGTTCAAATCGCACCATGTTTTGTGTTTGTCACATACTCCGACAAGCGCTTCTGTCCCAAAATAGGACAAGCTAAATGAAAAGGTGAAAAGCAGAAATGACTCAATACTACATCACAAGAATGGATACAATTATGAATAGGATGCAAAAGAAGGTGTACATGTTCACATGCACTGAAACCAAGTAAATGGGAATAACATCTTCATGTTAGACATCATATTTCCTGTGAGCAGAAATGTGTCTCTGACAGTGCTGAGAAGTTGATCCATACAGATTAGTTTTAGCCTTGATTTAATCATAAACTATATGTAACACAATCCCACCATACATCCCAACAGGCTTTTGCTACCTCTTCAGATTTCATTACTGTCCACATCACAAATACCAAACAGGCTAAGAAGTATAGCAGCAAATGTACCTTGGGTATGCATGGTTTAAAAAGGTAGGTAGGTAAGTATGCTAGATTAGGTTCCCATAGCCATAACTCAAAAGGAAGAAATCACTACATATCTGGGAAGTAAACTGTGTGAAAACATTCTGCCGAGACTCGCAACAATGTATGTGCTAGTCTGATAATAATTTAAGACTTTTTTCATATTTTAAGACAACAGTAGTACAAAGAATATATTAATTATATGTGCTGGCGGATGTCCCGCAGTCAGCCACTATGTGTTGCTTAGACTGACTTCTCTTTATAAAGAGTCCTAAGACCTCACAAATGGTACAACATACTGCACTGTAAACCTACATCGATTAACTTAAAAAAAATATTATACTTTTTGGGCTTATTCAACTTTTTCTAAAAGTATTTTGTGATGACAGACATACAGTGGCTTGCAAAAGTTTTAGTAGGTGTGAAAATGAAGACCATGGAGCATTCTAAAAAAAGTTGGAAATAAAATAGGCCTAACAGACATGCACACATTGGGAAATGGCTAGAAAATAATGTCCAAGTTTGTGAAGCTGCATCAAAACACCCAGGCACTATGCAGACAAGGTCGTCCCTCAAAACTTAGCATCCGAGTAAGGCTGGTTACACACTGCCTGCGTGGCGTGAGCGTGGCGTTTCTGTTGCGTGTCAGCTGCGTGGATTTTTCTATGTCTTTGCACACCAGAAACGTGTCTGACGCGGTGCTGCTGCTGCTAGCCTTGTCTGGACACATGTATGTTTCCCATTGATAAAATGAAATACCATGTTAAACATAAATATATACTGATTTGATTACAGCAAAGACAACGTCTGCAGTAATGACGGCAAAATAGGCTACAGAATATTTTGTTCTGTATGATATGTATTGATTTTTATTTATATCTGCATTTATATCAAAACCTAGAGACTTTCAAACATCAACATGTCATTTATTAATATGTATTTGTGTCTAAATGACATATAAACATCTTTTCCTATTCTATTTTGCCTGGAAACGCTTCCAACACGCTTGCGTGTCCGTGAAAAATAGGCTTTGGTTCTATTTCTAGCATGCACGCGTTTTCGGCGTGGCTCGAGACGTGCGTGTCACGCAGGCAGTGTGTAAGCTCTAACCTGTTAACATGGCAGCCGAAATAAAAACGGACACGCCACGCAGCTGACACGCTCACGCGACACATCCAGTGTGTAACCAGCCTAAAAAGGAGACTTGTGAGGAAAGCCACCAAAAATCCAACACTCAATTTGAAGGAGCTCCAGAGTTCAGTGACAGAGTGAAGATGCACCATATCAGGCGCTTTGCATAAAACTGGCCTGGCCCTTTTGGAGGGCGGCTACAGAGAAGCAATAACTCAAGAAAAAAAACACATCAAAGCAAGAAGCATGAGAGTGACCGAGCTGAGATGTGGAATGGGAGGAAGGTTTTGTGGCCAGATGAGACCAAGATAGAAGTTTTTGACACTATGTGTTGTGCAAACACAATACTGCCCATGCCTCAAAAAACACCATCCCCACAGTGAAGTATTCTGGGGTCAACATCCATCTGGGGTGATGCTTTTCCTTAGCAGGGACTGGCCATCTTGTTAGAATTGACGAAAAAAATGGATGGAGCAAAATAGTGGAAGATACTGCAAGAGAACCTGCTTCAGTCTGCTAAAAAACTGAGTGGTTTAAAAACTAAATAGATTAAAGTTCTACAATGGCTGGATCATGATATCAATCCAATTTGCATAATAATAAAAAAAAGAATGGAAATGTTCTCAAGGACTCCCAATTAAAACCATTAAACAGACATCCTGGTCCCTTTCTGCAGAATGGAGACGCAAAAAAGTGAAAAGCTGTGGTTAAAATATTAGCCATATCAAGCTCAGACTCAAATTCTAACATACACTTTGCAGAGAAAGCAGGGGTAGATGCCCTCAAGTAGGGCTGGGCAATATATCGATATTATATTGATATCGTGATATGAGACTAGAATACGTCTTAGATTTTGGATATTGTAATATCGTGATATGGTAAGTTTTGTGTTTTCCTGGTTTTAAAGGCTGCATTACAGTAAAGTGATGTAATGTTCTGACCTTACCGGACTGTTGTAACTGTTCTATTATTTGCCTTTACCCACTTAGTCATTACTGATGATTATTTATCAAAACTCTCATTGTGTAAATATTTTGTGAAAGCACCAATAGTATTATAGTAATAATATTGTTGTGGTATCGATATCGAGTTATTTGGTCAAAAATATCGTGATATTTGATTTTCTCCATATCGCCCAGCCCTACCCTCAAGCCATGAAGCCATACAGAACACTCATACAATAATACACACACACAAATTATGTAGCCCACAATGTGCCTACAGTAGGCTTTGTGTGCGCGTGTGTGTGTGTGTGTGTGTGTGTGTGTGTGTGTGTGTAGTAGGCTATGTCTATCATACTTCTATTTTATTCAAATACATGTCTTACATCAATACCAACTGAACAATAGCAGTTGTGAGCGCTTCAACAGTTTACCAGGTGTCAGCTCTGAACAACTTCATCATTTTGGATACAACTTGTCCCCGCGTGTTATTTACCTGTCACGACCATTTTCTCCTCTCTTCCTTTCAGAGCGCAGTCTCTGGTCGGCAGCTGGGTCTTATCTGCCATTGAGTCAGCGGCAGCGAGCGACACAGAAACTAGAAGGAGCCAAACGGTTTGTGTTTGTGACATGGATGTATGATAACACCGTTTTTTTAGAACAACTGTGAAAGTCTTCCGGGATGCCTCATAGGCATAGCGACACTCTGTTGCGTTTTACGGCCGGGACGGGAGAGCAGAGAGGGAGAGGGAGGGGTGGAGAGACGGCGGCGAAAACGCCACCAATATGAATATTCATTGTGCGTGGGCAACGTCGTGCACTGCATATTAACTAATCAAGGGGTTAATATGACTTTGGCACAAAAGCTTACGTGTGCGGGAACGTTATTAAATTTAAATAAATAGCGACAACGTTCCGCATGCAAATTAGCTCACGCCAATTATCAGCTCTCATTCGGTGGGAGGTGTTTTGGGTAGATCAGGTTGGAGTATGGATGTATGGATGAGTAGGTCTGCCTTTGTGGTTGATTTTACATCAAGGAATGCGTGTGTGGGGTTAAGCCTGATGTATAACAGCTTCAAGAGTCCACTGTTAATAGCCTACAAAATGGCCCAGCATGTGTTACACAAATGTTAAAAAAACAAATCAGCATAATCTGTCTGTGTATGATAGCTGTCACTCAACACTGAGCAAATGTTTCTTTAAGAGCATATAGAAAGAGAGATTGAATTGCATTGACCATTTAAAACTCTATTCCATAAGTGATTGTATTAAACTATTCTGGTGATTCTGTACTTGTCTTGATATTATGTCTATTGTTGTTGTGTATTTGTATTTAGTATATTATGATGATATGTGCCTTTATGTATATTGTTGTCTCTATTGTACAGTATGTTACTACTACATGTCTATCTGTTGAACATATAGAGAGTTAACACCTACCAAAGTCAAATTCCTTGTGTATGTAAGTATACTACTATATAAATCTGATTCTGATTCTGAAATCTGATTCTGATAAATGTACATTTGTCTCCACACTACTCCATGCTGGGTCTCTTTATCTTTTTTTATTTTTGGTAACTTAAACCGGAACCTTAAAAAAGTATTTATTGTGATATCATATGTAGGCTAGCTACACCTGCATGGTGGGGTATGGCAAAATTGTATAAAAGACACATTTATCATGTTTGGAGACACTTTAAATTTTTCTGCTCTTTACATATGATTATCAGGTTGGTTAGGTCGTATCTGTTAACAAATAAAAGCATCTGCTAAAATGACACGTAACAAATGCCAAACTCATAAAACGCAATCACCTTAATAAGTAATATAGTTGTCTTTGAGTTACCTGGTCAGTCAATGGTATCTTTAATAAAGGCATACTAACAACATTGAGGTCAAAAACCACAACACTACATGCTGTCATCTTCGCTCTTGTCTAGATGTGCAAACTGATGCCTAAAGTCTTCAAGCAAGTCATATCATTCATCTTGACAACTGTGCAACACTGAAAGTTGATGTCCGGGATGTGTCTCAGTGATCAAAAGCTGGATATGCTCTACATTCAGTTATAGATGGAGCCAAAGCAGTAATGTGAAAGCAATGAGGGTGATTCTTTCCGTGTGGGAACTTCTTGTGCATGCTCTGAATCAGCCAGTTTACCAGTAACAAAGAATCCAGGGTATTGTTCCTATCCTGCAAGCCAGAATAACTTCAGACCCTGCTGCAATACCCCCTTTCCCCCCTCTGTCTTCCGCTCTCTTTTCCTTTCTCTCTCTCTTATCTGCTAGGGAAATGAAGCTCAATCACCTGCGGAGGAGCTGAGGGCGGCACAGGGGACTTTGCAATGCAAATGCCAGGTAATTACCCGAAAGCTCGGAGAGTGGAAGCACACAGATGAAAATAGAGCAGGCAGAGAAAGAGAGAGAGTGAGAGAGAGAAAGAGATGAACCAAACACTGGGTTCACATGCCTGTTGATGCAGGATGATTGGGGTGTTTTTGGGGTGTGTGGGGATGTAGGAAGAGGAAAGGGGAGAGGGGAGAGGGGAGGAGGGGACAAAAAGGTGATGAGAAGCACAGGGATGGATAGGAACCACGTACATACATACAGAGAGCCCACGTTGTGTGTGTTAATTTTCTCTCTGTGTGCGCCTGTGAATGTATGTGTGCGTTCCTTTAACAAATGATCAATACATTTAGTATTTTCCCGAGTCTGTGACGGAGGACTTTTAATTCAGAAGACTATCTGTAATGAAACCAGTTGTTTTGTGTGAGTGCGATAGCAGTTTGAGTAGAAGTATGTGTGTGTACACTTGCATGCATAAGTGTTTGCGCATGGGTGCTTGTGTGCACATAGGCATGTGGGTGCTCTCTAATGGGCACTTGTGTATGTAGTGTATGTTTGTGCATGTGGTGGGTGATTGCATGTGTGTGTGTGTGTGTGTGTGTGTGTGTGTGTGTGTGTGTGTGTGTGTGTGTGTGTGTGTGTGTGTGTGTGTGTGTGTGTGTTGTAGCGAAGGATTTAGTGAGTATGCCAGCTTGCAGCTGTTTGATTGTCAGTGAGTGAGAGTCAAGAGATGTGCAGATGTGAGTATCAAAGAGATTATGAAATGACCTGGAAATAAACACTGCAGTAGATGTGAACCGGGTATCGTGGCATTTTAAGCCCTCTGTGTGTTGAGAGGTGGCTGAAAAGCTGTATGGTTGTGTTCGTTTAGACCGTTAAATGGAATTCTTTTAATGAGCCAAAATGCTTATTTGTAATTCAATACAGGACTCTAGCGTTTGTTTGTTTGATTGTTTGTGTTTATGGAAGATAATAACAAGCAAAAGTGTGACTCACAAGCAGTTTGCACCTTGACTCAATAGCTGCCTCTGATTAACATCTGAACAGAACAGGAGCCAGCCAACCAGAAAACTGTTTTGGCGATTTAGTGTAATTGTGGCTTCGCTAAAGTCTCACTTCGCCTAATTAGAATAATAAATCATGCCGCCTCGTTGTTTTCAAAGGGCCCTCCATCGTCTCGCCGAAGCAGGTGGGATTGTGGGATGGTGTGAAAAAACAAAGGGTTTGATTGCTCGGCTGAAGCCACAGTCAGTTAAGAGCAATGTGGCGCTCTCCGGGGATTCATATTCAAAATTGAGCCATATCAATTCATAGACCTGAGTAGATGAAGCCAACTTGACAAATTTTGATTCATATGCTGGCCCATGCTTGACTTCACTTGACATAAATCACTTGGCTCATTGGAAAATGGAGAGAGAAGATGGGGGTTGTTTGAATGACATGGAAGGCTAAGGGTAGATTGCATGGTGGTACCTTTCCAAGATGGTTGTTGTGTCTTTCAGTTGTTTTCTCCAGGGAGGTAAATACACATCTGATATGTTATTCCAGGTGACCATGTAATATAACATCCTTCTCTCATTTCAATGAACTTTACTGAAAGAAAATACAAAATCAATGGCAATAAACCTAATTGTAGTCATAAAGAACATTAGACAAATCACATTCAATAATTAATTATAACAGTTGTAACAAATGGGGCTTCAAATTGTGATTATTTGCATTATCAATTAATCTGCAGATTGTGATCTTATATTAATCTGTGAATTGTGTCACTACAGTTGCCAGAGCCCAAGGTGACATCTTCAGATGTCTTATTTTTTTGTCTGACTAACAAAAATATTCAGTTTACCATCCTAGTAGACCAAAGAAATCAACAAATATTCACATTTGAGGAGCTGGAAGTGATTTGGTCTTTTTGCTTTAAAATTGACATCAAAAAATCAATTGACTAATCGATTAATCCTTTTAAACTTTAGTAACCTCAATATCTGTCTTATCTTATGATCATGGAAGTGTATACCATGTGGTAGCAAAACAGAAAATATTGGTCTTAATCATAAATATTCAAAGTCATGGCAAATGACTGTTAACTTGATTCTTTTAACTGTGAAAACTTTCCTCAGTAAAGGAGGAAGAGCATCTCTTTCTCAGCCATTTTCTGTTTAACAGTGATTACAAAATGTACTCCTGTTGGGGCAGCCATTTCTTTTTGTGTATTCCTCTCATTTGATGGTAGCTGAGTCTATTCTCGGGCGGGAATGGATGTGCCTCTGCTTCTGAAGAGATAGTCTGCCAATTTGTAGTCTGTCTTTAGAGCGGTGTAGCATATCGTTTTACTGTGAGTTTTGGATTTGTTATTTCAGTGGTTCAAATAATTACATTTAATTTGTTCAGTGATTTTGATTCATTGTACAATGTTTACAGTGTGAGGGATGATTATGTTGTAAATATGGAGAACTCATGCAACTAAGGGCTTTATAAAGTATTGAAGGGATTATTAGGGGCTAGATTTTAAGTTTAATAGCTCCTTTTCAATAGAAGAATAATAGAAGTTCTGCTATAATTGTTTGGAACTCTTTCTCATGAACCCATTACCTCTTCAGACTATTACATTGGATTAGATTATATTGGATATTAATAAAATGTAATAAACTCACTAAGTCCTACTTTTCAGCTGCAGTTATGTTGTTGGGGACATTACAATTTTTTTTGTAAGACCTAATTGTGTCTAATTTAATAAAATGTCAGAAACATTTTCTTTGGGAGCATTCACTTTCAGACCAAATTTTTCTACAGACGTTCTGAAGATGTTGTAAGGCAGAGGTGGAAGAAGTATTTAGATAATTTACTGAGGTAAAAGTAGCAAAGCCACACTGTGAAACAACTCCACTAAATGTACTTAGGTGAAGTAAGAGCACTCATTATGCAGAATAGCCCCTATCAGTGTTATAGTATTATATTATTGGATCATGAGTATTGACTCATTAACACGTAAGCATTCATTTCACGTTTTATTTGGTCAAGGTGGGGCACATTTGAACAGCTATACTATTGAGTAGTTTAACCTATAACAATGCAGTATAGTTTATAAACTGATTATATGTTTTGAATGTACAATCTTACTCTGAAAAGTAACTAGTAACTATATAGCTGTCAAATGAAGTATTCCCCTCTGAAATGAAGTGGTGTAGAAGTACAAAGTTGCATTAAGATGAAACTGTTCAAATAAATTAAGTAAAGGTACAGTACTTGAGTAAATGTACTTAGTTATTTTCCACTACTGACAAAAGGTTGTATTCTTTGTCTTCATTTTATTGTATTTCACTCTAAAATAACCTTTCTCTGACTTTTCTCTAGTTGTCCTTCCAAATCAAAAATCATCATCATTCCCCATCTGAACATTAGTTGTTGCATTTTTATAACTTTCAGGATGGCACGTAAAGCTTGTATATCATATCACATGCAAATACGGTAGCGGGAGAGGAAAGAGATGAACACAGAGAAAACAAGATGAGATTTGAGCGAGCCGAGTGCAGCTATATAATGCCAGTCCACTTCCTCTCCCTCTCGCTCTGGCGTTCCACCCGTGCTAAGAGTGGCTGGGCTAAGCCACTCTTGCCCTACATACAGCCTAAACAGCAGATTACTGACTGTCCCTCTAATCCCATGCACCAGGGCATGTGCCACTGTCACCATGCACCAACCACCCAATCACCCTGCAGCCACCGTCACAGTGCCTGCTGTTCTGCTAGCTGTGCAACCCCCACCCCGATCCCTAACCTTCTTCCCTGTTTCTGTTTTTGGTCAGTCTTTTCGGATTTAAGGTTTTATTTCAGAATAAGGCACGCTGGAAGTTAAGATATCGAAATACTTGACTCCACTCACATCTCTTTCTCCCTCTGTCTCTCTCTGTCTTCCTTAGCAACACCCTGTCCCATCCTCATCCCCCCCCAACCCCCCCCCCCCCCCCCCCCCCCTTCCCAGTTTTAACCTCCTCATGACCACCTGGCATGGGATAGCTTCCTCCAGTCCCTCAGCCTCACCTAAACCACCAGGTTTGAGATTAGGGTTAATCTGGACCTTGTGTCATCCTGTATCTATTCACTACCCCCACAGCCCCATTCTTCCCTCCCTCCTCTTTACCAAAGAGGCTTTGGTTTGAAATCCTTTATTGTGAACCCCCGCTCCCCTTGCAGTGTCTTTCTGCCTGCTGCCAACTGCAACTTTTCCTCCCGCACCACATCCTCAGCCAATCCTTAAACAGATACTGGTAGAACCTGTTCCCAAGCTATGTTGGTTAAGAGTTGTGAGCAAAGGATTTCTGCATTGTCTTTCTTTTTAGAATACATTTGGAATTAGGCAAGCACATGCACTATGCTAAAATGAAATGCTTGCTTGTATGTGTGTGCATATGAGCATGGTGTAATACATCACTATACTGTACTTTGATGCGTGTGCATACACTTTAAAGACTTGTCATAATGGTGTGCATACAATAGTGTATGTGTGCATTATTGTACAAGTCTAGAAAAATCATACTTCGTTGTCTCAATCACCCAACCCCCAGTGCATTGAGCCAGCCGTGCTCTCCCGCTCCTCTCACCCCGAGGACAGAGTGAAGGCACGGAGGCCCGAGTTGGATGAGGAGACTTCACAATGGGGCAGAGAGCAAAGATGCGTAGACAATGAAGACAAAAAGCGACAAAGATACAAAAGTGCTAAAGCCCCTTTTCATTTTTTTGTCTCCGAAATAAATGGCAAATTCTCCCTCAAGCAAAGTCTCCTTTCTTGAGTTGAAAAGCCAGCAAAAAGCATTTGGCAGACAGAAAATGGTAGAATGGAGAGTAAGAGGTAGCGAGGCAGCGAGGGATGTAGGCCAGCAATAAAGTGTCTTATCGTAAGGGGCAGAGAGAAAGACCCTTGAGCATGAGAACCTGCATGAGTTGGGCGCTTTAATGAGAAAGCGGCATGGAGGATCCGTTGAAATGATCACAAGATGCTAAGCTTATAATGTTAATGTCAAATTCCTTTGGCAATCATAATCAGCCAATTTGTTGAGCACTGTTTAATTTGTTCCGATTACACAGATAGTCTGTTCGCTTATTAAAAAGTCTGAGTACATGTAACATAATGATTATTTATAGGGTTCACTCATATGATTCCCAGCCAGCCAGAGGTTCCACATGGCTCCAAGACACACACACACACACACACACACACACACTGCTTGATGACATTATCGTTCATGTAGCAAACCTTCATGCATAGAGGTAGGGCTGGATGCTAAAGATCTTCTGAAATGGATTAGGAATATGGAATCCCAATAGCAAAACTAGCAGCGAGATGCAGGAGCGACTGGCAGAGCGAGAGTGACTGATTAAATGCGAGAGAGCGGCATAACATGCTGAGAACGGAAAAAGTCAGAGAGTGAGGGGAGAAACGAAGAATGTTCAAAGTGATTGTGCAAGAGTGCAAAATGTCCACAGAGAGCAAGAAAGAGAGAGCGAGCGATGTAGTTAATGGATGTAAATTAATTGCTGTCATGTGGATTCTGATCCCAATAAATCAGGGTCAGTGTGGTCTCCGGTGCCATCACTGCATGGTTGGGAAAAGGCAGGAGGGAGCCTCGAGCTGATCGACACACACACACACACACACACACATACATATATACACAAATACATACACGCATACTGTTATTCACATAAAAAATTGCACAAGGAACATCACATTTTTTGTTCAACATTTGTTGAACAAAAAATGTGATGTTCCTTGTGCAATTTTTTGTCAGATGGAACTTTGTGCATGAATGTGTGCAAATGTAATGTGTATTCTGAGATAAAATGAAATCTGTGCAACCAGAAAAAAAGTTGTGTAATACATGAAATGACATGTAAATAAATGAACAGCAATATAAAATAAAAGTCACCGCAGCAATCCTAACCCGTCGTATAATCTGCCTACATGTGATATTTTGGATCCAGCGTGCTGCGCCATAAGATCCCCTTCTATTAAAAATGCACCTCAAATCCAAACAGAATACCGAATGCCAACCAGCGCAGCCCTACCTGGGTTATAAATGCAATGTGGTCGAATGAATTAGCCATGCTTATTACTGAAAATTACCACTGTGCTTTCTGCTTAACTAGGCTGCAAAATTGATTTACCTTGTTTCCCTATGACCATCACAAAGACATCCTGTTATTTTGAGGGCTGTGGGTATTATTGTTTGTTAATCAGAAAATAGGTGAACCATGTATTTTAATTACAAATCATACAACAGCAATTTAAAAAAAACAAAAGCCTTTAAATAAAAAAAACGTTGCCCACACATTAAAAGAAGCTGCCATGCTGCAACAACACATAATTCGGGGGGGAAACAAAACTGTCAATGCTGATGTTAATGCTTCCATATTTTTTAAAGCATTCATTACACTTTACAGTACAGTATGCCCCATATTATATACACCATGTTTTCTTTGATACTGTATGCCCCAAAGCAAATCACTCATGTTCAAACAATAATATCTGAACATGACAGAAATGGTGCAAAATGGGAAGTAGGTCACATAGCAATTTATTTGACAAAAAGGGATGGGGGTGGGGAACTGGGGCATGGAGTATGCAGAGGCAGCAGCAAAAATGGAAGATTTTTGGGAACGCAGATAAGATTGTGTGTGTTTGTGTGTTTGTGTGTGTGTGTGTGTGTGTGTGTGTGTGTGTGTGTGTGTGTGTGTGTGTGTGTGTGTGTGTGTGTGTGTGAGAGAGAGAGAGAGAGCTTAAAATCGACCTGGAAGTTACAAGCTCATTCAAGAACTGCTTGGTCATTGAGGAATTGAAAAAATGTCTTCTTGCTGACACATGACTTGTGTATACCTACATTTTTTGGTATTAAGTAAATATTACAAACACACACACACACACATCAGAGGCTCCATTGCCCCCACTGAAATTGAAACTGATATTGCAATCACTGGACCATATCAGCACATCTGACACAGAGAATGTGAGCAGCATTGATCAGCTGTCAATGAACTGCCCAGCTACCCCCAACCCCTGGCAAAACCACCCACACACACACACACACACACACACGCACAGTGTGATCTGTGTGTATCGCCACTGATATGTACAGAGTAAATACCCAAAATCCACATAACCTACTGTAAATACATGTATTCCCATGCACAGACCTCCACACACTCGTAAGCTCTCTGGCTTCCTCCTGATCCTGTTTAAATCCCGTCATCACTGAACATTACTGTTGTATGATTTGCAAGTGCACAAAGGCCACATACCTCTCTATTCTCCACTGACCTACAGCGCTAAATGCTACAGTGTATCAGTTGTACAGTTAGACATAGTGCTGATGCAGAGACTCCTTCAGTTGGCTGCAGGTTCACCTACCTATAGGCCAGAATTGATGTGCGATTGCTGAAATATTGAGATATGTTAATGTTTCGGTTAAAAATAAAAGCTTTCAATAAAAATGCTATGTAGTGTTTTACATACAAATAAATTCTGATGATAGGTGGTGATTTGCAAATTTTAGGATAAAAATACAAACATTTGTTTGCACATGTCCTGGAATAAACATTGAATGGAGTTCAATATCTATTCCAGGACATGTGCTAACAAATGTTTGTATTTATGTTTTTATTCAACTGATGCAAAAAGAAAAAAAAAAGATGTATACAGATTAGTTTTACTGACATATAGGGGACATTCTCGTTGTGACACACTTTAATTCTGCTATAAACACGTCGCAATTGGTGGTATTGCAATGTGGAAGTTCCTCACCCAAAGAACGAAAAAAAAGAATTAACAATTCTGCCATTACTTTCCTCTTTTTTTTAACATAATAAAAAAACTGAAATTGAAAATAGAACGTCAGTCATAAAGATTAGTGTATTTTTGATGGCACCTAACTAACACAGGTATCAATCCGTGGGGCATTAGGTTCATGTGGCCCTATTTACACATTGAAAGACGATCTACTGTACATACTCTCGACACAATCTAGACAATCTGTGCAGACTGCACGGAGGATCTGTAAAGCCACATTAACACATGAGAGAGGCTCTAGAGCACCAGTCTTTTCTAATGACTCGATAATCCGACCCAAATGCTGCCTGCTTGCTAATCTCTCCATCAGATTACCGACCTAGGAACGAGCACTGTCTATTTGTCTCGGCCTGTCTCTGTCTTCCTGCCTGTCTGTCTCTCCCAGCTTATCTCTTTGTATAACTCCTTGCGTCTTTCCCTTGTATTTCTCTGTATGATACATTTTTTTTATTTTTGCTCGAGTCTCTGTGATCTTCCTAGCTGCCTGCTAGTAGCGTTGCATGCCTGTTTGCCCGCTCTCATCCTCGAATGTACAAGCTTTTAAAATCCAGAACGGGGTAGCAGGACATCAAAATGCAGTCAGAAATCTCCTTCCTCCCTTCATGCAAACATGTGCAAGGGTAAACATAACCTAACCTAAATGCATAAAAATATACACAATAGAATGCATGAAATTTATGGCATGTAATTTATGCCCATAAATAATAAGGTTCCAGCCTTCTCCAAGAAATAGACAAAACATATTTGACACATATTGGAAAGAGTGGACAAGATTATTCTAAAGAACAAATATAGGAAAAGGGAATTTATTTTCCTTATATTAATACTGCCTTCACTTACATTCTCTCTTAAAATCCATCTACAGTATCCCTCAGAAATGCCAGAAAGGCCAAGCTGTCGTAATCGTTCCACACCAGAGCTCTGCTGCAATGTTATTGTGCATTTCATGTAAACAAATCTAAACTAATGTCCTATTTGTCACACATCAACCATGTCTGATTCTATATATTTACTATAAAACACTGCCGTTATTTTCTGCCTGCGAAGCCCTACAAAATGTCTCTTTGATTTTACAGAAATTTTGTGTGTGTGTGTGTGTGTGTGTGTGTGTTTGGACTGAGCTGCATCTCTGTCTTATATACTGTAGCTCAAACGGCTGTTGACTGTCTGCAAAAAAACTTTTTACATTTAGCTTTTCACAAAATAACAGTTGACGCAACTTATACTAAGTAAACGTGTCTCTGAATTATCCTACTTTACCTGGCAGTTCTTTCAGATTTGGTGACAGAAGGGAGATCCTATATTCCATGACAAATATATCAAATTCTAGGACAATTTATCCCATCAAAGTATGTCATTCTGCATGATATTGAAATAGATATATTACGCTTTTGATAAAACAGAGATTGAAGGGCGAGAAGTAAATCACTACTGGGCAGACATGCAGCCGTTAATCCTGATCCTGTTTACCCTAAAATATACTTTAAGTGTTAATGTTCATAAAACAATTATTGCAATAAATGTTAAGCCCAAAAATTTATTAGAAATATTAAAATAATACAATACAAATATATTGTATTATGACGAAGAGTGTTTCATTTGATTTCATGTGTAAAATGTCATTGCCTTAACTCCGACATGTAGGACTGCGAATGTAATATGACAGCGCTGTAGGTCTAAACAGTTCTAGAAAAAATGGCAAAACTAAGACTGACAGCCAAAAAAAGCAAAGATTTGTGAATACAATGGGATCAATCAAAACATGGACACATAAAAAAAAAGAATTCTCCTTGCATAGATATGACAGTTGTAGATGTCAACACATTTCAAAATAATGAGACAGGTTAGGAGCGGGGATATCAGGACGAACTAAGTGGTGAAGTGAGGCATGAAACGGAAAAGAGCAATGGAGGGCTGGAGGGAGCCAGAGATGGAGAAGGATTAGTGAAAAAAAAGAGGTGAGTTGGGCCCTGGTAGATTCAGCGCTGTTTGTGAACTAGTGTGTGTGTGTGTGTGTGTGTGTGTGTGTGTGTGTGTGTGTGTGTGTGTATGAGAGGGAAAAGGAGAAGAGGAGGGGGGTGTTACTGCGACTGTCCATTTCCCGGGATCAGCTGATGGCCGTGGATGATGGAGCGCATAGGGGTCAGGGGTCAAAGCCTTGCATTGTCAGCCTGGTCCCCTTCTCCCGTGGGGGTTCCCCTCCCTCCCTCGGCCCCCACCTCAATCCATCCCCCGCTGTCTCCTGCACATTTACATACATTTATCAACACTGTGTGTCGGCGTGACTCGCCGGGCGAGAGGATGCACCGCATGCATTACTGCCTGGCTACCCCTGCAGTCTGCAGCGCCGCAGCCAGTGCATCCATCCACCGCATCCACCGCATCCACCGCAAAAGCCATATGTGTAAGCATTTTATATTGTGTTCAGGCACCGGTGCATGACAGATATGTGCATCTGCATCAAATGTGTATATGTGTGAACAAATTTGTGACTGTCTACATGCACATCTGTGTGTGTGTGTGTGTGTGTGTGTGTGTGTGTGTGTGTGTGTGTGTGTGTGTGTGTGTGTGTGTGCAGGACAAGACAGGGCCTCCCATCCACCCCCCCCCCCCAGTATTAGGCTTACCCTCCTCACCCCTCGTCCCCCCCTCCCATTACCACCTCCCCCACTTTGCCTGTGTAATCCCTGCCAGCTGGCCTCGTTGGCTAATCCCTCTGCACTGATCAGCTGGGCCACGCATCCAGTACGGGACAGGACAGGGACAGGGGCAGATAGGGGCGGGACGCTCTGTGTGTGTGTGTGTGTGTGTGTCTGCATGTGTGTGTGCGTGCGTGTGAGGTGGGGGGTGGTGTCAACCAGAAAGCATAAATTGAAGCCTGTGCCTTTGCCTCAGCGCAGTGTGTCTGTGTGTGAGCCAGTTGCCTGTTCCTCCTCGTCCGTCCATCCCTTATCTCTGTCCTTCTCCTCCTTCTCCCTTGGATCCGTATACATATATACCTTCCTGGCTTATATATGTATATTTTACATCTTGGGCTTTTTTGTCTTCCTTTCTGGTGTTGTCTTGAGCAGATCCAAATGGATTTTTCTAATTGTGGCGACTGGGTAGAATTTAGCTGAGTTTTTTTTTTTTTTTTTTTTTTTTTTTTTTTTTCTGCTACCCTCTCTCCTCTTTCCCCTGACTGCATGCGTGACACCTGCCTGCCTCCCGTCCCTTCAGCCCCCTTGTCCGACCATCCCACCACCCCCCTGTGTGCCTGTTCCCCTGCTCTTCCCAACCCACAAGGACCTTCACCGGATGGAGCTGCGCAGTCCCAGCTACAACTACAGCAACAATAACAAAACCGGGACCAAGGACCAGAAGGAGGAAATACTCTGCAGCTCCTCTGCTATTTCTTTGCCTCGTCTTTAGAGAGAAAGGATGTATTTGATCCGAGCAAACTCTATTCTGCTTGTGCTACGGCAGTATTCTATAGGCATAGATAGACAGGAATTGAGCACAGCGGAGAGTTTAAAAAGCGAGGGATTTTAAACGTAACTGTTAGCAGCTTTTCTGGATGTGAAAGTCTTGCATAATGGCAAAAATGCTAAATTTCTCATCTTTTTGCTATCCATCAGTATTTACTCTTTGCTAAATTATGTGTATGTAGTTATTAATCAGTGGATTGAGACTGTTGTTATTTAGATCCTGTTTTCCAATCTGTACATGACTATGGTTACATGCACAGAGTGCAGAGAGAGAGAGAGAGAGAGAGAGAGAGAGAGAGAGAGAGAGAGGAACAGTAGAGAAGAGATGGAGAGTAGGAGGGAGGGAAAGACGAAAGGTAAGATAACGACACAGCTATACCAACTGTAATGAAGAACTGCTTGGTCTGATTAAACCATACCAAGCTCTTAACCAGGAACAGCGGAGGCAGTGCTATGGTGAGGATAAGGCATAGCGGCGCATCGCAGTGTGTACTCATAAATATCTAGTCGTCATCCTTTGTTTTGCTCTGAGGGGAAGATGGTCTGCAGGAATGGTAGCAATCAGGTAGCTGGGCTGCTGCTCTCTTTATGGTGCAACAAAGGTAGCTTTGCTCGCTCGCTCTACCTCACTCCCTGTTTCTCTGTGCTCTCCTCTCTCTGTGGTGCTTTTTAATGATGTTATGTGTATACAGAGAATGCCTTAATGGTGTGAATGCTGCTTTGATGGTCACTACATGTATTTTTTTTTTTTCAAATTTTGTTGCTGGAAACCCTTTCTTGCACTTCCACAAACGCATGCATGCATTTACAAACTCTAAGCTGTTCAGTCAGAGGAATCACAATGTCATTGGCTTGTATCATGTACTGTATGTTTTTTTTCCCCTAAATTATCTGTATAGAAAACCTGTTTTCAGGGAGAACGCATGCTGGTGTGGGATTAGCATGCAATGTACTTTGACGTGTGAAAGGACCGCATAGCCGCCTCTGAGCCCACAGAGAGGAGAGATCACAGGTGAGGAGAGAGGAATGAGGAAGTGAAACAGGCCTAGATTGACAAAATACAACATTAGTATATACTTTTAAGAGAAAGTGACAGCGTTTGGAAAATTGTGTTCATGTTCAAAATTGCTGTAGAACGTCACTACAAAGGAGGGAAAGTGTTGCAAAAAGCGGGGTAAGTGACAGAGGAGAACAGGATATGATGATGAACTGAGAACATTTTGGGAAGTTTGGGTTTGAGCTCTTTGTGTTCACAGTGGACCTTGATTTAATTTCAATACAATTAAGGCACGCGGTGAATGCCAAGAGAGAGGCCACAGTCTTCACTTACCTGAGAGACCAGCGTACAGCCGCTACAGGACAGGAGAGAGGTGCTGATACCTACACAGACGAATGTTCGCTACAATCCTATGAGAATAACAAACGACATTATTAGCCACAGAGAAGAAGCATTAGGCAAAAAGGTTACAGAGCCGTGACCTAAGGCATGTGCACAGATCAGTTAATGCAAGCCAGAGAAATCTAGGAGAGACATAGGAGTGCAATGAAATACACCAAACTCACTGGGCACCAGTCTAAGTGATATACTGGTTTCCATAATGACAGAACAGACAGAGCCGTAGGCAGCCTACCAGTGTCGGTCCTGTGGCCAAATGGACAGAGGGATCACACCAGGGGGATTTGCCATGTGGTGACAGAGGGCCACTTCAAAGGTCTGTGTGTTTACGCATGAGCGTACACTTGCCCTGTCTGAGAGGAAGATGGAAAAACAGGGTGAGAATGCTATAAGAGCACGATGTGCTGGTGTAGGGGAATTATTTCTATCATAAAAGTCAATAACCTCCTGAATCATTCTCATGCACACAGATTTATTTTTGTTCAACTAAACATGATTCCATGACCATCCATACTCTGAAAATACAGCTTTGCACTTTTTTTTGTAAATTGAAATTATAAATTAAATTAAGTGTTTTTGTTGTAGGTTTCAATATCATGCCTTTGTTTGTGTTTTTTTCTGCAAAAAAGTCTCAATAAAGAAGTCATTTCATGGACTACATTTCTATTTGTACTATCTAGTGTTTCTTTTCAAAGTAAAAAGGCCCAAAGCACTTTATGTGATTTAAATAATGAGCTTTATTTCTACTCCTATAATCACAGAGCTGCATCAAATGATTCAAGCTGTAAATCGCTGTAGGCAATAGAGATGTGAGTTGACCTACATCTCAGATGATGGAAGCGAAACATGCACACAAAAAAATTTTATAAATGAAATAGCGGATTTTTGGTCAGATTTCTTTCGATGTATTTTACTTACTACTGTAGCATTTTGTAAGGCTATAGTCTATTCAAAATTTTACTCTGTGTTTATTGTAGGAAGAATTGATAAATTCATCATAGTAAGTACAAAATTGAGGCTAGCGATGCAAAAGGCATTCCCCTCTCCTTCCCCCCAGAATACTTCCTGCATCTATATTAAGCGTATGCTTCTTTATGTTTTGATATACCAGTGGATGACATTTCATTATTTGCTGTCATCTCCACACAATTAGAGCTTGCAGAGGGCAAGTGTGCCACATATGTTGAGACGGAGGTTATCAATTGTTTTCAGGCCCCTTCGCCTGTCTACACATTATGCATTTTCAAAACTCTCAATAGAATTGGGACACTGGGAGAAATGAGGGGGTAATACTCAATACGTCACAACAGTGAGGGACCCCTGGCAATGGTGAGCAGGTGACCGCATGTAGGCCCCCCCTCACATGCTAAAAACACTCATCATCATGACATATTCCTTTAACTAAAAAGCCTAGTTTTATTTATTTTTTTAAGCTGCTTTTAGCTATGATGCTAATTAATGCTGATAAATGAGTGACAGGTTTGGAATTACAGGGCTAAAGTCTAGGAAAGGCATTTTTGTCCATGTTAAAAAAGTAATTAAAAAAAGACTTAAATATTAAAAGAAAACATTGTGCCATATAAAGAAGTTATAATAGCATTTAGTAGTAATTGTTAAAAACAAATATGATGAAGTGACATATGTGTTTTTCTATTGAAAATTAAGCAGTCAAAAGCTATTGTCCTATACTGCTGCGGGTTTCCCCATCATTACATTTTTTCTTTCTTTTAAACATTAGAATAGGCTTTCTGAAACAAAACACCCAGAAAGAGAGCAGAAATCTAATTTAGTCATGTAAATAGAGGTTGGGTTGGCGACATGGTGAAGCGTCACTAATGGAAGAAAGAGATGGATGCCTTATGATAATGAGGGGAAAATAAAGCAGAACCATGACCTTGCAGTGCGATATGAACGCACAGACACAACGCAGCTATGTGTAGCTCTCTGACTGAACAATACTTCCTACAGGACAAAGTAGGACAAATAGTATCATTTTTTCCCCCTATATATAATTGCATAAATGCAAGGTCGCAGAGAGTAATATTGGAAATGTTAACAAGTATATAAAAGCAAAAATAGGATACCCAGTGAATTGTTAGCCTACTTGCAATTGTTATATTCATATATTTCTTAATAGTTATGTCCAAGTTACAGCCTATGACTACAGCACATGACAAATAAACAAGGAGTCCTCACTACATACACACACACACACACACATCCTAACAGGGAGGAATTTCTCCTCTCACCACTGCAGGGCAACTTATTTATTTGGTTTCTCCGTCTCCTCTTTAGCTTGTTGTGCGCTCTGAGATGTGAGTGCTGACCTCCTCCCCTCCTCCTTCATGGTCCCATTTCCCTTTCTTCTCCTCCTCCTCCATCGTCTCGGTGGCTGTATCTGCCTCTCTTTTATGGCCGTTCATTTGCATCCCAGGAGGGGCTAAAAGGCGTCCCCAGAGACGCGCAGATAAGGGTCACAGGAGATCCCCTCGAGGCAGCGTTTTCGCCACGCACCCTCAACGCAGACACGACACGTGCCGTCGACCCCCCTAGCTCTCGACACCCGCACAACGCAAGCGTGCGCACACGTGCACTTCTTCACTTCTCTGCACTTCAGCTCCAAAAAGGAGTGATGCTCGCAGTTATCCCCTCAGTAGTAGCCTACATCAGCCAAATACCTTGCCTTTTATAATATGCCCTTCATTGCTACATTCTGTCATGAAATTATTAAGGCCCCTGTGTGGGCTGTGGCTATATGTACAACTCCATCAATTTCATCACAATTTGGACTTAATCCACCTTTTGGGAAGGAACGTCATCTCCTACAGCATATGCAAAATTCCGTGTCAATAAAAGTAATTATTTTAATAATTCACCGAGGCTACAATCACTAAATCTTTGACATGTAGATTAAATGCATGAATTGGATTTAATACAGCGTATAGGCCTACCTAGATTATGTTACATGTCTGCAAACCGTGTAAACAAAACTAACACGAGAAAACTTCAGCCCATTGTCGATAAGTCCCTGTATAATTGGGGGAGGTATTTGTTCATTTTGATGGCATTTACCATCTCATTTATGGGTTGTGTTTTTATGCCTCAGGTAAATTCGAAATGTTGTAAATTTCATCCGTGTCTTGCTGTTGGCTGTTTCAATCTGCTATTCCTGCACACGGACCCATCCAATCGCCAGCATATAGAACCACATAGCCTGGCACGGATTCCTTACGTTCTTATATTTAACTTTTTTGTTTAACAGTTTCTATTGGCGGTGATAACCGGCAGCGTTTAGAGTGATTACAAAACAAATAGCAATACATACTACTCGACGAATGTACAGGCCTTAAGCTTGGACCCGTTGACCCTCTGCTGAAGAGCTTGTCCTCTAGTCAGGATAGAAAATGAACAGTAACTAATGCTGGGTCTCCCTCTTGTGGCCGCGACGTTCAATACAACCACACGGACGAGGAGAGAAAATGGCGGATTGCAGATAATTTCAATCAGTACACACACAGGTATACAAGACAGGATTTAAACATTTCCCCTGGGCATCACATTTTCACAACGTAAAAAAACTGATAGAGCTTAGATGGTAACGTAAAAATACATATAGTCCCTCTTGCAAAAATAAGTTAAATTTCAGAGGGTGTACTACCACAAAACATTACAAGTACAGCATGGGAAAACAGTTTACCAATTTGGGATATCCAAACATGGATTATGTTCCGCCTGCTTTAAAAGGAAAATGATACCACACAAGTAGTCAGGTTCAACAGGCCACCCATGTGACTAAAAAAAAAAAAAAAAAAAAAAGCGAATGAGAAAAACCCACACAACACTTTGTGGAGCATCTTTATTATGCCACCAATAAAAGCCAGTAGTTCTGAAAGAGGACCTTGCAATTTATTTATTTTTTTACTCCCAACAATTTCATTCTGAAAATGGTGGAAGCTGATTGTGATATTATAGTGTGTATGGTTGGCTGAACAGTCAGAAATGGAGTGTGGAGGATAAGGTGGGTTTGGAAAATAGAGCGGTAAGAAATGCAGGTGAAAATGGGAAGTCAGGTTGGGGAGCGGACGGGTTGAGTATGAAGGTTAGCAGAGAAACATTCATTCGTATACCCATCTGGGAAAAGAAAAACAGATGAAAGGAATGCACAGACTGCATGACAAAATTGCGGTACAGTCAAACAAGGGGAATGCACACCAGTTCTGCTTAATATACCACATTTATTACTTTTGAACTGATTAATAGAAAGAGTGGGGGCAAGGCCACTCGCATCACTGTTTTTAGAAAATGGAGGAAAGAGAAAAAACAAAAACAGCCCATAGCAACGATGAATTAATTTGTCCAAGAGAAAGAAGGGTAAATAAAGTCCAATGAAGACTGTTAACAGAGGGCCCCAATTTTTTTTAGACCATAAAATTATACACTGAGCAAGGCTCATCAACATAACATTTCTTCTGCTTTCAAACTCTTGACCCCCCCCATTCCCCTACTCTTCCTCTCCAGATCCTCCGTACTCCACCTTTCCCCACACACAGTCCAACATTCCACATGCGAAAACAAAATAGAGGGCCATCCTGAACATAGTCCTCTCAAACAGAACCATGGCAAGCATGTACGAAACAGATTCTGGAGTGAGCGCAGTTGATACCAGTATACGATGAAAATCCACTTAAGAGGAAACTCCACTGGGTCTTGGTTAAAGATGTGATCATCATCAGAAGACAGGGGGTGAGAAGGGGTTTACAAAGAAAATGAGACAAACTGCCCATTCTTGCCTTTGGGACACTATTATAAGCCAACACTACGAATTTCTATTGGATTTGTGTTTGTGTGAGAATTACAGACTTGCTCTTGGACCATAAAAACAGGATGATCCTTTCTTAAAAAAAAAAAAAAAAAAAAAGAAGGAAAAAGCAGCATACAAGGGAAAAGCATATGTAATGGAATGGGGTGGGGCAAAAAAGATTTCACCTAAGGATGCTATGCATTTATTTGTAGTCCTATGAATAATCGTTTCCTTTTCTTTTTACTACAAGTTCGAAGTAAGTCTTTAAAGTCAAAAGAAATCAAGAATGTCTTCATTTAGTTTTTTTGTCCTTAGTTAATTCTTCACCCCTATTAGAATTTCTTAGAGAGATCTGGATGTAATGATAGGGTGGGCAGGGCTTTTTGGGGAGGGGAGGGGGGCATTGCAGTCTTTTGACCAAAGCACCAACTGTTACTTGACTCGTCCTTGGCGCTCCTAGAACACAAATAAAAAAAATACACAAGTTACACACAACATACAAAAAGGTTTGCATTTTCAAACTACAGTTGATCCAGATTCCTTCAAGTCCTTCTGGTTCCTTCTTTAAACAAGCCAAATGTGCACATGCCCTCCCAGTTTCCATTTGTTTATGAAAGTTGCAATTCTTTCCCAACTGTAAAGGACAGTTCCAATATAGTAACAGATACAGGTTGTAGATGTTTGACTTCTGCTTAACATTCATGAACTGCAAAAACTTAATATGAACCTGAAAATGTCTGAAATTATAACTGCTCCTGCATCTAGTGACTGATGAAGCAAGTTACCTGCAGCCTGTAATGACTCCTGTTGCTTGGGTTGCTGGGATATGGCTCACTGCCTTGGACCTCCACCTGTCACAC
This sequence comes from Perca flavescens, assembly GCF_004354835.1. Classification (NCBI taxonomy): domain Eukaryota; kingdom Metazoa; phylum Chordata; class Actinopteri; order Perciformes; family Percidae; genus Perca; species Perca flavescens. The sequence continues at coordinate 18,520,310 of NC_041350.1, forward strand.
ACAGGAGTAAAGACTGAGTGTAACTGGAACAGACAAGTCACTAAGACCAGATTTCAGAAATTTGGCCAAAAAAAAAAAAAAAAAAAAAAAAAAAAAAAAAAAAAGGTACATATGCTGCATTTTCACTGCATGGCACGGCTATGCTCAACTTGCTTTTTTTGGTTTTCCATAAGAAAAAGTTATAGATAATATCGGTTACTTTTTTTGGCACCACCTCTGAATTGAGAAATCATTGCGGACCAGCGACTGGTCAGAGAGAATGGTCACTGCCGCAACATCCTGCACAAACCCGCCAATTTCAAAATTGCCAAGCTTCCGTCAATAGCTGTGCAATTTTTTTATTCAATCGACCTATATTTTTAAAAATGGCAGCCCACAAAACTACACTGTACAACAAATGAAGTGCAGACAGTCCTGATTGGTGGCCAATGAAAGGATTCAGCGAGTGTCACACTGAAGATTATGTCACGGCAGTTTAACACAACAATTCTATGGGCGATCAGCTGAGAATCCCCCTACACTGAGGGAGTGCTTCCTGCAGTGGGAAGCAAACCTGGTAACAAGAGAGTTGATGGAGCCATGCAGTGGAAACGAGGCATTGGAAACTAGTCTGATCAAAATCCTCTGCTGATAAAAGTCTGGCAACTTTGCATTAACCACACCCCTTCATGATAAACTAAATTATAGCTTACAACTTTGTCTACTGACATTACACAGGCATTTGATTTTGGTAAAAATGTCTCACATGCCAAATCTATAACCTAATTAACAAATTACCTGAAAAATTAAAAAGCATAACTTGAATTACTAATGTATGCTCTGGATAAAAAGTGAATATACCAAGCTCATCCCTTGTAGATGTTCTGAAGTCGGGTGTTAATACAAGTTTTTAAGAATAATTCACTAGTTTTGGACAACTGCTGTCAGTCTTATTAAAATTTTGTACATGAATCATCATCTAAAATGTGATGATTAGTTTCTCACATTTCGTAAATGAATAGCTGAAGAAAAACAGGGGCTGTACAATTGCAAAACAATGAAAATACTTAAATATTTTAACCTTTAAGCAACACATTTGTGTGGCTTTAACAGGCTATATACTATGCTTATAAGCATACCTCAAATATACAAAAGATACAGTGGAGTAAATAAAGATCAAACTAAAACAGTTCTTTGCATGAACACACTAAAATAAACACCGAAAAATAAATGCTTCTGTATCTACAGAACAACAAGTTTTTCTACATCTAATAAGAAATTAGGCAAATAATAGCAATTACGGTTAAGGAGCTGTTATGTAAAGGAAGTAATTTTATGTTGTCTTGGAATACTTTGCCCTAATTGTTCCTATGTCAGGTAAAAGGATGCAATACAACGGTGCAGGACACCCAAGCCTCAGTATTAAACAGTACCTTTTTCATAATAAGAAATGCAAAAGATGCATACAAGTATCACTACATTATATGAGCTGCAATATACATTTGCTCTATTTTTTCCTCATGTTAATGCTGAAAGTTCCAACACAAAATAAACTAAACAGATTTCACCCAATACCGATGTGTGTTCAGACATAAGGCATTAAAAAAAAAAAAAAAAAAAAATTAAAAACACATTTCACATATCTTCAGGAGAATGCACAGCCGAGTATGTGTTGACGATAACAGAAACTCCGGATAAGGCTATCAAAATGAAACAACTTAACCACAATACAAACCGATAAATTCAATTTCCAGAAGTTCTCATGTAATCCACTGAATAGTTCCATTTTGTAATATTAGCTTTGAGAGAGTATTGACAAGTAATTCATTCTTCTGTGTCCATTATTCTATTGTAAAGCAGTGCAATACATATGAGTGACACAGAGAAACAGGTAAAACACATAACACCACAGTGAAAAAAGAAAAAAAAAAAAAAAAAAAAAATACCCTACTATGTATAATCACACTGAATTTTGACAAGGATCCCAATCCAGCTTTAAAACATTGAGCTGCTCCCGAATTTCTTTGTAATGCAAAAGGAAAAGTTGTACATGCACACCCAAACCGGCTTCATATAGGGCCGCTCGATAAATGGGAAAAAAAATATTTGGTCAATATTGAAATTACGATTATTCAACACAATTACTCGTGGACTTTTGTAAAGATGTTGCAATTATTTAATTAGGAGCCAAGATCGTATTTGCAATTAAAATTTTGAGTAATTGCACAGCCATAGCTTCATATACTGCCCCTTTTTCAAAGCAGCACACTTTCATTCATCCATTTTATCACTCACTTTATTCAACAGTAACTTTGGTTACCTTTTTCACACACTCTTCCTCCTCCTGACGCTTCTCGTAGTGAGAAAAGTCATCGAAGATGGAAGTGGTGTGTTTATATCCAGCGATGATCTTTAGCACCTGCCTGGCCTTGTCCAGTGGTACCTCCTGTGTGTCCCGAGAGTTGGTCACTGGCTTGTTTTCGTTGTTCTCTAGTCGAATGTGCCGTAGCTGACTGTTGGGAACGTCCTTAACAAAGATCCAGCGCACATCAAAACGACCCTTCCACTTGTCCTGTGACCACACGCCAGCAGACGTGTTATAGTCCACGGGTGAGCGCATCTCTGCTACGCCACAGAAGTGACCACTCCCATTGACACTGAACAGAAGATAAAGCGGCCCTTTGCCACCCAATGAACGGTAAGCTGCATCAAGCCTTTTGTTGCCATGCTCCGTGCTGCACCAGATGTTATACTTGATGGAGCGGTGGATGTCATCCTCTGAGTAGCTCTTGATGATAAACACTCTACCCTGCTTGGGATTCCAGTCAAAGTCCTTGGGGTTATAATTGTTGACCATGCGCAACTTCTCTAAGACTGGGTGAGGCTCAGAGGAGACTCCCGGAACCACACCCACACCAGACGAAGTGGGAGGTGACTGGCCTGTACCACTCCCACTGCCATCCCCAAATCCATTGGCCCGGTTCCGTGGAGGGACCCAACGAGTAGGTTGAGATGGTTGCTGTTGGCTGGGAGGAGGACCCTGGGAAAGAGGAGGCTGGGGCATCTGACCCATACCTGGTTGCCCACTGGGTGGAAGCTGATGCTGCCCCATCTGGGAAACAGGAAGTACCAGCTGTCCATTGCTGAGGGGCATTTGTGGGTTCCCTACAGCAGTAGCTCCTGGCTGTGGGGAAGCCTGATTGGGCGGCTGCCCGTTGCTGGGAATAGGGGGCACCTGCTGTGGGGTGGCAGCTTTAGGCATGTTGCCCTTGTTGTCCCAAGTGCCGATGTCCATGTTGTGTTTAATGGGCGGAGGAGGCAAATTGGCACCGGCCATGCCACCCTTGGTTTTCAGCTTGGGTTGAGGCTTGGCTGGCTTGCTGGCAATATCGGCCCAGGAGGCGGGCTTGGCAGGGGCAATTGAGACAGGAGGCATGCTGGGAGGTCCTACAGATGATACAGGGCCAAGGGGACCCCCACCAGGTAAACCAGAGCCAACCACCTTAGGAGCCATGTCCCCATTACCACCAGGAGCGGCACCACCGATCTTGAGCCCTGCCATGCCCTGGTCAAGGCTGTTCATACCAGGTGCCTTGTTCAGGGGCTCATTGGCAGCAGGTGCAAATGGGGACTGTCCATCGATCATGGCACCCCCAAGTGAGCTGGGAGCATAGGCATAGCTGCTGCTGTAGCCAGAGCTCTGCGGTGTCCCCGACTGTCCCTGAGAGCTGTTATTGCCCCATGCCGAGAAGTCGATGCCACTGGGGAAGAAGTTGAAACCGTGCTGGCCAAGGAAAGGATTGCTCCCCAGGGGGCCTGGCTGGCCAAACATAGCGTCCGGGAGGTAGTGGGGCTCCCCATTGCTCAACTGTCCATAGGAGGCCAGGTAAGGCATAGGAGGGTCCCCACCTGTGGACCATGCTGCCTCATTTAAGGAGTAGGAAAATCCTATGGAGGGGCTGTAGTAGCTGGGCATGTACGAGTCCGACATGGCCGTATAGGCATTGCTCTAAAATAGAAAAATAATTAGTTTTAGTGACAAGAGGTAAACAAAACAAAAAAAGAATTCTTTGCAACAACAAATTCTAATTTAATTGATAACAGATCATTATTAACATTGTTTTGATACGTTTATACCTTGTTGTAGATCCAAACAGTCAGACCAAGATAAAAGATGAGCAAATACATTGAATTGTCCATTATTAATTTTTATTATTAATAGAATCATAATAAACCAAGAATTCACCACACAATGATGCTTTCTTAGTGCCCTTCCTCTCCTCTGACCTGATCTGTAAATGCACAGCACTGCACTATACATTAAGAAAAAGGTTTAACAGTCTCTTTAACTAAAGGATGGTGCATTCTGATGGTGATTTCTGATTCTTCTCAGTGAAGGAAAACACAGGCTCCATTATTTTCCTCTACAGTCCCCCTTCAGACAGTGGGTCTGTTACTACACAAAAGGGAAATCCATCTACCAAAGAGAAATACAATTCAAGGCCACTGAAAACTTAATATACAGAAGCGCTCATTCCCACTGCACAATCATTGTTTTCCTGTATTCTTTGGTTATGCAAAAAGCAAGGATGTGCACACATAAAAAGAGGCCCCTGAAACAAGGCAGTCTACAAGTACGTATATGAATCTTCGGGTAGGGAAATTTGTTGGGAGTTCTTACCAACAAATCAGATGAATAAAACTTCCCTCTTAACTCCCAAATCCCAAATATCAAATACATCAAACAAAGATGCATTTTACCAAGGTAGCATTAACAAGTCAATATTAGGGATATTCTGAGCCAAACTGCAATGTCAGTACTGATCAGGCCATCATTACTGTTGACACCGGATACGTGCGACTTATTTTAGGAATTGAGCTACTTTTTTTTTATAAATACACCTAAATGACTAGATAATCATCTAGTCCATGTAGATCCATTAGGTATTATTTCTTTGCACTATTTGTATAGTTTAGAACTCACAAAACACTTGCATATAGAAGTTTTGTTTTAATATTAAACATTTTTTTCCATACTTGTGTACATAATAGTCCTGTCTAGTCTTTACCTTATTTGTCCAGCTTGTTATCCTAGTTTTAGCTGTTATGTCTATTTCTGTGCAAGTGCATTGACAGCAACGCAAAACCCGGGGTCATATTCCTTATGTGTAAGGTGATTCAAATTCAAAGGTGATTCAGATTCAAAAGACAAAAATAAATTCTTAAAATAAAAAGCCATGTACTGAAGTCCAGGTTGAAACTATAACTTGTTGATTTAAATCGATTGAGAGACAAATTAAAAGATTTATGATTAACCATGAAGAAAAACTAACTTGAAGGTACTTCAGTCGTTTGATAATTTGAGGGTACTTTAGCCTAAAATAATAAAAGCGGTTTAACTGAAAAGCAGCACCTGTTGGCAAACCCCGATCAATAAAAGCTTACCTGTCTGGCCTGAGTATTCAGGTAAGGCTCAAACTCATCGTCATTCAAGGTATCCTTTTGGGTCACAGCTCCGTTTTGCACTGAAAAGAAAACAACACTGATGTAAACACAGAATATAGGTTTGTGTGACTACAGAGATGTGAGCGGTGACATATCTGGTCATCACATCAGAATCATCACCATTTGTTACACAACATAACCACTCCTTGCAATTATTGAGTGACACAGGAAATGCCTGCTTGAACATAAGACATCAAATACTATAACTGCTCATTAGGCTTCTGATTACACAGCATAATCTTGCATAAAGATGAATCAGTCCCAGTAAAGAATTGAATGCACTTGGCACAAAACACTTCATTGAGACATTCAGATTCTCTCATCAAAATAGATTTTAAAATGTAGTCTAGGTACACGCAAATACTGATATTTCCAGCGCAGATTTAATGTATGTCTATTGCAAGTGGAAAAGTGTTTTGTTTTCACAAGTTTCTGAGTGTTCCGTTATTGCTGAGGTTACGGTGTTGGGCGACATGAGACTCTGGGATGGGATTAGCTTTTCAGAACATGGACAAGTTCAATTATAACACAGACAGGTTAGTAAACACATGTTAACTTACATTACAGTCTGAACAACATGATGACGGGAAAGCGCGAGGCCCATTAGGACACAGAAAAGGCATGTCGGAAGACGTGTCATTTTGGGTTAACTTAGCAACCAGCTAATGTTAGCGCGCTAGCTGGGTGGTTAGCTGCATGCAATGCGCAGCGTCTCCATGTTAACGAGCGCCAAGAGCCCTTTCAACATGACGGACTTTGCTAACATTAGCCAAGTGTCCAGCGTGATAGGACGGCACCTGTAGCTAAACACTGCAAAAATATGTTGCAGTGACCAATAAAAAGAGAGCCCGAGTAGTAAGCGTGTATTCTAGCACCTGTCAGTGCATTAAAAAGCATTGCAAGTTCAACCAGGAAAAGGATGCTGATGTGTATCATGTTGCCATTTAACATTAGCTAGTCAAGATAGCTAATGCTATCGCTAACTGTGGGAACCTGCCATTTCAGGGATGTTAAGGAAACTCACGATTTTTGAGTAAAGGCGGAGAACATTTATTAAAACACAATGTAGTTTTGAGTTTCATTGAAGTAGCAAATCAAAAGCAAAAACATTTGACAACTTAAAACAGACAGGCCCATTTGCCAAGCAGCTATAGGAGACAAGCTATCGCATCCGCGCACGTAAGGTTTTCAAAGCGCACCGCACATAAAAAGATCCGCATTCACTCAACCCAAGTAGATGTTAGCGAATATTTGTTCTTACCTTTATTAGCTTGGCCTTTCGGTCTCTGGATTGGGTCCAGGTGATTCATGAAGGTTTGATTTATGAGAAGAGAGGAAGGGGAAAAATAGATGAAGAGATATATTTTCAGCAGTCAGTTCCTTTAGCAGGTGGTCAGGCCTACTGCACTACTGAGCCACAGCCGCTGCCTCTGAGCTAAGCTATCCTCGCTAGCCGTCGCGATGCTGAGAAATTTGGCCCTCGTAAATGTTCAGAAAATACCTCTCTTTACCTGTTCAAGAAGGCTGCTGGCTGACATGTCTTTCCCCCCCGGAGTCTGTGTAACTGTATTTACTCCTAAATAAAAGCGTAAGGGTGCAGAATTGGTCTAGCTATTGAAGAGTTTCACCCAAGCGCCCCTATCTCTCTATAGAGCCTGGTTTCTACACAATGGCGGGCTGCAGTTTGCTTGACAGACTCCTCAACATGGCTGGGCGGCCCTCGTCAACCCACGATGGCATTTATTAACAGCGAACACGCGCCCCCTAAAGGCGCGGAGGAGCCAGGTTTAACCCACGAGCTGTCACACTAATATCTAGCACGTAACGTTAACATGAATTTGATATTAAATAGACAACAAATAAATGCATACATTGTGTAAATAAACCAATGAACTGAAAAACTTAAATCACGTATTACAACTCAAATCATTATTATGAAATGTTATTTCATAATTTTAAATTCTCATAAAACAGCGTCTCACTGGAGAAATTATGTCGATTTATATTAAACAATTAAACATCTCATTGTATCTTCTAAGGTAAAGAAAAGAAAAACCTGTTTGGCCACCATTTGACATGTGAGAGGGAGCCAAGTGGGCATCACTAAACTTTTTAACGTTAAAAGACACAAGGGTGCTCCCTTTCAAATTGGATCTGCCTCTTCTCAGTACACTTAAATTAGGCCTGTTGATTGTAGATTAAAATTAATTCTATATTTGAAAGGAGAAAATAATTTGACTCAATTCAATTCAGAAATGGTAATCACAAAGAGTTCAATTCAATGTGATTGTGCTCAACTTTCTTCTTAATTGGGTACAGAGTCTAGATTCCTATGTATTGCATCAACATATGCTTTACATACTGAATGTATTGACTGATGTTAAATACTTTTTGTGGAAATAATACTGTTAACAGTTCCTAACGAGAAAAGGTAATTTTATGTTGTTTGACATAAAAATCATATTTTCCATCTTTTTTCAGTTATTTCTTACTGGGGTTCTTACATCAGTCAGTGATGCATCACAAATCACCAGAGTGAACACACTCTTGTAAAACAGTTATACATAATTCACTAGCTTAAGGTTTTATGGTATTTAAAATTATGTATTACCACAATATGAAGGTAATTTCCATCAGACAAAGAACAGATATTTTAGACAGTGTTTTGGCCCAGCATTTGCTTTCTAATGTGTGATTCTGCACTCTCGTCGACCCTCCGCCCATTGTGCCCTTCTAACTCCAGCCCTCTCTGGCACACTAGCAGGAATGTCAGGCAGGGAGGTGACAATCCCTAACCTGACTCCGCCAGATGGATTGCTTCGCATTTGCTGATCTGCGAGTGGAAAACTGGAGCTCGCGAGATCTGGATGGTCTCACGAGGCTAGACAATCCCACTGCTCAGATAAATGTTTGTGTGCATCTTCCATGTGTTTGTACGTGTTCCTTTGGCTTTATATCTGTGTGTGTTTGTATGCGAGTGTGTGAATTTGTGATTGTGTGTGCATAACTCCTGTGACCCAGTGGCAGCATGGCAGCAGGGTACTCTCTGTAATAGGATGTTAGGAATGTAGCACTTGTCAGCCTCTCTGAGGATGCTGTTAATTCACATTCTGCCCGTTTCAGAGGGTTAGCCTTAAATAAACAGTCAACATTAGCGTATTTACATGTGTAAAAGCTCTCTCTCTCTCCATTTGCGTGTGTGTGTGTGTATGAATGGAAGTGTACAAACTGCTTTCTTATGTTAATGACATTTGAGGTTGGTTGATTTGCTGAAGCTCTGTTTATTACACATTTTCTCTGACAACTTGCCTCCCCTAATGCTACCACGCAGTGTTTTTGCATTACAAACCACAGTAATACTGCTGACCTCTTTTCAAAGCATATTTTTTAGATTCATGAAAGTGTTTTCACTATCCTCTACAGTACTGTTCATTTCAGTATGACATGAAAATCAACTTGCATGTACTTGAAATTTCCGGGAGAAAACGTTGGAATTAAAGGCAAATCAATCAATATGGACATCATAAAACAATCAAGGTATTTTAAACCTTAAGCACCCACTAGCGTTGTTTCACAGAATAATTTGTTTCTTTTTCTCAGGAACTCTGAAAAAAGTGCACTTGCCATTTCATGCCCCTGCCACAAGAGGGACTCCTAATCTCTGTTTTGAAAGTGTGATTTAAGTAAGGTCAAGAATAGCTTCTGTGTGGTGTGCAGTTACCACACATGGCCATTCAGCACTAGTCCTATATTTCTCTTCCTATGAATTGCACAAAGGTTTTCTACTCACTCACATATGCATAAAAGACATTTCATCAGCAGATCCTTTCATGGGTGTGGGGGAGTTTTGGTTTTCAGGCCATTCATTTGTGAAGTGCTCTTGTTGGTGTCTATTCAAGCTCTGGCAATTCTGACACTAATTAGAAGTGTCTCTGCACCAAGCTTTACTAACATTAAAATACAATACATTAGACTCTCCAGGTATCATTCATTTTTCATCTTCTTGAGACCTTTGGTTCTGTAAGAAGGCAATAATTCTAGTTTTCCTTGATAGTATTTTGAAAGCTTCTTTTTCAACACGACATTTTCATATATTTTAAAGTGCTCATTTATGCTCATTTTCAGGTTTATAACTAGATTTAGAGGTTATATCAGAATGGGTTTAATGGTTTCATTTTCAAAAAACACCATATTTTTGTTGTACTGCACATTGCTGTAGCTCCTCTTTTCACCCTGTGTGTTGAGCTCTCTGTTTTAGCTACAGAGTGAGGCATCTCACTTCTGTACCATCTTTGTTGGGAGTCGCACATTAGAATTTAGATTCTCTGCCCGAGCCAGAGCCCGAACTGTATATGTCCCGCCACTATCCTCGGGCCGGCCGGGCCCTTGAGCAAGCATTTGTGTTTTTTTAATCATTACTTTATTAGCCTAATTGGGTGGGGAGAAAGCTATGCCTCTCCAGCTTCTCCCAGCTCTGGGCTATGTCCTGCACTGACCTAAGGGTGAGGTAAACTGTGCTTAATCATGTCTCCCCCATCTGTAGCACTGTCTTCGATAATTGCGCAACCATGCCAGATATGATCTCTCCTATATCCGGCGCCTTGTTGGCCAGTGCGTTGGCTTGCAGACCGTGCCGCAAAACAGTATTAATTAGGTGATCAAGACAAAAAGGTCTCTATGGTTCCAGGGCTTTTATTATGTTGCTGCCTTGATCCGTTACTCACAGGTAAAAGGAATTGTAGAACGTCAGTTATAACGGCCCACGTATTAAAAAATTGTCGGGTTTAATTTGGACTCGGGCTCATAATTACAGTTAATGTGTCGGCCGGGCCGGGCTTGGACACAACGTGCACAGGCTCGGGTAGGGTCGGGCTTGATTTTTTTGGCCCGATCTAAGCTTTATCGCACATGCGCAGTACCTAGGTAAGCAGGGACGGATTGGGGCTAAAAAAACAGCCCTGGATTTTCTCCCAAATAGGCCCATCGTCCGGCCATTCGCCCCTAGCCGTGCGCAAAAGACACTAGCCAGGATGTCCTTATACTATGCCACAAAACTGTAGCCTATCAGACAAGGTATTTACAGCAAATAACATCTCAAAACCAATGATGATAATTGGGGTTGTGTTTATTTATGAAGCCTCAGCCTTCAAATAAAAACTAAAAATGTACAATGCCATTACATCTGCATTGAAAATAAAACACAAATAATGAAATGTCACTGGCTACAGAAACCCCAAATTACACAAACTTGTAACTATAAAACAGTACAGAGTATTACTGACAACACTTTCAGAGATAAAGTATTCTACTTGCTGTACCTGAACATGGGGATTAGATATTCTGTATGCCTATACCAAAACTTCACTGAGAGTAGTTACTACCCTGTCATCATTTGTGCTGCAACCATGTTCAACCTGAATAAACAAATGATTTTAAAGATAGGTTATTAGCTATTATTGATGATATAATACAGTAGGTGTTGCTCTGTGTTAAAGAATTAGCATTGAATAACCTATTTAATATTTTGTCATATTACGCTTTTGATTCATATTAAGGCTGTGAAATGATGAAAATGACTAGGCCCTATCAATGTTGTCTGTGAAGCTTTCACAAACAACCACCAGGTCTTTGCCAGTTCCACAATAGTAAATACAAATATGAAAGACAAGGAAAAACTGCACTCTGATGGAAGACAGACAGAAAGTGCAAACTATAGGATTTTTTGTTTAAACTTTTGGTTAAATTTGGTGAATTATTTAGCCCCCTTCCCTGTTTCTTAGCATGTTTAGAGTGGTACCAATGCATGCCTGATGTTGTCCCGTTTAAGTCAATACCATAATCTTCATCCTAGCAGCAAAAGTGAGCTCACTACAACCTCTCATATACAACAAAGTGAAATCGCGGTCAACCCGCGATTAATTTCTAACGCATTTAATGTTTCAAATTAACCTAACAGAAATTATTAAACACATTAAGTTTGACACCATTAAATGGCACAATCATTTTCATAATCATGATGCACACCCATGTTAATAGCTGGCTATGCAATTCGCTAAGATAGGGATAAAGGCAGCCTAATGTGTCCTGCTCCTGGCTTTTACAGTAGCCTACCTCTAGCTGATGTGAAATTAACTCTGCTGTCTGTCCCTCAACATGTCCCTCTGTGAGCTTTTTGCATTTTGCTGCATCAGTCCCGAGAGACTTGGCCCTCTTTTCTTTGAATTTTTCCCATCCACCTTTCTGCTGGGTAAACCCAGCCCAATCTGCCGGCGATTTGATTTCGCCCTGTAATGTTCGATCTTAAAAGATTGAGTTTGGTCTGGTGATAGCCAGACTAGTAGGCCTACTCTTCTTCCTAATTTTTTGAAATTTTTTTACATGTAGCATATAATCACGTGTCAAACTCAAGGCCCGCGGGCCAAATCCGGCCCCTCGCAGATTATGATCCGCCCGCATATCAATTTAGGTTCACAATACATTTTGGCCCACCTAGGTTTTGTCACTTTTTCTGATGTTTTTGTCACTTTTTCCAAAATTTTTGTAATTTTTTGTGACGTTTTCGCCACTTTTTCCAACATTTTTGGCCGCTTCTTTTCTATGATGGCTCAGGAACTTTTTTCCCTTCTTTAGGAATTAATGTTGACCAAACTGTAAGTGAGAAGACTATATGACACATGCAATGATACAGTCAAATATATTTTACTTTTTTGATTAAATAAAAGCCTATCAATAAACTAAACATGTTTGGCCCTTGATGTGATTCTTATTTTCCAGTTTGGCCCTCTGGGAAGTTGAGTTTGACACCAAGTGATCGTATTAACACCCCCTGCTGTAGTTGGCTGTTAATATCGCTTTATTAGACTTTTTTTTTTTTTGTGCCGACAGCCGTCTGTTGGACAGCCGTTCTGGACTTTTCCCGAACGCACAGGATTACTACCCAGTCAGAAGCAGAGTATAAGGGCGTGCCATGCTAGCAGCTAGGCGAGCATTATAAGGTGTTACAAAGTGACACACATTCGTCACGGAAGTAAAGGCTGGACTACAATAGAGCTGTTTGGAGCAGTTTGTGAACAGTGTTTTCTGTTGGAGATGGTAAGTCCCTTTGGGGTGGACTTTGGGCTTTTTCACTTTGTAAACCTATAAACGTGCACAAAAACATATATAACACAATAAAGGAAAGGGAAAAAGCCAAAAAGCATAATATGAGTACTTTAATGTGTTCTTTAATCAACACTGTCATCTCATATATGTTTTATTATCTACAGTCATTCTTTACCTTTAGCATTATAGCTCCCCTAACCTGCTAAAAGATCACATCAAGCAGGGTAGTGGGGTGTGAAGACCCCCCCTCCCCCCACTGTACTTAATAATTTTTCAGGGCCAATGGTTGGTCGGATGGCATGTGACTAAATTGCACCTCAGAACACACAACACACGGCCAGTAATACCCCCCCCCCACACACACACACACACACACACACACACACACACACACACACACACACACACCTAATTCAATTCAATTTTATTTATAGTATCAAATCATAACAGAGTTATCTCGAGACACTTTACAGATAGAGTAGGTCTAGACCACACTCTATAATTTACAAAGCCCCAACAATTACAGTAATTCCCTCAAGAGCAAGCATTAGCAGTGGCTATTGCGACAGTGGCAAGGAAAAACTCCCTTTTAGGAAGAAACCTCGGCAGACCCAGACTCTTGGTAGGCGGTGTCTGACGGGGCCGGTTGGGGGTGTGATGGCGATAATAGTCGCATTAAAGATAGTGGAACAGTGACTTTGAAGGTAGTCGTTGTAGTTCATGTCACAGCAGGACGTTGCGGGATGAAACGTGGCGCTGCAGAGCATGGGTGGGTGCAGCAGACGCAGCAGGATGCGGCCGGGCGTTGAAGGGAAACATAAGGACTCTGGGGAGTAAACTCTCCAGAGCTAGGTTAGTAACAAGCAGTTCTGGGACAGGATGCATATAATGGCGTTTTTCCATTACATGGTACCTGCTCGACTCGCCTTGCCTTGCCTCGACTCGACTCTACTCGCCTCAACTCGACTCGCTGTGCGTCCGTTTTCCATTGCAGATTTTAGTATCGCCTCAGCGTGGCTGGTCGTCATAGCGACTGCCGTGGGCGTGGCTTAGTGGCGTCGCATTTCCCCCAAGGAGGTAAGCTTCGCTTCAGAACGCAAACCTCCGATGGTGCCATTTTGTTGCTACGAAGCAATCACCTCTTGTTAGCATTACAATGACCGCCATTTTTTTTTTACGTCACTTGACTGCGAATAACTTTACATCTGAAGCGTTTAAAGACTCTATTTGTCCATTGTTTATTTCTAAAGAAACACGACAATGTATAAAAGGCTCCATTACCTTGTACCTCACGTTATAGCTCCGTAGCAGACGTTTTTGTAAAAATAAGCTAACGATTGTGTCATAACCAAGTGACTTACTGTAGTAGAGGAATTACCGTATAGTACAGGAGAAGCTCGCAGGCAGTTTCGACTTACATTAGCTGTTTAGGTTTAATTACTAATGTTAACTAGCATGTTAGTTAGCAATAATTAGCCTGTGCTTATGTTATCTCCTTACATATACCTACGCTCTCTGTCTCTGTAAGATTGGAAATGATTGAGATTTCTCTTGTCACAGCCACCAGAAGACTTACAACTTTCAGACACGTTGCTCACGTCACATTTACGTTGTCTCTCTCAGTTGGAGGCTGGGCAGTAAAGCAAGAGATCACCGGAAAAGTGCTTGTAATAGCCTTCACTGGTCTCCGTCCAGAGCAACGGGGTCTATTGGTCCATTATATACTGTCTATGATTTCCCCCGACTCATTTCCTGGTTCTCCTTCTCCGTAAACAACATGATATCAAAGAGATAGTTAACGTTTACTGCTCCAAATTTCCCACCGTGGTCACATATATATGACTCTAGAGTCGCTACTCGCTTTGTTTCTCTCACATATATATGACTCTAGAGTCGCTACTCGCTGCGGAGATAATCGCCGTCACTCTCTCACTTCCCCCTCGCTCACTAGCTCCCCACACACACACGTACGGCGACTCGACACACACACATCACACATGCACTCACCAGCGCACCAGTATAACCATCAAGCCACTTGTATGCTACGGAGAAAGCTCTGCGTGGAGCCTCCGGCAGCAAAAAAACACCGCTGGCTAAACTATTTAAAAATGCCGTCTCTCGCTAGCAATGCAGTGATCAGTGACGCTTCTTTCCGACCAATCAGCAGCCTGCAGGGTTTCACGTCACCTTCTCGGCTCGCCTCAGCTTGCTTGGAACCTCGACTGAGCAGGTACTAAAAAAAGTACCTGTTAGCAGGTACCAGGTACTTTTTTTTGTAATGGAAAACCAAAAAAGGAGTAGAGTCGAGGCGAGGCGAGTAGGTACCATGTAATGGAAAAGGAAATATATAAAAGGAAACAAATGAAAACATTGATGAGAGGCTGTACTGGCCTGCCTCCCTCTACTCACACTATATTATTGATTATATGATCAATAAATCTGGTGACTACGAAGAGAAGCAGGTGGGCCGGGTTAGGCGGACGCTGCAACTCCTCACTTCTTAACTATAAGCTTTATCAAAGAGGAGAGTTTTCAGTTTATTCTTAAATGAGGTGATGGTGTCTGCCCCCCTAACCCAGACTGGGAGCTGGTTCCACAGGAAAGGAGCCTGGTAGCTGAAGGCTCTTGCTCCCATTCTACTTTTGGAGACTCTAGGAACCACAAGTAACTCTGCATTCTGGGAGCGCAGTGCTCTAGTGGGACAATAAGGTACTAAGAGCTGTTCTAGATAGGATGGTGCTTGACCATTTAGGGCTTTGTAGGTCAGGAGAAGGACTTTAAAGTCAATCCTGAATTTCACAGGAAGCCAATGCAGAGTAGCTAAAACAGATATGATCTCTTTTCTTAGTTCTCGTCAGAACACGTGCTGCAGCATTCTGGATCAGCTGGAAAGTCTTAAGGGACTTATTTGAGCAACCTGATAGTAGGGAATTACAATAGTCCAGCCTGGAAGTAACGAATGCATGGACTAGTTTTTCAGCATCGTTTTGAGACAGGATATTCCTAATTTTGGCAATGTTACGAAGATGAAAAAAGGCTGTTCTTGATGATTGTTTTAGATGGGCGTTAAAGGATATATCCTGATCAAAAATAACTCCTAGATTTCTGACAGTAGTGCTGGAGGCCAGGACAACACCATCCAGAGTAGCTATATGTTTAGATAATGAAGTTCGGAGGTGTTTAGGGCCCAGCACAATAACTTCAGTTTTGTTACAGTTTAACATCAGAAAATTATAGGTCATCCAGGATTTTATATCTTTAATACATGCTTGAAGTTTAGCTAACTGACTTGTTTCGTCTGGTTTGATTGATAAGTATAATTGGGTGTCGTCCGCATAGCAGTGATAGTTAATTGAGTGTTTCCTAATGATATTACCAAGAGGAAGCATATATAAGGAGAATAAAATTGGTCCAAGCACTGAGCCTTGTGGAACGCCATGTTTAACTTTCGCGTACTTAGAGGATTTATCATTAACATTAACAAATTGAGATCGATCAGAGAAATAAGACTTAAACCAGCTTAGTGCAATTCCTTTAATTCCGACTAAGTGTTCTAATCTCTGTAACAGGATTGTATGGTCAATAGTGTCAAAAGCAGCACTAAGATCTAATAAAACAAGTATGGAGACAAGTCCTTTGTCTGCAGCAGTTAGAACGTCGTTAGTCATTTTCAACAGTGCCGTCTCTGTGCTATGATTCTTTCTAAATCCTGATTGAAAGTCTTCAAATAAGCTGTTGCTATGGAGAAAATCACATAACTGATTAGCAACTACTTTCTCAAGGATCTTGGAGAGAAAGGGAAGGTTAGATATAGGTCTATAGTTTGCTAAGGTTTTTTCAGAAGAGGTTTTATCACAGCTACTTTAAATGACTGCGGTACATGACCTGTTAATAGAGACATATTGATCATATCTAGTAGAGAGGTGTTAACCACGGGTAATGCTTCTTTGAGTAGCCTCGTTGGGATGGGGTCTAAGAGACAGGTAGATGGCTTTGCTGAAGATACCTTTACCATTAGTTGTTGAAGGTCTATAGGAAAAAAACAGTCTAAGTATATGTCAAGTCTAGCCGTTCTTTCTAGCAGTCCTGCGTTGAAAGGTGAGCCATTTGAGGGCAAAAAGGTGATGAATTTTATCTCTAATTGTTATAATTTTATCATTAAAGAAGCTCATGAAGTCATCACTACTCAGAGCTAGAGGAATAGATGGCTCAGTAGAGCTGTGACTATCTGTCAGCCTGGCTACAGTGCTGAAAAGAAACCTTGGGTTGTTCTTGTTTTCTTCTATTAATGCTGAGTAATAGTCTGATCTGGCATGTCTGAGGGCGGTCCTATAGGTTTTCAGACTGTCTTGCCAGTCCAAACGAGACTCTTCCATTTTGGTGGAGCGCCATTTACTTTCAAGTTTTCGCGAGTTTTGCTTTAATTTACGAGTTTGGGAGTTATACCAAGGTGCTAGTTTCCTTTGCTTCATCTTCTTCTTTTTGAGTGGAGCAACAGAGTCTAAAGTAGTCTGTAGGCAGGCCGTAACACCATCTACACAATTGTCGATTTGAGAGGGACTAAAGTTTACATAAAGGTCCTCTGTTGTATTAAAAAAAGGTAATGAGTTTAGAGCTGTTGGAATGTCTTCCTTAAATTTAGCTATAGCACTGTCAGATAGGCATCTAGTATAGTAGCTTTTATCTAATTTTGTATAATCGGGTATTAAGAATTCGAAAGTAATTAAGAAGTGGTCTGATAATAAAGGATTTTGCGGGAATACTAATACATCTTCAATTTTGATACCATATGCCAGCACGAGGTCGAGGGTGTGGTTAAAACAGTGCGTGGCCTCATGCACACTCTGACTGAAGCCAATAGAATCTAGTAGTGAGTTGAAAGCAGTAGTAAGGCTATTGCTGTCAACGTCCACATGGATATTAAAATCACCTACAATAAGTACTTTGTCTGATTTAAGGACTACTACTACTATAAAAATTCAGAATACGGACCTGGAGCTCGGTAGACAACAACAAATATAATTGGCTGTACTGATTTCCGTGTTGGATGTTGAAGATTAAGAACAAGGCTTTCAAAAGAGTTATAATTTAGTTTGGGTTTAGGATTAATTAACAGGCTTGAATCAAATATGGCTGCAACTCCCCCTCCTCGGCCTGAGCCTCTAGGAATTTGAGTATTAATATGACTGGGAGGAGTCGCTTCATTTAGACTAATATATTCTTCATGGCCCAGCCAGGTTTCTGTAAGACAGAATAGATCAATTTATCAGATATCAATTCATTTATTAGTACTGTTTTAGAAGACAGAGATCTGATATTTAGTAATCCACATCTAATTTTCCTATCCTTTTCTATCATTGCAGTGGTAGTTTTAATTCCAATTAGGTTGTTAAGTATTGCCCCTCTCTTGGTTACCTTTGATTTAACTGATCTTAGTCGAGGAACAGACACCGTCTCATTTTCTTTTGGGACAGGCTGTGGCTGGCGTGAACTGGATGCTAAATTGACTATGTTTGCAGTCAACTTCTTATTACTTAGGGGCTTCACCACTTTGTATGGTCTGTTGTTGATTATAATTGGAATAGTACTAGTACTACATGTTACTGGAATAGTACTAGTACTACATGTTACTGGAATAATACTAGTACTACATGTTATCCTGCAGAAAACATTTTCAGATTCATCCACTTGTATAGTGCTATCAGGATCAATACCTGGGGGACATGAATCTGTGATATTTTCAACAGAATGTCAATACTTGCCTTTCAGTGTGGTCATTATGTTGTCAGATAGCAGCCTGGCTCCGTGTCGGTTTGGGTGGAGACCATCATGCTTCAGGAGGTTGGGCATTTCCCAGAACAAGTTGAAGTTGTCGACATAGGGAATGCTCAGAGGAAAACAAGGGGTGCAGAACATGTTGTAGATCACAAGGCCTCCTAAACAGAGGGGTATTTTATTTTAAATTCACATGCAAAACTCAAAAGAAATGTATGTTGAGCGAAACAGAAAAATATATTACACTGGATAGCTGTGTGTATAAGTGTGACTAACGTAAGCAAATAGGGATAGTAAACCAGTAGCAGTGGCAAGTCATTTGACTTGTGAAACATGCCTAGGACAGTAGCATGGCATGCATGTATCATATTCCGCCTTTCAACTCTCAATCATTTTTGGGTGCTTGACTTTTTTTTCCCAGGGGCTTGTTGACTGGTGCAGCTTGGACAGGTGGCATAGCATGGAGAAGAGCTGGCCATTTACCAGCCAATAAAAATAGCTGTGGTCTCCATGATGTCACCGGTAAGTAAATCATAGCTCCTGACTGTAGATATAGAAATAAAATCAGAGAAAGAAAAGATCGGCTGTATTACTAACCCAAACCCTTTCATGTTTCTCCTTTGGTTAAACTAATTTCACACTACACTGCTTTTTGTATTTTTGCTTTCACTCCAATCCGTATCAGTTTTCTGCATGTCTTTCCCCTCATGTGCTCACACCTATTTTGCTACATCTGCACGTTCAGAGTTATGTAAATCTATACAGCCAGGAAGATACAAGACCAAACAATGAGAGACTACCTTCCCTACGGCAGACCCCAATAACACTGCCATCTTCAGCCAGTTAAATTGGCTACAGTTGCCAGAAAGGGTGTACAGTCTAAAGCTAGAGTCTGATCTCACTCCCATACCTGGCATTCTGGAGCCACAACACCATGCTGCCGATGTGGAACCTGATCAGTCTTAAATCTTCTCCGTTTGACCATGTGACATGCCAAATTTGTGATTCTGCCCTCTCGTCCACCCTCCGCCCATAGTGCCCTTCTAACTCCAGCCCTCTCTGGCACACTGTAGCAGGAATGTCAGGCAGGGAGGTGACAATCCCACTGCTCAGATTAGTGTTTCTGTGTGCATCTTTCATGCGTTTGTACGTGTTTCTTTGGCGTTATATCTGTGTGTGTTTGTATGTGAGTGTGTGAATTTGTGATTGTGTGTGCATAACTCCTGTGACCCAGTGGCAGCATGGCAGCAGGGTACTCTCTGTAATAGGATGTTAGGAATGTAGCACTTGTCAGCCTCTCCGAGGATGCTGTTAATTCACATTCTGTCCGTTTCAGAGGGTTAGCCTTAAATAAACAGTCAACATTGGTGTATTTACATGTGTAAAAGCTCTCTCTCTCAATTTGCGTGTGTGTGTATGAATTGAAGTGTGCAAACTGCTTTCTTATGTTAATGACATTTGAGGTTGGTTGATTAGCTGAAGCTCTGTTTATTACACATTTTCTCTGACAACTTGCATCCCCTAATGCTACCACGCAGAAATCTTAACCAACAGAGCTCAGTAATGGCAAACCAAAGCAGTGTTTTTGCATTACAAACCACAGTAATACTGCTGACCTCTTTTCAAAGCATATGGTTTTAGAGGCATGAAAGTGTTTTCACTATCCTCTACAGTACTGTTCATTTCAGTATGACATGAAAATCAACTTGCATGTACTTTGTTTGTTATATTTTTGTGGGAGAAAAGCATTGGAATTAAAGGCAAATCAATCAATACGGACATCATAAAAGAATAAGTTATGGCTGGGCAATAGTGACATAGTCAAACATCAGAAAACTACTCCAGAAAATTGTTATGATAAGAAAATATTGTCTCATTGATGATTTATAGTATTTTGTAATATATTTCAAGAAATATTTGAGAAGAGAAATTCTTAACTGAACTGTAATGTAACACTTAAGACCAGGGAAAGATCAATCAATCACAACGTGTTCAGTATCCGGAATCCCAGATGATATCTTCTTCACAATAAAATATAGATACATTGGTACTATTAAAGCAACATAATGTTTTCTGTGATCCCTATCAGGTTTCATGATCCCTGTAAGTTAGTTTTCAAACGGTGCTGCAATGAACTGAAACTGAAGACTGCCTAGAAGGTAGGAAAATGCATTAATCAATGTAAAAACTTATACTGCATTCACACCAAATCCGGTGTTGCGGCAAAAAAAGCCAGACCATCCATTCATTTGAATATGGGTAGAGAGTTTAGGCTACAGCGGTGGGGACAGCAATGCAGCAGCCCTGCGGCGAAAAGTTAAAACAGGCGATCAGACAAAACACAATGGAGTGTAATGTCATCTTTTATGTATAGTCAACTCAATTTGCCTTGTGAACCGGTTTCCACCGTAATGACAGGCTTTGCATCCTGGTTAGTTATTGAAAGTAAATGTGTTTTTTGAATCTGTCAATCATACTAGCAGCATGGCTAAATGCAAGCACCATGGGGAACACAATGGAGACACAAATTGGCCAACTAAGGGACAACCCCACCTTGCGCAAATTGCCGAAACGTCTGATTTATATATAGGTATAAGGAAAATGTTTTTTGAAGTGTACATGAATTTTTTTTTTTTTTTTTAAGATTATTCTTTTGGGGTTTTCCCTTTATTTGAAAGTGGATAGATATGAAAGGGGGAGAGAGATGGGGGATGACACGCAGCAAAGGGCAGCAGGTCGGATTTGAACCTTGCGCCGCTGCAGGACTCAGCCAACATTTCTAATGAATGGGCTAAAACAAATATGATCCTTAAAATTCTTTATTCATATTTAACTGACTTCTAGACTTGCTTTGGTATCCTGGTGGTCTGTGTGGACACAATGGGGGAGTTGTTTTAGGAAGAAAATAGCTGCACACTTGCACATTCTATGACAGAAGATTTATCACCAACATTTGTGTAGAAGGATGAATAAGCCAGACCTGTCCATATGTGGCCTGTGTGTGTGTGTGTGTGTGTGTGTGTGTGTGTGTGTGTGTGTGTTTCCGATGACACTCACTGATGATATTGAACAGCTGAGATGAGTTTGTGTGGAACTGGACAACGGGGCAGCTGTACATCTCTGTCTTGGACATATACACACATACGCATTGAGGCATTAAAACAACAGTGGAATCCTGAGGTCCGAGCCTCTTGGGACCAAGCCAGACTGGGACCTTAATAAAGGCCTTGTTGTTTCAGGAGGTAGCTTATGTGGTTTCAGGTTCTCAACAAGCCCCATTTTACAGACCACTACCATAAGCTCGTTGATCACATTGTCCTGATTTGTATTTGCATACATGATTCTTCAATTGCTTTTTTTTTTTACATTGACAATTTTACTTTAATGTTAATGTAAAGGGTTGATAAGAGTACATGTGCGCACTTTTTTCTTTAATGTACTCAAGGTATTTGTAGCATAGAGTATATGCTATTAATGATGGTGTTGCAATGTGAATAGTGGTCTAAATAAAACCAAGTTGCCATTACTACCTCAACAGGCCCTGCAACATCTCAGCCAATGAAAGGCGCTGCTTGGTCAGACCTCTTTTAAGAGAGGCGGGGCCTAGATGTGCTGCAGGGTCACAAGGAGTGATGTAACGTGTGTTTATTTTCAGCATATACACGTAAATGTAGACACACACACACACAGCAACTGTAGACGCTTGCACATACTGTTCTTTACATGCAAAGATTTTAGCATGCACAGTCCAGTATCATTGACAAACACAAATGGACTGACTTAGTTATGGACTTTGGGATCTCTGCCACGTTTTTGCAAGCTGGTTGTTTCTCTAGCTCTTTTCCTAGTTTGGTCAGTTGATGACAACTGTTGCCACATGTATGTGCACACGCACAATCCATGGTGTGTGTGTGTGTGTGTACACACACACACACACACACACACACACACACACACACACACACACACACACACACACACCAGTAGGTGTTGGCCTGTTCCAGGGGGACACAGGGTGAGTAAATAGAAAAAAGGGTGCGTGTATCACTATGGAAGACAAGTAGGAGGGAGAGGCAGAGATAGAAAGAGAGACAGAGGGAAATTTAGTCATGGCCATTAATACTAATAGTGGCCTCCCTTCCCTTCTGTCAGCTGCAGCTGTTGATCACGCTGGTGCAACACTGAGCTTTCAAGCATTGCATCACTCTCTTTCTCTGACTCTAATGCTCTCCTGCATTACCCTGCATGTATATGGGTCTAGTATCATATTGCACATCATGCTGTGAGGGTAATGGACTGAAGTAGGATTAGTGCCCCAATAATGTTAACACTGTAACTCTGTTTGAAAAGTGAATTTACTGATTTTAATCTATTCATTCATTCGTTTTAGAAACGTACACACTGTTGATAGTCTTCTGACGCTATATGCAATTCAATACTGTCCAATTTACAATATTATATTGCAGTGCTATGCTGTGAAATCGTGTAATCAAAACAGTGATGCAAGAAAAGGTAAAAGTGAGAACTACAGTGTTGCATGGCAGCTTCATCCACTGCTATTTAAGAGCATGTTCAATTAATTAGCATGCCAATCCACTAGTTATTCATACTATGTGTGATGTATGCATAGCGAGATGTTGGTCATGTTCTCCATCTAGAGAACGCAGCGGAGGGACGATGTAACTTCCAAAGGAGCTCGTCCACTCGCATACATCAGAGACATTCCACCTCATCTGACACTCGTCCATGGAATTCTGCAAATTTTCCACACTATTCTACCAGGCATTCTGAAGTGCTCGTCAAAAAGACTGGCATGCCCAAACATCAGGCACCTGTAAATCCTTGAAACAAGAGAAATAGACTACATTTTCTGAAGAACGTATCTAACTTGTTGTTTATCAAGTTTAATGTTTTGAAGATGCATTTTTAGGCATTTTGTACATGGATGCGTGATGAATTCTTAGCTCCTGGATCTGGTTGTGATTGTCATCAGGTATGTTTGTGTGTGTGTGTGAAAATATCTTTTTGTTTGCACTGCTGATAGGTGATAATTTGTCATAGATTTGTGCAGAGTCCCTTTCTCCTCTATGTTGGTATGGCCAGTGTATGCAACCTATAGTTGACACCTATGTGTCATTCTGGGAACACACTAAATACTTTAGATGACTTGAAGGTTTACTTGGCAACCGATGGCTGTTTTAAGACCACAGATACACTTTCAGCTTGGACTGAACACAAAGTGTTTAAGTATCCACAGTACATGGAAAGAAATAAAATGTCACTTAACCACATGTATCATGTGCTCATTGTCGTGTGGCTGGTTATAAAGCTCAATGACTTCATCCAACTCTATTTGTGTAACTGGATGACATAGTTAACCTTTATTTTACAACAGGATTAAGAAGTTGTGGAGCCATAATTTGTTACAGGTTGTTTCCAGCTTTTCTAGAAAATACTTTTGCCTGTTTTACGTTTGAACGGAAAGGTTGCAATCTCAGACTTTGACATGATTTATATCTCTACGTTTGATACCTATCATAGGCTTTCAACGATTATATCTTTTAGCCAATTGATTCTTAATATGAAAGGAAACAATCAATTTACTCGTGTGCAATCTATACTCTGCTTAAGATGTTGTGTGGTGATGGTGGTGGTAGTGGAAGTGTTGGTGGGGGTCATGTTGGAGTGCTGGTAAAGGTGGGAGGGGTTGACACAGAGATGTACAGGACAGGACACCCTCATGCTTGCTCCATAAACCTCACCACATTTTGCTGCCGCAGCTGTCGTGGCACACACAGTGAGCGGAGAGGTGCGCTCCTTCTGGGATGATTATGTCGAGTCGGACAAAGGCTTTTTTACACTGATCAGCGAACTCCGAGCCTGTTTCTCTTCAGCAGAAAAACGGAATGTTGTCACTTTCTCACTCAGCAAGGTCGGTTTCCACAGAGCAGTGAAGACACCGCTCATTTACCATGAGCTGTTTGGATGTTATGTTCCCAGCCTATGGACATTACGCACCGTACGCACCGACTGTTCCTGCTTTTATCAATAGCGTACAGGTAGGAAGTGAGCAAATATTTAAATGTTCTCATAATATTTTTTTTTATTTTCAGTGTTGTTTTCAGTGTTAGCGGGGAGATGGGTTGCTCGTTGAGGTGAGGAACAACTGCTAATTAATGCAGCTTGTGCGTAAAAGCAAGTAACCTGATGGATCGTTAAAAAGTGTTTTCTATTTTGGCGAAGTATTCGTTTGAAATTAGTTATTTACAAATATCTTGATTAGCAGTGCTGTATGTGTCTTACCAAACACAGAAGTCGTTCTGCACCCACAAAACTCATATCTTGACGCACTTATGGTCGCTCGCCCGCTCGCGCACGCACACACATGCCAGCGCTGCCACACACAAAGAAAAACATTATGTAAAAATGTCTCATAGACAGCTCCAGGACGGTTTGCCTGCAACACCTGTCTAACCCTCTCTCCCCCCCTCCCCCGGCAGGCTCCTACTGGTCTGAGCAGCACTTCTCTCTGCCGGGATTTTATGGACACTCCCAGGGGTCCAGAGGGGATGTCTGGGGGCCCAGGCACTGGAGGATCAACTTCCTCTTCGTCTTCATCCAACTCTTCCTCTTCCTCCTACACGCCTGCGACATTAAGGCCAGAGGAGGGCCCCAAGGAGAAGCAGGAGGCCCCTGAAGCAGAGTACCTATCTTCTCGCTGTGTCCTCTTCACCTACTACCAGGGAGACATCAGCAGCGTGGTGGACGAGCACTTCTCCAGGGCCCTCAGCTCCTACATGGATGGAGAGGGCAAACGGCGGGCGCTAGACCAACAGGACACAGGTATACCACTTTGTAATGACTAGTTGTATAAGACAAATAAAAGTGCAGACCTGTACTTTCGTGAGTAATGCAAACAAGTAGTGATCTTGGAATCAAAACAATGAGTTGGGTTGGCTTAGTCTTCATGGAAAACCCCAAAACGGATTCCAGTAAATCCTTTGCCCAGTGTATGAATATAAAGAAATCAAAGCAATTAATCAATTGTTTTTTCAGGAAATTAATTAGGGACCCAATCTGAATGTCATTGCACCATTTTAAGCTGACTCACTTTTATGTCAAATTAATTTCATAAAGACTAACACCATGTAGCTTAAAAAAAAAAAAAGTTTGGTTTTGACCTCCACAACATCCCTGTGGTTTCATAATTTCTAATTTATTTATGTGAGCACAGGTGCCACAGTCGTCTTTGTGGTGTCTTGCGCTTGCTTTTGAGGCCACACAGGGTGAGTTGACAGTTGTGCAAAGCGCAGACAGGTGATGTGATCAGGTGACAGGACTAAAAAGCTGCTTGCTGAGACTGTTGTCCCTGAGGAGGTCTGGAAGTAAGGTTCAGAGGTCATGAAGGTCAGGAGCTGTCTTTGGCTCTAGTTAGGGCAAACATTTCAACAAGAGCAAGAGAAAGCATGCACAATAATTACATTCAATCATTTTTTTATAATTAGCAACAAAATGCAAAGTATAAACTTAGTCATTTTGAAATCTGCTGATTGGTCTCTTGAATATCCATATAGGGCCTATAGCCTCGCTGTTAGTTGCTTTCCTAGTTCATTCGGAGGTCTTCATTTTGGCATTAACACACGCTTCCTGCCTCACAACAGATGCTATGTTTATACATGGCCGTAAGCGCACAGCCTCGCCGGCGTATCCCCTTCAAACGTCTCTGCGGCTGACTATCGGTTCAGCTCTTGCCCCACAATGGTTGCTCAGTGAGTTGCCTGCCTGCTGGTCAGATTTATACATGCTGTGGTCTGTGCGATAGGGGCAGAGGGAAACACTACCTCTCAGGGTGTCGCATGGTGTCTTTTTTCAGAGGAATATCTATATATCTCTCTCATATATATATATATATATATATATATATATATATATATATATATATATATATATATATATATATATATATATACACACATATACAAGTATACTGCTAAAAACATATAATGGCTTGCTGACATTCTGTCAAGGGCGCGGAGAGGGGGGAGTAGAGAAAACAACAGGTGGGGGTGCAGGAGACAGAAGAGAGGGGCGGCGGGTGCTAGCACAGGGCAAGAGTTGCATGTCTGATTGTGTGTGTGTGTGTGTGTGTGTGTGTGTGTGTGTGTGTGTGTGTGTGAAAACATTAATGTGTTGTGAGACTTTCAGAAGTACTCGGCTGACGTGAGAGTGAGAGATGTCACCACAGCGAGTGATTTAAGGCTCTGTGAGCCTTGGGCTCACTCCTGGTCAGAGCGTCTACCTTATATAGAATTCTAGGATATAGGGACGTCTCTCTTTCTACCTTTCTCTCTGTCACTCTCTTTCTCCCTCTGTCTGCTAGAACGTGGTTGTGTTTATTTCTGTGTCTAGTTGGGGCTAGGGCTATGCGACAGTATGACCCAATGGGGAAGATATCTGGGCCAGAGGGTGTAGCAGTCATGTGAGTGACATCTACGTTTTAGCCAGGGTTGCTCCTCCTGCACAGCTCCAGCCTTTTCCATTCGTCTCTATAAATCAAGCGATTCACTACACTGTGCAACGGTTTGTGACTTGGCCTATATTTGATGGTTGTTCATCCTCTTTTCCTCTCTCTGCCACTCTGTCCCATTAGATACCCCTTCACCTGGCAGTCGACGAAGTTTCCCCCCATCCTTCTGGGACAGTAACTACTCCTCGCCTCAGAGCCGCTCCCACTGTGAGACCGGAGCACCTTCCTATTCCATGGACCCATACGCATCAGCCTTGCACCCGGGCCTAGCGCACCCACACGCTCATCCTCACCCACACGCTCATCCTCACTCCCACCCTCACCCACCAGAAAGCTGGGGATATGCCCAGGCCCAAGCCTACGGCCACCCACGGCCTCTCCACGAACTGTATTCACCTTCTGCTTTGGAGCCCCACTACGGGCCCTTGCTCATGCCCACAGTGAGGCCACCTCATCCCCTGAGCTTGCCAAGCCACTATGAAGTGAGCAAGCTGGAGCCCACTGCCTCCTGGCCCGGTCTGCTTCCACCAGGAGATGTCAGCCAGGCGCTGGCACTTAACATGGATGCAGGTAACCACTCAACTGTGTCAGGCTTTCGCAAATACTGTCTGGACAAAGTCTTCCTTTAATTACAGTTTATAAAATGTCTCTAAATCAGACCAGATGTGAAAATCAGTTTACTTTAGACAAATGCAAATGAAAAGTTCAGATTATTTATGGCTACAAAAATATGAGAAACAAATCTTTTTTGTGTCACGTTGAACATACTGAGAGCTCGCTTGAAATTCTGCACTGTATTGATTTTGCTTTTTTGTGCCATTAATTGCTAAAGGATTTTTACCCCAGGTATTGAGTATTGATTTAATTGTGTGTGTCTGCATCACCTTTCAACCCTTGTGCACAGATGCATACATTTGTGATGTTGAATACACTAGGCCCTGCCACACACTCCCACACATGCTAACACACACACACACACACACACACACACACACACACACACACACACACACACACACACACACACACACACACACACACACACACACTTTATAATCATCACAGAAGCTCTCTTTTCCCCCCCTCTAAAACAGGATGTTTGGTAAAAGTAGGCTCCATGACAACCTGTGTTCTGTTGTTCGCCATTGTCCTACTCATTGTTTCCTTGTCCTTTTTTCTCAGGCCTCCAGCAGCACAAGAAAGGCAAGGAGCTGTACTGGTTCTAACGAGCCCTTCAGTCACATTGACCAGCCATTACCAGATCCAATTAGTCCCTGGACCTGCTCCGCTATTGAAGCAGCGTGTCCCTTTATCCCCCCCACACACTGCATCCCCATCTATCCACCCCCTTCTCTCTGCTCCTGGCCTCGCCTGCCAGTATACAGCCTTGCTCCAGGTTGACATGTGTGCACCATGGAGATAAAGCAGAGAGAGGGACACAGAGACAGAGCGTCACTGTCTATAATCTGTGCTGTTGCTCTCTCTCTCTTTTGCATCTCTCTTCCACTCTCTATCCTGACGCTGTCGGTGCTGCACAGACCTTGGCAAGGTGTGAGCCACAGTGACCTGTTTGGACTGGGAAAGACAGGATCATAACAGACTTTTGCAGAGGACAGAGAGATAGAGGGATGAATGGAGGGACAGGGGGATGAATAGCGGCAAGCAGGGATTCCCTCCAACGTCCCTGGTTATCTCGGTCTCATGCTCTTTGTTGGTACAGTGGTTGTCATCATCCACTTATCTGCATTTGACAAATGCAACATACAGTGATAAACAGGAGCAGCAAGTATGGCGGTTTATGCTTTGTGACTCTCATGACACTTTTTTTTTGGTTGTTATATGATTTTGGTCTCTGAAATAGTGTTTCTATTTATTGGTGTTTAAGTGCATTTCTAAAATGTTAGGCCAGTGTTCTAAAATTATTGTGATTCAGTTGAGATGACCATATCTTGTGCTTTTGGTAGACTTTCTCATATATATCCATGGAGGAATTTTTTGTGGAGAATGAAGGCAATTTCTTTAAAAAAACATATCGATAAATAGTTCAGTTCAACAATTATTTGTTTGCTCTGAACAGATTAAAATAAAAAACTTTCAAGTTCATGATGGTGTTCCATTTTAGTTCTTTATTTCTCGGTGTCATTCTTAGAGGTTTTAAAGTTGGGCTTTCTAAATATTTCTGGGAAGTTTTTTGTGTGCGTGTCATTTCTCATTTTTGTGTTTAAGAAAAGTGTGATGTCAATAAATATTTTTATGGTGAAGTGCCACATCTTCTAAAGATTTACCTTGCATGACATTATAAGTAATATTATCGGGGCTTCTACTAATTTAAAAGGACGTTGTAAGTATAGCTAGAGAGATGTGTCTCAGTATTGGGCAGAACACCCTTGGTAGACAATGAAGGCTTGGTGGAGGCTTTTAGATGGGTTTCTGATTTTACACACGGTTATATAGAATGTGTTGATATTTTAGTAGCTGTGTGAATCTTAGAGACAGTAGTACAGCCAGATGTGATCAAGGTTGTGCTATGCGACTCGTCTTATTTAAAAAGCCTTCCATTTAAATTCCGGCTCGCATTCACAGTTTGTCACCTATAAAGTGGGAACGAGTGGTGAATGTCAGCAATGTGTAACCAGAGGAGAAGCCAGCCATCCCAGCTATGCACCAAATGTTGCCTTGTTATTGATCCGATAATCAGATTATGTGCTAAGGTATGCCAGTCTGGGCCACTGTCACAATTTTACGGCTGTTATGTGTGACCCCCACTAGAGAGCAGCCAACTATGTTATTGGCACTAAGCTAAGGATACATGTAGAGTAATGAAATTAGAAGAGTTTACCGGGGATAGCGTTCCTCTCAGTTTCCCATGCCAAGCATCTTACTGCCTTTTCACACTAGTATTGTCACTGGGCCTGAGGGTTTCCTTTTCACACCAGATCCTCCAGGATCTAGTCCATAGTTAGTATGCACCCACAGTTATTGTCACATTATATTACCTAGAGGTCACTAAACTCTACATAGCATTAATAATTGCCATTTTAACCATCATACTGTAACAGGTTGTTTGTAGGAAAACTCACTGTTTCATAAAAGTAGTCATTATGGATGCTGACTATTACAGTGATATGAACTGATTGACACAGAATTTTCAGATGAAGCAGCAGAATAACTACTGTAGACTCATGTTATTATGGACATACAGTGAAATGTGTGGGAGCTGAGTGCATTTACTGAGCAGACATACTGTATAAGCAAGCCTAAGCAAATGCTGCCCTCTGCTGGTGTGTTTCTAATACTGCTAAAAGCCAGCTACAAAATGAATGCCTGTTTTTCCTGACTGGACTCCACAATGACCAGTTGTGACAAAAATCTAAATACATCATGTGGAGTTTTCAACACTTGAATGTGTGGTAAGGTATATTGCCCTACAAAGATTGTAATGTTTTTATTTCATGCCCTTTTGGATTGATTATTTTACCCAAAAAGGTAATTGCCATAGAACCCACATAATGCCAAAAACATGTATATACGGCACTCTGACTTTGGATAGTCTTCAGGAAATGCTTGGAGAAATTGAAATAAAAAATAAAACAAAAGAAGAGAACAATTAGTTGATAGCCAGAAAACCTTTTGATAATCAATTGATAATTCCAGTTTATTTTAATGTAAAAACATTTGCAGGTTCCAACTTGACTTCTAAAAAAATAAATAAAAAAAATAAAAAATAAATCACAGATTCAGCCAAATCTGTAAAATGTTTGTGTAAAAATTATAATCATGAGTGCAGTGTGATTAATTTGGACCAAAAGCATTTATGGTTTTGATTTCCCCGTGCACTGTACCGGGTAGACTTCAAAAAAGGAAGTGTTATCAGTCCACAACATTAACCAGCATTTCCTGAGAACATGCATGTCTATGCACTTTTACAGTAAGACAAACCCAAAGATGACACAATGTCATCCTCAGAAATAGTGAGTCACCCGTGACAGTCACATGATACAGGATGCAGATTCACTTTCAGTTTTAGAAATATTAAAATCGTACATATGTGAAATTAATTTGACCCAAATTGAATATTTGCTTTTAAATGATTTAATCAATGTTGAAATTCCACCTTCAATAAATAGCCTACTGTGAAATTGACTCTAATCTTTTTACAACCTGACAACATGTAACTGCTTGTATAAGGCAGTAAACAAAGGCTTGTTTTATTCACCTTAATTTCAGACACATTGCATAACTGTGTATATCTGTCCTGCAGTTCAGATAGTTAATGTGTCATTTCCAGAGCTGTAACATAACTGTCATGCTGAAGGCGGATGGAGACAACTCAAACACAATGGCATGCAACAAGCAAGTGGTGGTGGAAATCACAGAAAACTTTTCTTTCTGTGCAGTATAGTGAGTTCCTGTTTTGCCTTTGCAGATTCAAACAATTTATCAGCCCCTACACATGCAAACACACATGTTCTTATCTATGTGTGTCATGGGCACAAATGCATCAAAAAGTATCTTGTTACAAATTATAAATACTTGTTCATCAAATGTAAAAAAAAATAAAATACAAATTTCTGGTATGAGAAAATGTAGGCCTATTTAAATAAAACACGAGATATTTGTAATTTGAAAATACATAAATACATCCTATACAAAGTAATATTACCACTTTGTATTTGCACTTTGTATAGATTTGATACTATCACTTTGTATACATTAAGTAGCCTCAAATTTTACCTTAACCCCCCAATATTGTAAAGATGAGCTCTGTTAATTTACCACATCATAGATTTGAAGTGGCCAATCAGGATATTTTGGAGGTGGGAGGCTGTGAATATAGGTGTACTGTGTGGTTTCTGTTAGCCAAAGTGACCATTGGCTGATGGCGTGAACAGCCAATTAAAATCAACTGGGGGAACTGAAAAGTTCTTTCAGATGACAATAAGACTAGATACCTTTTTTGAGAGAAAAGAACATTGGGTACATAGGTACATTTCTAACATCTCCAACTTTACATGCAACCAATTAAACCAGTGCAAAAGGCACTAACAGTACCATTACAGCAGAGTTGGTACAGTACAAAATAATAGAAGAGAAAGATGAAGTACAACAAAACCTCAGTAAAAGTCTTATTTGAAAAATAAAATGGCATATTAAATAATGCATTATAAGTATTTTAAATAGACAAATACAAGCTTCTTAAGTATTTTGTATCAAATTACATCTTTTTGTCTGACCAGTGAAATACTCTCCAAAATACTCAAAAGAAATGAAATATGTATTTTAAATACATTTAATTGAAATACTGCCCATCTCTGCTCAGATGCTTTACCTCAAGCTCTTCCTCAAGGCCATGCACAAGCACACACAAACCTTGATCTATGAACTCAGACAGTTTTCCTATTGTATTTGTACAGTATTGTGCTGACTCATGACCCGTTCTTGTCACTTGACTGTTGCCGTAAATGCTTTATAGTACGCAAGGTACATCACAAACTTTATGCCTGTGTAAAGTTGCATTTGACTTCTTGGCTATTAGCTGTTCTCTTCATACTGTAAGCCAACATTTTCCAACCTTTTTAACGGTGTTGCCAGTTATGGCACACATCTATACTGGGTTAAAAACAAAAACATTACAAAGCATCACACACACTGAGTTCATGTGGTTGAGAAAAACAGAATCACTTCGTTTCAGTATTTGTCAGTCCTCTAACTTTTGATACTTGAAGTACAAATTGCGGATGATACTTGGATTTTGAATGTGGACTCTTACTCGCAATGGAGTATTTTTATATTTTAGTATTAAGTAAATAATCTGACAGTGTTTCCTCTATGTTGATTGGCAAGTGGCGGTACGCCACGGTTAGATTTCTCCCGCCACGGTATCAATAATGTACAAAAAGCCGTCTATCAGCAGTGATCGTTAGAAAGCACGTCCAAGAATAGCGCGAACACGCGCTTCACAACGCGAGTGGGCACACGTGCCACTCGGAGAAAAGGGTGAAGAAAAAAAAAGAGACAGGCTGTCCGGAGGACCCGGTTGAGATGGCATGTGTGCATCCTTGAGAACTGTAAGTCGTATAACTTATGTTGTCAGTTCATTTAAGCATGTATTAGTCTATAGTTCTTGCACATTTTTAGTTTCACCTTCTGATTCAGAACAGAGTCCATCCACGCCTACGTTACCAACTCGGCCCATCGGTGATGCCCACACTTGTTACTCGAGTTACGTTTCTCTGACAGAGACTATGATTATTACTAAGCAACCAAGATGCATCTTCAACCACGCAAAAGATTAAAAACAAAACCGCGAAAAAATGGCCAAAATTAGGTAAAAGTGATTGTATTTTCTTTGCCTTTTGTGTAATGTAGGCTATATAAAAACAATTTTAAATAAAAATACAGACTCTTTCAGCAAAAGTCAGGTACCAGCAGGATTGTATTTTTTTATTTAGCAAATTTATTACACATATAAATTTCAAAACATCCTGGCCATTCTAGTGTTAAAGAAAAGGCCACAGGGGGACCATCTAGCAGCATGTATGCTACTCAGCATTAATGGGCCACCTCTTTCTGAATTCCCATAGTCAAGCCTTGGAGTTATTTTTGCAAAAGACAAGAAAAATCAAATGCACACAGCAAGGCTGCAAACTTTGCCACTGAGGCAAATATGCAATTAGTTTCAATATGAATGGTTTCATACTATAGCTTACTTTGGGTTTTGGTTTCCCTATGAAGAAGGTAGGAAACACTGTCTGAGTACTTCTTCCACTGCTGGTCAACTGTTCTCAAAAGTCTTCCTGGCATTTTTGCTTTTTCTTGTGTCTTGTAAAGCTATAGCACTAAAATAAATCCAAACTTCTGTAATATATTAAAAGCATCAGCTCTTGTTCTTTTCCATTATGTGCCAGTGTTATAAGTTTTTAAAAGAAGGAACCCAAGCATGTGCACAAACACTAATGACTGCTTATCCTGTAAAGCTGAGAAACTGGGCAATAACCGGCACAGAAACATGAGACAAGCTGATAGAGTTCAATGACATCTGTAAACTTTTAGCTTAGCTCTGAGTTTTTCCTCACTTCACAGCCTCTTTATGGTCTTAAGTATTGTCATGACCTAAAATCCTTGTGACAGATGGACAGACAAGCAGTAAGACAAGAGTCAAGCAGGAGGGCGGGGCAGAGAGACACTCCGACAGCAGTAAATGCAGTGAACTACAATGGAAAACATTTTCATAAATATATTGAATGAATAAAAGTCCAAGAATTTACACATTGGTTGCCTTTTTCTTTGTTGTTCAGTTTCCCTTTGTGTGTTGGACTGCTAAATAAAACTTCCACTCATGTTCCTGACAATGACGGATAGGTAAAATTTGCAGAGCAAATTAAACCTTACTGGCAAGTTGAAAACAGGATGTGTGTGTGGGAACAGAAAGGAAGTCTTGAACTGTCACTGGAAACACTTGTTATTCATAAATCAAACAATATCAAATGTAGAGAAGAGTGCAATTTATCAAAATGTGTGTATATGTATCAATCACCGGCCACTTCATTAGATACACTTGTACGATCTGATGTGGTCCAATACAACAGCTCTGCTTTAAATTCTGCCTTTACAAAGATAATAATGTTCATGTGTTGATTGACACTGTCAGAGAGGTATTCATTTAACAGCATGCTTATTATTGAGGTTGTAGTTTGCAGTGGTGTTGAACTGGACTCCATCATTTTGAGAGGTGTTCCCAATATTTTGTCCACCCCATTTACAAACATGAGAGGGGCAAAATATTAAACACACCTTTCAATATACTAAACTTTAGTTCAACTTTACCACTTACTATGACCTCAAATATAAAACATAACTAATACATTTCTGACAGTGACAGCTAAAACTGAAAAATACAAGTTAAAGTAGAATTCATGAGCTGTTGTATTGGATCATATTAGATTGCACAACTGTATCTAATGAAGTGGCCGGTGAGTGTATTTGTCTGTGTTCAGAGTATTTCAAGACCTCCATCTCTGAAAAACATTTCGGTTTGAGGCAAACAATGGTCAAAGCTCTGTATATTTGTGGGAATGTGTGCATTTTGACAAGTTTTGTTGAAATTGTTTGGTTGGTTTTTGAATTGGAAATTATGAGGTGACACGACTTCAAATAAAACCTGATCAATCATGTAAATCACTCAAACAAACTTAGTGGATGTTAACTGAAGTACCACCTACATACAGTATCGGGGAAATAAAGAACGCCTCCATTAGCTACTAACACATTTTCCAGCGTGGCAGAATTTAGTTGGGAAGGTTTCAACTTAAACAGGTAGGCACATATTAGCATATGCATAATGTTATTGTAAGTCTGTTTTACTTTTGGTTTTTTCAGAGGATTCCCTATCACTATGTGACTGGAATTAGAAAGCACTGCCAAAAAAACTCCCAAAAATTCCAAAAGGGTTTTTTCACATGAAGGTATCACACAGACAGGCTGTGTTTCTTCATTATGTAACTGCATAATTCACAAACAACAAACTGTTAAAACTGCTCATGTGCTCACAGGAAATACTTGATCCTGATGTATATGTTTCCCACAAGAATGGCATCATGCTTCTTATAATGCATAACTAGCCCATTCCCTATTTCAATGATTGACTCCCTCTTCCTTTTCTCCCCCACATTATGAGTGGCTGACAACCACCTGACTGGACACACTGCAAGTCATAACTGTACTCAGCTATATAAGAACATCTCTCTAACACAGCCCTGCATCAGATACAGGTGGCTATACCTCAAACTTCACCACACACACCGACATAGAGACAGGTAAGCAGCTACAAGAGACATAACAAGAAACATGAACAGACAGACAAGCACACACTTCCTGTACTGCAGGTGCATTGATGCAAAGACAAAACAGAGACTCATCAAGATAAGAAAGAAATGGAGGGAGAGATGAAAGAAGAGATTCAACGCAACCGGGAAATAAAGCTGAAACAGTGGTAGCATACATGTGACGTCCAACGTCATGGCAGAAAACTTTTTTTTTGAGGCTGAAGTGAAAGAGTTCAACCTGTGTGGTTTCCCACAAGTCACAAGGGATCTCTTTGCGTTCTCTGCTTGTGTGTCAGTCAGGATGAAGCTGTTGCTGGTTGCTGCTGCTGCTCTGGCCATGGCCAGCTGTGCCAGCATCTCTCTGGAAGACCTGGAGTTCCACGCCTGGAAACTCAAGTTTGGTGAGACAATCTTATCAGACTGTATTCTTGTATTGTGGTCTGTCATCAAATACAGTAGATCTTGTTCTGCTTTCTGTGAAATACTGCCGGTGAAGCTTACACAAGTGTGGGCGTTTACACACAACACAGCTAAGGTCTAACATAAATCTGCCTACATGCTTAAAAGCTTACATTATGTTTGTCAGCTAATAAAAGCATAATTTATCACAGATGATTTCCTTCTCTGATTGGCAGGAAGGTCCTACAACTCTCCGGCAGAGGAGGCTCACCGCAGGGAAATCTGGCTCAGCAACCGCAGATTGGTGCTGGTGCACAACATCTTAGCCGATCAGGGTTTCAAGTCTTACCGCCTCGGCATGACCTACTTTGCTGACATGGTATGCACAGAAAAACAGAAATGTGGTTTCTGACATCATGTGTGCCATGTGTGACTAACGTCAATCATTCTTATTTGCTTGGAAGCAGCTCGTGAGGATACAGTAAATGACATTTAGGATAAAAAACCCAATTACATGACACTTTTTATCCCTTTTAACCAGGCAAATGAGGAGTACAAACGCCTGATTTCCCAGGGATGCCTTGGTTCCTTCAACGCTTCTCTGCCTCGCCACGGCTCTTCTTTCCTCCGGCTATCTGAAGTAGTTGATCTGCCCAACAGTGTTGACTGGAGGGACAAGGGATACGTCACAGATGTCAAGGATCAGAAGCAGTGTGGCTCCTGTTGGGCCTTCAGCACAGTATGTACTACAATAAATTGTTGTCCTTTCTTTCAGTAACTTTACACAACATCTGGTTTCAATTTAACTCATATCTTTTTTAGACTGGCTCTCTGGAGGGTCAGACCTTCAGGAAGACAGGGAAGCTGGTGTCTCTGAGCGAGCAGCAGCTGGTTGACTGCTCAAGCGACTATGGCAACATGGGTTGCATGGGAGGCCTGATGGACAACGCCTTCCAGTACATCATAGCCAACGGAGGGATAGACACTGAGGACTCCTACCCTTATGAGGCTGAGGTAAACAGAAAGCAGTTTGGATGATAAAGCAGAGTTGGAGATGCAAAACAACTCATTCTGACAGTGTTACTTAAAAGGTACTCTAAGCGATGTCACGCATTTTTTAGGCTACAACATTTTTTGTCACATACAGCAAACATCTCCTCACTATCCCCGAGCTGCTGGTCCCCTGAACACACTGTAACAAAACGCGGTCTCTGTAGACAGCCTAGGGTCCACACACGCCAACAAAAACAAAGTGGTCCAACCTGGACCATGCAAACATACACAAACCGTGTTCCATTGTTTAGCCAATAACGGACAAGAAGGATTGGGGGGGGGTGTTAGTGCGCTGAAGCACAGAAGGGAGGGAACGGGATGAGGAGGAGGGAGGAACGAGCTAGTCTTCGTTTTGTTTGAAAATACTTTGAACGTCAACACAACAAGTAGTAACGTCACCCAACATCGCTTAGAGCACCTTTAAATGTGATGTCCCTCCATGTGAGAGGTGTACAATACTGCCATCTTGTGGACAAAGTGTAAAGTGGCCCAAAACCTTGAAACAGACTTATGAGAATGTAGTACTTGGAAAATCTTGTTCTCTGGTGTACACCTAATGATCACTTTCATAATGTGTTAGTATGGTTAAAATGTTGGAGATTGTAAAATATTTTCTCTTGATTAGGATGGTCAGTGCCGTTACAATCCTGACACTATTGGTGCCACATGCACAGGCTATGTTGATGTGGAACAAGGCAATGAAGGTGACCTAAAGCAGGCTGTGGCCACCGTCGGACCTGTGTCTGTGGCCATTGATGCTTCTCATGTTTCCTTCCAGCTGTACCAATCAGGTAATCCGTTTTAAACATTGTCCCGCCTGCCATAAAATATTCTTATCACGCAAGAAGAAATATGATATAATCTTCTTTTTCTAACCTATCAATATGTCTAATCTGTGTTTGTAGGAGTGTATGATGAGCCAGAGTGCAGCAGCTCAGAGTTGGACCATGGTGTATTGGCTGTGGGTTACGGCAGTGACAACGGACATGACTACTGGCTGGTCAAGAACAGGTAAACACCCAAATCTGTTTCTAATATTTCAAATGATCGACAGTTCTCCTGCTAACACTGGAGACAGAAAGTTGCTGTTGTCACAGACAGCAGCAGTAAGGAGTCTTATTTATAGCTGCCTAACTAAAGTGAAACTCACTCAGGATGTTGTCAACCCCCTAAACTACCCCATTACTATGAATTGCTGCTATTATTTTACTTCTATCAGAATGCAGGTCATTATGTCTCTACATGCTGTTGTTACTAATATTGTGATTAGGATTCTTTACATAGAGCAGCTGAATAGTGTTGGTTATGTATGTGTTTCTGTAGCTGGGGTCTAGAATGGGGAGACAAAGGATACATCAGGATGACCAGGGACAAGAACAACCAGTGTGGCATTGCTACTGCAGCCAGCTACCCCATGGTCTGAGCAGGTGAGAGGACATTTCCTTCCCTTCTGGCCAAATACTATTCTGAATCCAAAATGCTATTTAAACAAATTAAATTTCTAGGTGTCTGCACAGATGTACCTGAAAGAATGTGTGTGTGCAGTTTTTATTGTCTGTTAACTGATTGCTGTTCTTATTTATTGGATTTTCAGGTCCAGGACTTTCCTCATTGGAGGAGGAGAAAAGTGGCATAATTTACCTTAATTTCATAAAGAAATAGAGTGGAACAAGATGTTCTTTTGTTGCTCCATGGATGTAAGACAGAGTGTGTCTGCACTTTTCATAGAATAACATTTTTATGAAGATTGTAAATAATGAAATAAAATGTTTTACATTGAGAGATAAAAAAATAAATAAAGATTTATGTGTTGATGATTTTGTTGCTTTTCATTGTCCACTATTATATTACTGGGACTGTGTTGATGTGTATTGTATAGCTCTAGAGAAGGCAATGTCCGTCTAAAGTTCAATCTACCACTTTGGTCCAGACTGAAATATCTCAGTAACTATTGGATGGATTGCCATTAAGTTGTGTACAGACATTCATGGTCTCTAGAGGAGGAAGCTTAAAGACACGTCTAGCAGATCTGATCTAGCATCTACCTCCGAAGTGTCTTATGCAAGTAACTACATTTTGGAAAATGGCTGCGATGGTCATGATAATGCTAATCTGCAGTGGCCCAATATCCACATCTCTTCTAAATACATTGCACTATATACTGTATGTACCAATTTTGGTGCTTTTATCACAAAATGAACAATAGGTTAGCTATGCCGCCCCACTAAATGACTTTAATGATCCCCTGACTTTTCCTGTAGTGACACTATGGTTGACATTTTTTTTTTTAATTGTAAAATGTCATCCATGAAATGGTACAGTAGCATGCATGTGCCAAAACATTACCTGATGCTTGGAAAGGATTTATTTTCATGACAAAGTCAAAAAGTCAACTAACAGGGTTGGCATTTATTTATTGACTTATTATCACTGGTTTGCCAAAAAAAACATGGTGCAGATATTCATTTCCCCCGTAAGACGACTTGTAAAAACCTTGATTATTGCCTAAAATCTAGAGACATCATCAGGTCGCTTTTGAATTTGTACTTTGGTTTCAGCTCAGGTTTTCCAGTTGCTAATTTGTCATTTGACTATGGCAGACTTTATTCTATTTTCAAGGGCATGTAGGGATCTACCAATGATTTACATAGAGTTATAGATTATTTGTTGCTTTAGGCCAACAAAGTCTAGAAAGTTAATTTATTTGTATAATTTTGCAAGTTGAACATTTATAATAAAAAAAAACAAAAAACATTTCTGAAAGCGGATTTTATCCTCACATCTTGGGGCTTTATGTCATATCTGGATTCATTGCTTATACTAGTTTTGACGGAAATAAATGATTCACTAAGAACAACTGTGTTTGTTGTTCAAAAAGTCTGATGTTCAGACTCAGATGTGGCCTCTGATACTGGCTGCTTGCAAACCTCAGGCCAAAGATCCTGACGGCAGGGGGTTTCAGAAGTGGAAAATTCATTTTGGTAAAAGGAATATCTCCTCTTTGTTTTTGTGTTTTTCTGGAGTCTTGGTACTTTTTGTTTGATTGGATAGCATTTTCTGTTTTTTTCGCATTCTGCGGTTTGTAAAAGATATTATCTTGATTCAGGTGGGGATGCAGCCACAGAAAAGGAAGAGGTAAAAGTAAAAGGAGATTTGGGCGGTAAATGTGAACATAAAGAAACATGACGACAGAGCCAAAGAGATTAAGAAATTATCCTCTTTTGCGGTTGTAATCTCTTTTTTTTTGATGTGGTTAAAAAAAGCCATTATGGATTTTAGAGAAATATCGTAGTTGGATGTATTTTGACCTCTATTACCTTCAATATATTTTACAGACAGACAGTCTTTTGCTTTCAAGATCAGTCTCTCCTGCTGTCACATCTTCCCATCATAACACTTGAGCCACCCAATCCTTAATAATAGGTTTCCATATAAACTGTGACTATGACACTGCAGAAAAGGAGAAATGGCAGAAATAAATTTTTATCCTCATCTTTTGAAACCACTGAGGGAATACTAAAATGATTTATCATATGTGACTCACTTAAGTGTGGGAATAACTCATAAGCAAGAACACAACATGCTCATAAAATAAGTCATATAACTAAATAAAACAAAATATATATATAAGTATAGTTTGAAGTTAATTGTGCACATTTTTGTTGTTTTATTCATAGTAAACATTGACTTTGTTTTGAGTGTTTATTTGAAGTTATTTCAGTTAGTGTGTTTTGGCCATCTCTGTGTGTCGTGTTGGCTTGGCCAACCAACATATACTGTTGGCCTATGTTCCTGTCTGTGTCAGTTTAGTTTTGTTGCAGTTCAGTTTGCTGTATTTTGCATTAAGTTCTGTTTTGTTGACTCTTTTAGGGCGTGTTTTAGCAAATATTCAATTCTTTGTCTTTTCTCATCTTTTGGCTAATAACTTTTTTTTCAAAATCTAAAACCTGCATCCTCACCCTCCATAACTTGTGCATTCAATTAAAGGTTTTGTTTAAACGTGATGATTTTATTAATCCTCCCTGTTTTTATATTTGTTAGATAAAATATTACATGGAAATATAACTTTGTTTGGCATCTTTCTTTTCCCCTGACTGCTCTGCCCTCTCTCACACCTTCCAGATGCAATCGCTGCTCAGGTGCATAACATCCCATTGACCTTTTAGATAACACTAATTAACTTCACCAATTAAGGTCAGGTTGGTGCCCAACTCTGGTTAATACTGTACATGTGTATGTGTTAATATATTTGTATTAACCAGAGTTGCACGCCATATGTGTGTAAAGTAATACCATGATGAAATCCTTCTTTCAATAGTAATTTGCAATGCTTAAGGGTTTTGCGTGTAATCCCACTAAACAGCAGTACTTAAGCCATTATTGTTACATCTCTATTTAACCTTAGGCAGTGGAAGGGTACTTCACTCATCTGTAATCCATGAAGTCGGCTATAAATAAATTTACAATGCTTGAAATTATTTCGTTAATTTGTCAAGGGCTATTCAGCCTAACTGCATTTAATTTTACTGCACGCAATAAAGCTGAAAGAGTTCAGTGCACCAATCTGACTTTGCTTCAGTCACAAGACAGTAACAGATGATGCAAACTTCTCGATCTGGCTTTGAATATTTTATAGTTAGCTGAAAAAAAGATGACTTTGCTTATAAAAGTCATCAGTGAGAAAATGAGTGTTCTCCTTTTCCCCTGAGGTAGATGACATCTGTTTTAATCATACACAATAGTTGCCCCAATGCAATTAATGAAATCACATTAAGTGATTGTAATTTTCCCATTCTAAATGTCACATTAGGTCTGGTCGTGATAATATTTCTAATGGGAGGTGGAGAAACACTGAAGCAGGGATACAGAGGGGGGAGGCGGGAGGGCATATTAGGGGATTCAATCAGCTTGTGTGACAAAATGTGACCTTGACATCTTACTTTTTCCTCCCTTGGCTGAAGCAAGCAGCAGCAGCAAGAGCTGCCGTGTGGAAGCAAACAGGCAACGTAATTGAAAGAGAGATTTAAATTATCTTTCGTCAGGCCAGTCTCGTAACAGTAGACCTGGGAAAAAAAACATTTTATCAGCAACGGAATGTGACAGTATTCAGCCAATTAGGCCTGAATGATTGCTATCCAGTGACGCTATCGTCATCCCTTTTATTTTTGGGAGTATGAAGGACGGCATTAGAAAGTGGAAAAAGCAAAGATGA
This sequence comes from Perca flavescens, assembly GCF_004354835.1. Classification (NCBI taxonomy): domain Eukaryota; kingdom Metazoa; phylum Chordata; class Actinopteri; order Perciformes; family Percidae; genus Perca; species Perca flavescens. Next base: position 18,562,686 of record NC_041350.1, read on the forward strand.
AAAAGCTCTCAGACAGAGACAAAGGGAAACAGAGGGAGGGCGCGTAAGAGGTGAGGCAAATTAATTGGTTTTGCTAAATCCTCCTCAAACAACAGAAGCCAACGTGGCTCCACAAAAGGCCATTACTGGTAATCAATTCAAATCTGTTTTACCCTTCCCAAGGAAACCAATTAGGCAATTTAATTTGGCTTTTTTGATGCACAGCATAACCACTGCACAGGATAGGACGTCCAATTCGCATCCTGCAGGGAGGGACAAGTGAAAACACTGGGAGGTGTTGCTGGAACAAACAAAGCTATTGATCTGAGGGAGGCTGAGAGATGCAAGGAAGAGTGAGGAAGATACACAGGAAGTATGACAGAATGATAAATTTGTGATTTTTTTTTGTTGTAAGGAAACCGTGATCGTGCTGTGTCCATTTACAACTGCCTCAGTAATTAAAGATTATTGCAAGTTCAGCTTTTAGCTGGATCTACACCTCAAGCTCAGTTTAACATTAAATGGGATTCCATATTTAAAGCAGTTGATCATTTTAGATTATATTTCTGTGTTAGAAGAAGTTATTTTTAATGTCACTAGATGGCAGTACTTGACTGCTGATGATTATCAGCAATTTGAGCTCTGGTTCACAGTCAAATGTACTCATTTGATTCTTACAGTCACATGTCCTTGAAATGCACATGTAACACACATACAAACATCCATATGTCAATACATACACAGACTGCATTTCCCTGCCCCAGTAAAACCATTACGCTGTCACAACTTACGCACTGTACAGTGAATGTCTGCTTAATCAACAATGCCACCACAATTTCAGTAGATTGGCTGTTGGGTTGGTATGGAGGAAAGTGTCAGTCAGCCGTGTCACCCATCATAGCGAATAAACAGTCTCTCTCCTACGGGGATACAGACTGGGCCATGTTTCTACGCCCATGTGTTATCCATCTCTCATTATAACTTCCTGTGTGCGTGCATGTGTGCAGCTACTTGCATGTGTGGTGTGTTTATATGCGTGTGCGTGCGCATAAGGGGGAAATGGGATGTCAACTGGTTTGTCATGGTAATGAAGAACATGTGTGATTGTGACAGACAGGCGTTCTGGATGACCGCACACAATACTGATGCATTTGCGCGCGCATGCACGCACGCACGCACACACACACACACACACACACACAAACAAACACGATATTTTTATAAAATGAACCCAGAGGCCAATACTTGCCCCTCCATCTTGTTCTTTTAAACCCTTACTTCCTTATCTTGATCCACTTTTTCTTTTCCTCATTTCATCTCTCCATCCTCCTCTAGCCAGCTGCATTTCTTAGACAAGGCTCCTGGCTGCAGTCTGAGAGAGGCGAGTGAAGCTAACCGTTTGAGAAAAACAGCTCTGGCAAGGCCAATTACACTCAGACAAAGCACTTTGCATGTTATTGTGTTAGGAATTCATGCTTGATTGACTGAATGGGTTCTAATGAGGCTGGGGAACGACGTGCTAGAAAGGAAGAAACACTCCTCAGCTTCCCTGATGGATTGTATCACCCACGCACTCACATAGACAAACTCACGCCGGTGCACAGTAACAGTGCTCAGGTGTGCAATCACATTGGCGTGCACACCTGAGCACGCTTACAGTGAAAAAACACGCAAATCAACACTGACCAATCAACGGTTCTCATGTTATAGCTTTAAAGTTGGCACTGTGTGCATCTGTGAGTGTGTGCAGTGGGTGGCAGATGAAGAGGAGATAGTGGAAAGGTAACCTGCTGTATTGTCTGTGCAGATACTCCTATATGAAAGCCTCACTCCCACTGGCATCCTTTTATAGTATCACTTCACTAGGTAGAGTTGGATATAGCAACAGATGGATAGGTAAAGCCTACAGCAGTGATAAAATATATTCGCCGTTACTCTTGTTGAGCCTGTATAACAGATGTTAGTTTTATTTCTGTGGTGTGTTGCGCGCCGGGCTTCGACTCCACTAAGTTTCACATCTTTGAAGATTTTTTTTGTTCTCAGTGAAATTAAAGTTGAAACGCATATTACTGGCCACAGGCCAATGAAAATAACAAATGCCAGCTATGATGTCACTGTCAAACAAAATACAAATTGAAAATAAATTAGCTGGCAACTCAGGTCCAGTCTCTGAATTTTAAAAGGCAGGTGTGAGCCGCATGTATTGAAGCAGCGCAGCATGAGTTAAGGGACTAATTGCAAATCCTAAACTTGTTAAATATTCTTCCAAATGATATAGTCGTTAAATTGTTTTCATTAGTAACAAGCCAGACATGTATCTAGTATTAATCATTTATATCATATGTTAATTTCATTTGTGTGTCATTTTGAGTGTGGCCTTCTTCTTTATACCATCTTTTTTTTGTCCTGCTTCTGCAACACCCCCTGCACCTGCTCGTCACCTTCTCTTCCACATCCCTCTCATTCATCATTTCTTGTTGCCCCTCCTCGCCTCCTTCTCAGCTCTCTCTTCTACCTCGTCCATCTCCCTCATCGCATTAAGGTCAGGGTGAGGGGTCAATTGCCTGGGCGCACCACAGAGCCTGTTCTTAAAGGAGTGCTCATGTATCTGCGCTCCATCTTATCTTTTTGTTTTATATCACCTGACAACTCCTTCCCACAGGAGATGGCCTCACTTTCACCTGCAGCAACCCACTCCTTGCACATATATATGTGTGTGCATGACTTCCTGCATGCATGTCTGTGTGTTAGCATGTGTGGGTGGATGCTTCTCCATGTCCTCTAGTCCATTGCCAGCCCCCATTGCCCACCCTTGTTTATTTGCCTTGTTATCTTTCCTCGTCTCCAGCTCTCCTCATTGCCTGACCTTTTTCTCTCTCTGCCTTTCCTCCTCCATCGATAGCCAAAGCTAATAAGGCAATTAAAGCCTAATTAAAGGAGTCTTCAGAGAGAAAGAATGTCTCGGGCAACTTCATAAGGGTAAGGGAGTGGTGTGTTTACTCATGTCTCTGGCAAGCTCTTATTTACTCTATCTTGACCAACACAACAAAGTACTGAAACGATGAAAGACCTGTAGGAAAAATACACACAATGTCATCACAAGTTTGCAAGTCTTCAGATTTATTTCTGTATTTTTAGTGGTGTCAAGAAAAGGGTAACACAACGTAACTAGCTAATTTGTTCAGCTTCAAGTATCCAAACAGCATCAGCCCATTCATTGTTGTCAAATTTGCCAGTGCAGATCAAAGGCCCCCGTGCAGCGTGTCAGCCAGGTTACCTCTGCTTGGCACTCTGAATCAAAGTCAAGGATTAAGGAAAAGTGGGGGAGGGGGTTCAAGGCCATGTGACTGACAATCCTCCTCTCTTTGGCATGTGAGCTGCTTGTCACAAAGGTCTGCAATGGAGCTGTGTTGTTTTTCCACAAACACCCCAAAGCTTCTCTTACATCCCGTTGCATATACGATCACTGTGTGCACTTGTAGTCTGAAACAAAATCTTTACCCCTGATTTAGAAGGCCCTTACAATGCATTAGCCTTGTGGTAATTACTAGAAACGCAATTAGAAGAAACCGCTGAAGACCAAGACCAAACTGAAGGGCTTAAGCTGCAACGCTGGTAAATGGATTTGGAGTTAATTTAGTGAGTCAGAGGGTGAAACAGCCATCAGTGAGGTTTTAAGCTGCAGCAAGCAACCTGAGCACTCAGAGCTCTGTACTGTGGGCTGCTCTACTCTGTAGTCTGCTCTCAATTGGCATTCAGCTTCACTATTGGTTTGAGTGTTACAATTAAATTGCTCTGGGAATTTATTTTACCCATGCGTGCACACATCTGTGCGCACACACACTCGCATGTTTGTGCAAGTGACAATCCTTCATTCAACATTTCTTTATTGGTATATTATTTCTCAGTGATTGAGTTTACACATGTGTACTGTATATGTTACATTATATTCCTCAGGTCCTGTTCAGTGTAGAAGTATTATATTTTATTCTACCATCCTAGGGGCATTTTGATTACCTTAAGCGTTGGTGAATATCTAAACGTTTTTGGTGAATATCTATATTTAACGTCTTCCAGTGAACATGTTTTTGTGTCTGTTTCTGGTGATTTGTAGAGCCCAGCTGACTAGACATTTTAGACTGATACTAAAATAACCTAAAGTAACATAATTTTATGAAATGTAATGAAATGTTTGAACAATGCAACTTACATTTTGGTGTCTTATAAACCCAGAAAAATCTAATAAAATCAATACTTTCATGGATATACAGTATAAAAAAGACATTTTGTAAAGGGATCCTTTAAATTTTGTCATTAAAGAATTGTGACATTTTACAGATAAATAAACTTGCCAGCGCTCATGATTTCTTTTACTAATCTGACGACTATTATTTTGATTAATCGATTAATCATTTGGTCTACAGAATCTGAAAGTGAAAAATGTCTAACAAATACTAAACCCCAAGCTAAAGTCCTCAAATTCCTTGTTTCATCCAACTAACAGTTCAAAACTCAAAGACATTCACACATAAGAAGGGGGAAAAAAGCAGAAAAATCCACATATTTGAGAATCTGGAGCCAATGAATGTTTGACATTTTTGCTAGTAAAATTTACTTAAATAATCATCAAAATAGTTGCAGATTAATTCTCTGTCGATCATGTGGTGGTATGTCTTATTTATTAGCTGATATGATAGCATTATATGTGAGAAACTAAAATCAGCAAATTATTCTGGCTGTGCCAGTGTATTGGTCAGGCTCTAGTGGTGTGTACCTCAGACACCTGTACGTATTGAGACTGTAATGTGCAGCAAACTGGTAAGTCATACTACAAATTGGACTCTGCCATCTAAATCCATAGAAAGAGGTACAGTGAGCAGATGGACTGCACGGCGCAGAAAGTGTGGGTGGTAAAAGTCTGCATGTCCCTCGATGTGTGCTTGTGAATGCTTCTATTGGTGCCAGCGTGTGTATTGGTGTGTGTGTGTGTGTGTGTTCATGTAGGTGCTACTGCAGGATCTTGGCTTTTGCCTTGGAGTGACGGTGTGTGTGTGTGTGTGTGTGTGTGTGTGTGTGTGTGTGTGTGTGTGTGTGTGTGTGTGTGTGTGTGTGTGTGTGTGTGTGTCCTGTGGGTTGGTGAGTGGGTGTGCATCGTGAGAGCACTGCTGTGCCTCCCTCTTCTGGAGACCAGATGGTGGTGGAGCCTGTCGCTCCACCCGACTGTTTCTGACATCATCACTCAAAGACAAAGGGAGAGACACAGAAAAAGCATAGGGTTATGTAGAAAGTATGTCACTGTGTTTTTGCTTTTCTGCAAAGATTTGAATCCCGTCTGACCAAACAGCACACTCTTCAAGGTTTTTACCCACAGACACTGTTGGGGCTCTGAGACCTTAAGCTTATAAGCTTGTTTTCTTCTTTGTTTGACATGGTTTATTTTATTCATTTAATTCACAAGACTAACATAAAAACCTATAGTAACACAGCATCATGCAATTTTCAGTGATCAAAGAACTGTTCAGCTCCTATACTCTACTAACTAATTAGCAGTATCACAATGTAAAAAAATATCCTGCATTCAAAAGTATTATCAGGAAAATGGACATACAGTATCAAAAATTGAGAGTCTGATTGTTGATTGTTTATTATATGTCTTGTTGATGGTTGATTATTTTTATGTCCTGTTAAATTGTTGATTTCTTATTTTATGTCTTGTTGATTGTTTATTTTTATATCATGTTAAATTGTTGATTGTTTATTGTATATTATCTTTTCTATTTATAGAAACTTATTTATTTTTATTGCATTTTGCAGCGGGGGTCCGAGAGGACTGAAATTTCATTTGTGCCGTATGTCATGCATGTATAGCACATCTGACAATAAAGCTGACTTGACTTGAAAAGTTAAAAAAGTAATTGTCCTCATTAGAGATAACGCATTATTGCCTTAAAAGCAACATTAGCATTAAAAGGACTCATTCTGCAGAAGAATGTTCGCTGTCAGTGTTATACTTGCTGTTTTTGGATTAATATTACGGTTGCAATAATGTGTATTTTTCATTTTACAGCTGTAGAAGATTAAGGTGTGCAAGTTTTAACAACTTTACATACTGATGAGCAGTTTCATTTACAGCAATGCACCATGTTCTATCAGATCATCATATGTTTGTAGCATCAACGCTGTCCTGTGAGAACCACGCGTCTCTGAAAAGTCATCTTTTTTATGAGTTCAGTTGTTGTGTTTAGTTTTTGTGGAGGTGGTAATTCAACATAATAGCCATTTTGGAGGCTTTAGTTTGTGGTGCTGTTGAATTCTATAGAGTTAAACTGAGCAGAAGTGTTTCTAATATTTAGTCGGATATAAATAGGGTGAGGAAATTAATTAAAAACCATTTCAACTAAATTCCTAGACAAAGCAAAATAATAATCACAATAACTTATGCATGTAGGGTAACATTGAAATGAAACAGATGTGAATGTATGTATTCATTCAAGCAGAGCACATCTGATAATTCTCCCATATTGCAGCGGGATCAGGCCTTAGCCAATTATCTTAAATTACAACTCTATATTGTGCTTTTTCTTGTTATTCCTATGTCAGTGATTAATTATAGATTACAACGAATGTTTCTTGTATTCTAAATGCATTCTAAATGCAATCTTAGAGATGAGAATTTTACAAAATTTCAACTTAAAAACAAAACAAAAAGGCTATCACAGTATGTCTGAGACCGAGGAGATGAGGAAAACATTTGAAGAAGCTTCATGGCCACAGTACGTGCTAGAATAAAGCTACATTAGCTAGGACTGCTTGCTCAGCATTAGTGATAGAAACTCACATTCTGCTGTTCAAGTGCATGCTGTGCAGTATGATTGGGACAGGTGTGCAAATTACACAAGGAGAGCTAATCACCTGCAACACTCAGCTGACAGCCTGACATTGCCTTGTGGTGTATTCTCACTCTCCAAAGATTGTCTTATTATATGTGGAGGCAATACGCCAAATGACAACATGTCTCAGCAACATTATGGGACATGAATTATAGAGCACACAAGCCTAATCGTGCTTGTGTTAGATGTGACTCCATGATGATGTGATGTAATACATGAGATTATTTTGGAATATGACAGCAGTAAAGGAAGAAATTATTATTCATAGAAATTATGTTTTAACAGGCATCAAGCATGTCCCGCCAAACCTGTTAAATTTCCGATTGTAAATGTACTGTAAAATGCAACATATTAGATCTCTTGGTTCAGTCTTACAAAAACCACCTGCAGTGAAAAACGATACAGTAGCTTAATTTTCCTCTCATACGGTCTTAACTCCTCCAATATTCCCACAATCCCTCAGGTCCAGAATTACAACCGGTCTTCAGCGGATTGTGGCTCAGCTCGTATATAAAGGTCATACGTGACTGTTAATGAGTACCTTTGTACCGGTCTCTGTCTCTGGAGCTTGCTAATAGAGCTAACATCTCGCTCTCATCGCTTTCCTTGGATGTTTAGCCGACGCACGGAGAGACATCTGACAAAAGTGCCAATGCTGCTAACTGTGGTGGTGTAGCTAAATGAGGCCTGTGATGGACGCCGTGCCAGGCAGAGGCGTCTAAGCTCTCGTTTCCCCTTCCCTTACTGCACTGCCTGGTGCGCAGTGCAATGGCCAATCAACTGCTCACACAAAGGAGGAATTAACATATTCCCTGGCACAAAATTGCTCCCTTATTTGCAGCTGCATTGAGCCCGTGTTCTCCACACATCCTTTCCTCTCCCTCCTTTCTCCATCTCTGATTTTTTTTTGTGTGCACTCTCCTCATCACCAGCCTCTCCAAGTGGGTGTGTTTTCTGTTATTCTTTCACGTTTCACTTCGTTCCCCCTGCAATCATTCAGTCTTCATCAGACGGCTATTGTGTGAGCTCAGGGGGAGAACGCAGAGAGAGAAAGATGGGGGCTGGGACTGTGTTTGGCATGCTGTACTATAGGAACAAGGTTGTCTGTCTCAAATGATGCTCTCATAATCAGCACATTGTAGCTAGGTTACTGCACAGAATGGCAATATCAGCGTTATGTACATTTTTGTGGTCTCCCTTTTGGCCTGTCAATCTTTCTTTAGCTCTCTTGGTTTGCTCTGCCTCTCACTGCTTCCCTTTCTTTCCCAACTTTTTTGTTTGTTTCTTTTAGTCTTTCTATCCATGCTGTGTTTTCTGGCATGCTTTACCGTTTTCCTGCAAATTTTCTTCTGCTAGCGCCTTGCTTTGCCTTCATTGTTTCATCTCCATCTTTCGCTGCTGGTTCCTCGCCACCCCCTCTGCGTCAGTTTACCCATTTTCTACTTTACCTTTTTGTCTCGATTCCTCTTTCTTGTGTTAATTACAGGCAGCAAAGAGCAAGGTGGGACTTAAAAGGTTTCCGTAATGCTAGTTTTGTTTTCCTAAGTGTCTGGGTGTGCTAATACCTACCTGTACTCTAAAGATCTCTTTCACTATGCCATCTTCCCTGACTAATAATACACTCAGAACAGTAGCAAAGTAAAACACTAACCCTAGTTAGGATTATATTCAAAGTCAACCGTTCAGTCCTACTGTCACTGCCTCTACCAAATATCATCATTTAAAGTGTCCCCACCCAGAGCTCCTCCTGTACTGTCATATTCATGCGAATTTTCTCTCACACTATCATGCTCGTATATCTGCCTCCTCGTATATCTGCCTCCTCGTATATCTGCGTGCACACACACACACACACACACACACACACACACACACACACACACACACACACACACACAGATACACACACACACACACCTATCTCCACTAACACCGTCACAGCTTTATCTCTCATGCCCCGTACCATCACAGTAGTGATGTGTCTGTCTACCTCTCTTGTTGCTTGTAGTTTGTCTCGCAGCATTGCTGTTGTGGTATACAGTGTTTATTCTGCCAGTCAAAGACAAGGTAGAGACAGCATCACTCATCCCTATGTTGTAGAAAGAGGTTGTGGGGAGAGAGGGAGAGAGAAAATGAGAGGCAGCAGTCACATTTCAGACTGTAAAGAGTCCCAGGCAGTTTACACAGTTGTGCGTCTGAGATAAGCTGGGGTCTTGACTGCTGTTATGCAGAATTTCCATACAGTTGGAAGACTCGTGCTGTGATGCCGGCACTACTCAAGTAGTCTCACATCCAATAGAATGGGCGTGTAAGATTTACCTATACTGAAAGCTCTGCACCCAACCTCTGGCAGCTTCTTCTTTAACAATGACCCCACTGGAATATTTAAAACTGAGCAATCAAGCAAATAAAGTAAAAACATTTACAGAGGTAGAAGGTTGAGTGATCCTCTATCAAGGTCAATGTTATTAATAATATATTGCAATATTAGTATATGTTATGATATAGTACATTTCTGGGAAAATCACTTAAGAAACTGTTTATGGATAAAATAACCAGACATGCATATCTGATTTGGGCTAATCCAGTAAATGAAAAACATGATAAAATCAAGGTATTGTATCATAATTTATGATTTATTTTCACAAAAATCTAATATTGCCATTAAGCAGCCCTGCTCATTGATTTGCAACATTGCCCACAAGGGCCTAACACAGCCAAAGATATTTAAGAGACACAGTAGCAACCACAATATAAAAGGGAATAACAAATCTCAGATCTATCTATCATCCGCTATATATTGTCATATCCAACCCTGGGTAGAATAAGTTTGGAATTTGACTACATCCTAGTGTATTAAAAAAAAGACAATGTAGCAGACTGGATCCAATGTAGGGATTTGTTAAAGGGGCTGAAAGCTATGCATATACTGCATTCTTTAATGTTTCTACATACAGTATGAAGCCTTACCCCACTGGAATAATTCAATGATGTTATATAAATTATAAATCACATATAAATTCTAGTGGTGACTGTCACCTGGTCTCTTGAGCAATGTTGTGGCAAGGTTGTGACTGGACTGTGTAATAGGTTAACAAATGACTCTCCAATGTGACTATGTGTTTTGGATGAATAAATATTGTATTAGCATGTTTTGTATTTGTACAATAAAAACACAGATACCAACATATATGAGGAGTCACAATGACTATTAACAGTATGACCAGCTGATCCCGGTGTTGTGTGGGTAGAGAACTGATCTAATTAGTGCCGCCATATACAGTACATAGAGTTTGTCCGGCTGATGTAAAAGAAAAGTCTCTAATTTTCATCCAGCTCTGGCAGTCTTTCAAGTTGCTCAATATTTTATAAACCTAAAACAGAAATTTGCTCAAACGTAGGCACAAGGGATCACAAGCTGCAGATAATGCAATTCTTCTTTTGGTACAAAGGGACAATACATAAATAAATCTTCAAAATGTCTTACTTACTTACTTAACAGAAGTTACATTGCGCTCAGTGCTGCCACTGGTGACAGGAAGCTATACAGTACTGTAAACACCAAGAATCCTATATGAGTGTGAAGCGTATAAAGTACTTGCACTCAATTTGTCAATCTGTCAATCAATCCATCATATCTGAATTGTTTTCAGCTGGTAGAGATTCTCTCATAATTTAGTTTGACATTTTAAACAAGCAATTCCATGTACTGCAAAATATTTCACTTGATCCCCTTCGTTGTTCTTAAAATATAAAATCCCTTAATTAATTAAGATCCATTATATTGAGTAACACTATTATTGTCATTTCATTAGGGATGCTGAGTTATTCTCTCTTCAGACTGGTGTGTTTATTCTGTTTGTAATCACTTAAATGAGCTCACGAGTATGTGATAAATATTTTATTTAGAGATATGCTGATATTAGCTGGCTTACTGACACATGTAAACATCCAATGCTGTGCAATTTGCAGTTTGTGGTTATGGATGGTAATACTAGTGCTTGGTATTGGTGTTTTAAATACATTTTCAAAGCTCCTCTTCAAGCGTGGTGACCGCAGTTTCTATGTTTTTATTCATCCACTGTCTCTTTTGATCAATTCAAAGCTCAGAGAAATCATACACCAATTACTCTAAAACTAATCTGTCACAAATTGCTTTTGTTATTAGCACATCGAGTCTGTTATGATTACAGTGCAATACTCCAGCAAGTAGAATTGAATCCTAAATATATTCTCCTCTTTTCCACATAAAGAATAGGGTTAGTAATTCCACATGTATATGCTCTTCCTTGTTCCCAGTGACAGTTTAACAGCGTAATACAAAAGGTTTGAGAAAATGTGGGTATAATATGAAAGTAATTGTTAAACAGTCTGAGGACATTTATAGAAGATGTTGCCAAAAACATATCTCTGCTCGTGATATTTCTGGCGATAGTTGTACTGGAAATCACAGTCAATGATAAAACAACAAATACACAAACATGTTGAATTTTGAATAATAAAAACTGTAATGAGTTAACGATGCAAGAATGAGTTTTCACCTTCTTTTAATCTGGTTTTACAGTGCAACCTTGTTCATGAATCTTGCTGATAAATCTTAATAAGCATGGCTCTCTGGAATTAACATTGTTTAAACTGGAAGGCCTGCACAAATAGCCTCTTTATTAATAATGCTTGACAGGGCTTCTGGTTGGAAGCTAAAGGCTCATTAGAACACACTAACTAGTCCCTGGTAGCAGAGACGCATGGCTGCTGCTGGTCTCTAATAAAGAACTAGAGACTAATTGGCTAATTACTTTCACAGACAAAGCTCATGAGTGCTTTGCGTATGGACCTCATTTTCAAGGGGCCAGTATTTAGAATGCATGGCGTAAAACCGGGGTCGCTCTTCAGGAAGCTGTACAATGCACACACGACCACACATGCAAATGCAGGTGCTCTCGCACCATCACACATATCATGCACTACATATCGGCAGAGAAGGGAGCAGTGACTTCTCATCATGCAGCTCATTAAGGAAAATGCATTCATTAACATGCTTTGTGTCTAAACTCTTATTACTACCAATCTAACTGATTAAAAAGAGAATTGCTTTGAATGACGTGAGAGAGCATATATGTGTCTCTTCAATCAATCTCTTTGGTCTGTGGCTATTTAAAAAGGTACAGGTTGACAACCTATTTCTGGCACATTTTACAGTGTACTCAAACTTTTGAAATAGGTCCCAGTAGTGAGCTATTTAAAGCAGAGATGGGAGAGCTGGAAGATGAAGAGCTGGATAAAAAGATGGGGAGGAGGAGCGAAGAGACAGAGCATAGCTGACCTGACAGGAAGTCTTTGACAGGGACCCACACGGCAGGTAGCAGAGGTGCAGGACTCTGACACTGAAACTGAGCGCACAGTCATCCATCACCGTGGCAACTCCACCTGTCAGTACGGCAAGCCGAGGGACAAAAAAGGCGGTGCTGGGGCAGATGGGAAGGGAGAATGCTCCACACACACACACACACACACACACACATTAAAATAGGGGCTAAAGTGTGTGTTGACCTATGGCCTTCCCTGTCCCTCTGTCCACACTGCAGACCGGCTGTCCAGAGGAAGTAGATACAACACATCCATCATCACACTCCGCCTGTCTCTGAGACCTCTACCAAGGCTGTTGTAAAAGTGCGAGTGTGTGTGTGTGTTTAAGCATGTGTGTGTGCATTTGGCAAGGGGTATGTAGGCTTTTATTCTGCCTCTGTCCTCTGCATGTTTTCCATGACTGGCTACTTGATTATACGCTTACGTGAAGACAAAAAGAGGACCAAGACAATGCATTGCTTTGAGCTCATCTCCTTGTTATCTTATTTACAAGACTGCTAACAAGTGTAGGAGTGCATGATTTATATAAGCCCCTTTACTTATCAAGTCCTCGCGGGAAAGGGAATGATTAACATTTCATCTGACAACGTTGTCTTTGGTGTGGTTGTGTGTCTCCATGTTACAGAAGTATCTCACAACACAATCAGCCAATGCTTCAAGCCAATCAATAACAATCAGACTTATTCGGATATGGCCCGAACCGTGAGCTCTTCTGAGTTTACGCTCGGTCTTAATTTCAGAATGACATCAAATTCACAATTAAGGCTGATTACCATTATCACTGGCTTGTTGCCAAAGGATTAAGGGAACACAAACAAACCGTTAGCAGGCAGATTAACAAGTATGAGCAAACAACCAGCCTGCCATTATATGGCAATATACTCAATTTAATAATTGTTTGTCTGTGATAAAAAAAGCTGCTGTGGTTGAGTTCAGTCAAAGTCCTTCGGGAGCAACTATAGTGGAATTGTGGGTAATTGCCAACCATGGTTTGAAAGTTGTGCGAACAAACTGTTGCCGCCCTACAGGCCACATCACTGTGTTTAAACGTCAGTGTGAGAAATTAAATTTCTTGTATACACAGTGAACAACACAGGACATAGAGCACAACTTTAATTTCCCACAATTATCTCTCTCTCCAATTACTCCTCTGCAGATCTGTTTCACTGTGTCAAGTTTCAGGTAGGAGCAGACCACTTCATTTAATTTAGACACAGTAAGTCATAGTGCTTAGATTCAAGGGAAGATTAAAATGTAACTCAGTTTAGAGTCTCTGAGGGAAAAGTCATTCATCAGAGTATCTTGTATCTAGTTAAATTCCATGCAAGGCAGATGTAGTGCAAACTGCGATATTGATATTGCTCCGTATTAGACCAACAGTCACATAATCCTCTGTGATGATGACTGATGCTCAAAGTGCTACAGTCAAGGATCACTTCTGTGGGAAGATCTCTCAAGGCCACAAATGGAGATTAATCCCCAATTTATAACAGTACTGGCTTGACACAAAATATCAGTGGAGAAGAGATATGAAAGGAACACAGTGTCAGGGGAATCAAAACAAAGCAAAAGGTAATTAATTGGGAGACAGTTTGGGACATGTTCCACTGTTCCAAGAACTCAAATCACCAGCAGATCCACTTCAACGTATGTCATAGGACATATTGGACTCCTCAGAAGAGTTACGTCTCTAAAGTCATTCCCACTCCCTACTGCACGCTCTGTCAACCTGAACAAACTGGAACTTTCCTGCATATGGTCTGGGAGCGTGAACAGGTGCATAAGTTCTGGAATAAAACAACATCAATAATATCTGATGTGATAGGATGTTGAATTCCTACGGACCCAATTGTTTTTTTACTTAACGAAGACTCTAAATTACACCTGCTTGGTAGACAGAGGAAAATTTGGCTAGCCGGCTCAACTGCCACCAAGAAAATCATAGCTCAGCGCTGGCTCCTCCCCACTCACTTTGTATTTTCTGGACATAGTTATGCTTGAGCTCTCTACAGCAAGGATTAACAAAGCCAAATCATCAATTATCAATTTATGGGAAAGCGCAGTAGCACAAATATCGAGTGATTGGGCAAGGTGTGATTTCTGTTTGTTTGTTTGGATTTGTTAAGATAGCCTAAGCTAAACCTTATGCCCCCATCTTTTGTTTTTTCGTGTACTATTTTGTTGTTTAGTCTAGTTTTCCCTCTTGTCTTGTATTGTGTCATATGTGTTTTCACGTTGATCACTTGTTTTGGACTATACAACAACAAAAAAGCCTAACCTAATGTGGGAATATTTCCTTGCAACAACAGCGTGTCCCAGGATGCGAGTAAATACTTGTTCAAACACTAAATAAATGAAGTCTCGACAGTCAGAATTCTTTGCTCAGGTGATCTGAAAGTGGAATGAATCTTTAACTTCAGCCATTTATTGTTTGTATCAGACTATTGGATAAGGGATAGATTATTCAAGACCTACGGTAACAGAAAGGGGAGGGCAGTGCTCTTCTTATCGATCCCTTTCATCAATATTGAATCTGCTTCACGAGGCTGGGGCACAGAGGGGAATGGAGAAGCAGGAGGGAAGCAAGAAATAAAAAGAGTAGACTTTCAGATGTCAAATGTGCAGAAGAGGTGGATTGTAAAGTTAAAAGAGATACAAAGGAATCAGAGCTACTAATGCAGCCCTTGGGAGAGCCACGCAGCATTATCTATAATAGAGATGGACGAAAGTTAGACTAAATCACCAGCTGTGGCTCTTTTAGAACATTGCTTGTAAAATCAAACTTAAACTGTCTAACTCCAGCAATAATGTGTTTGTAGGCTTCAGACAACTTAATAATGGTGCCTTTACTAAAATACAATGTTTGTGTAAAACTCAAGCAGTGATCAACACTCAAGACTGGAAGCATTGCTAGTGGTCCTTAAAGGCAGAGCTGCTCCTTCCTCCTGTGTACTTTGACATTGCCATCCATAGAGAATCTGCATTCTCATTTCCATGGCTAAAAATGTAAACCCTCCCATATAGGCTACTACACCTAAGATGTTTATCTTGCCCCACAGAGTATGAGTACATCATCAAAATAGAGAAGCAGAGACCTAGCTCTCATCTGTGGCTCGCCAGTCCATTAAAGCTCTTAAAACATCAACTCAACAGGCATCACCATGGCCGGCTCCATTACTGGAGTACAAGGAGAGCATGGCGAGATCACAGTAATCACCTCCTGTTGCTCTTCAGTGGTTTGAGTGATGTTCCCCTGAGGTTACTGTATATGAAAGTGTGTGTGGAGAGGGGGGGGATTCAAGTTTGCAAAATGTGTGAGTGCATGCAAGTGTGTGCAGGTAGTGTCTATTTGCCATCCATGCATATCTAGAAATAGTGGCTTCAAAGCAGGCACAGTTCTACAGGGGTGCTTGTGCTCTAATATAGAGGCTCCCTGAGATGACTTTGTGGTAAAACTTTTCACCACATCTGTGCTAACTGGCCCACAGTGCTAGACTCTAACTGTAAGTGTAATGAGTATAACATGATATACTGTACCTAATCACACTTACAGTTAGTTTATAGGTGGTGAAGCAGAGAAACTGCCTGAAACTTGCCTAATACTAGCTGAATCAAGCCATTAGGAACATTAATATCTACAATAATGTTTGCCATATTGTAATGATTATGTTCTATTGAGAATATATTAAGGTTTAAAATGGGGCATCACACAGAAATAGAAGGCATTATGGTTGTGTATTGGCTGATTTCTCAAAGTAGGCTCACCGCTGTCTAAGGTTAGCAAGCCAGCTAACACTGACACAACATGCAAATACAACAACTTAGTTAGCAGAAGTTACATTTTTCCTTTTAGTAGATGCCACCCGACTTCCCATGCATCAAGCTAAAACGAATGTGAACTGAAATTCACTTACACTACTTGTTGCTGAACTTTACGGTAACTGCCCAACACCAGCCATATCATTTTTTAGACTTTGTATTGTGTTTTGCTGGATTGGCGCCACCTGTAAATACATCAATTCTCATTCAGCAGTATGCAGTCAGCTATTTTTAATTGCCATTTCTTGCCCATACAGTCTTTGCTGTAGCTATTGTGCACCCCTCTAATTTCAGAAGCAGCCTGAGATTTTTTTTGATGTAGACCTGCTTCAAAGATGGTTTTAGTGCTTGTGTGGTGAGGAGTGTTAAGTTCAGCTAACAGGTGCTTTGTGTGCATGCTTGTGTGTGTATGAGATTGATGGATGTAGTTACAGCTACAGAATTACTGTCAGCCACAGTACCTGCGGTTCTCTTAAACAAGGAATTGTACTCCGTCATTATAACGGTGCATGGAAAATTACAGACATTCTAATGAAACAGTGTAGTCATCATCCCCCTGAATAATGTTCTCATTTCTACATGGAATGTAATAGGAAGCATCTGTGAGCAGGCCTTTTCATTGCTATGCAATGACTTAAATAAGCACTGATACTAAATGAACATCATGGCAATAAATACTGTATGCTATGCAGGGACGGGAGACAGTCACAAAGAAGGTAATGAGATTGATTGATTGATTGGATGCTCTTGTTACTAATTGCCTTAATGAAGAATTAATATCATCATTGAATATTTGTGAGAGTGATTATATTATGTTAACGTTGATTGTACCAAAGGAAATGAATAGTCGGGGAGTCTATTGTCAGCTACCTGCTGGCGACTAAAAAGCTGCAAACAACATACCCATTAGTATGGAGGTCACACATTTGGTGATACACAGCTAATTAGCCTCGAGCTCAGTATGGCCACAGTTCCAATTATTAGTCAATGTGCCCTTTTCAGTGCACAACAGTCATTCTCTTGGCTGCTGTGTGAGTGTTGCTTTGTCTGAATGGCAGTGACAGGCCAGCCAGTGGTGGACCATCAGCTGAGAGGTGATGGATGGATCTCAAGTGCTGGGTTGAACAGCTCCACACACACACACACACACACACACACACACACACACACACACACACACACACACACACACACACACACACACACACACACACACACACACACACACACACACACACACACACACACACACACACACACACACACACACACACAGAACCCTCCCATCCTGTAACTAACATGACACAAACCTCTGAGATTTAAAAGTCAAAGGTTTGTTTTGTCCTCTTTTCTATTCTTTTTTCTTCGTAGGTCAGCTCATTCATCTTGAGGCCTGCTGAGACGTCAGAGCAGGGCAGGGCTCAATCGATCAGGAAGTCTAAATACCCTTTTGTGTGTGTGTGTGTGTGTTTTCTTATGCATGTGTGTACATACAAGAGGTCTGACTGGAGCATTTTATTAGCGGCCACAGGGAATGGCAGCAGTGGCCTTTGCCACTCGCATCACTTTCTCACCTCCCACTTCTCTTAGTGCATATCTATTCTTCTCATATCTTCTCTCGTTTTCAATCCTCCTTCCTTCTAATTCCTCCCAATCCCTTCATCGTCCTTTCAGTGCTCTTCACTCTTTTGCTGACCTCCACACCTAGTCTACCTTTCTTCCAATCCTCCTCCTCTCTTGCCAAAAGTGAGACAGTTAACAGTTGTATGGCTTTACAATATCTACCGTCCGTTTACCTTTCATTTTCCATGGTGACACCTAATTAGCCAGTTGTCATGAGAGGAGGCCGGTTTGTAGGAGGAGGCCCAGCAAGGTGGGGATATTTTACTGATAACAGGCACATGTTGTTGGAGATGCAACAAGAAGGCCCGAGCCTAGTGAGGGATTGGAGAATTGAGGCAGGAGAGAAGTGAAGTAAGAATGACAGAGGGATTAAGGTGTGGAAAGGATGGACAGGGTAAAATGTAGGCAGGATGATTTGAAGGAGCTGAAACGAAACGGGATCGGAAGACAGATGAGAAGGAGCAAAAAAAGTTCAAGATCCACAATGTCACAGTTGAGTTCTCAGGTGAGATTCTCGCTGGTCCCTGAGCATGAGCTAATGAAATATGGCATCACCTTGGTGTCAGAGAGACAGTCTTAAACAGATTCCTGCACATCACCCCCCACTCACACATACACAGGCTTAGCGCGCTACACTATGCGATGTAGGAGAAAGCCAGGAATACCAAATACAGAAGTACACTATTGGCAGATCAATAAGAAAGGTAAATTATGAAGAAAAAAAAATCATGTTTCCGTTTTATTTTCTGTGCTGTGTGCGTGTACTGTATATTTGCATGCATATGAGAACACAGACACCCGGTAGCAGCTGCTTCCCACCACTTCTCATTGATAAAGGATGAATGACAGTAATTAGGCAAGCGGAGGTAGCTAATAGTTAGTGTGGGCAGAGAACATACTGTACATGAATTGGATTCTCCATCCGAAAGTGATTGAAGACATTCGACTTGAAGTGTCAGCTACATAAATACACTAATTAGATGGTGTCAGCTCTACTTTCTCCCTTATGGTTGGTTTGATGGTTAATAATGGTGCATTCCTGGTCACTTGAATGACTTGAATGAAGTAATCTCTCTCTCTCTCTCTCTCTCTCTCTCTCTCTCTCTCTCTCTCTCTCTCTCTCTCTCTATCTATATCTATATATATATATATATATATATATATATATACACACACACACACACACACACACACACACACACACACACACCCCTAATGGATTATTAGGAACACCCTACTAATACCATGTTTGACCCCCTTTCGCCTTCAGAACTGCCTTAATTCTTTGTGGCATATGATTCAACAAGGTGCTGGAAGCATTCTTTAGAAATGTCTGCTGTTTTGTTTACAGCAAATTCTGACCATCTGAATGTCTCAACAGAAATCGAGACTCATCAGACCAGGCAACATTTTTCCAGTCTTCAACTGTCCAATAGTGGTGAGCTTGTGCAAATTGTAGCCTCATTTTCCTTTTAGTGGAGATGAGTGGTACCCGGTGGGGTCTTCTGCTGGTGTAGACCCACTGCCTCAAGGCATTTCCGCCCCCCAAGACTGCAAAATACTGGATGTTTTTCAGACCATTCTTTGTAAACCCTAGAAACGGTTGTGCGTTAAAATCCCAGTAACTGACCAAATTGTGAACTGTACTCAGACCAGCCCGTGTGGTACCAACAACCATGTCACGCTCAAAGTTGCTTAGATCACCTTTCTTTCCCATTCTTACATTCAGTTTGGAGTTCAGAAGATTGTCTTGACCAGGACCACACCCCTAGATGCATTGAAGCAGCTGTCATGTGATTAGTTGATTAGATAATTGCATTAAGAGAGAAATGTAACAGGTGTTCCTAATAATCCTTTAGGTGAGTATACAGTGTGTGCGTATATACACTCACCTAAAGGATTATGTATGAATGTCAGAATGGGAAAGAAAGGTGATCTAAGCAACTTTGAGCGTGGCATGGTTGTTGGTGTCAGACGGGCTGGTCTGAGTATTTCACAATCTGCTCAGTTACTGGGATTTTCACGCACAACCATTTCTAAGATTTATAAAGAATGGTCTGAAAAAGGAAAAACATCCAGTATGCTGCAGTCCTGGGGGGCAAAAATGCACACAAAGAATTACTACACAACCTCTGATCTAGATTATCTGGGCAAGGGAAAACAACATTAGTTCTTTTTTTTTTGGTCAAATTGGTTCCTACCACAGCATGAGTCTGAATTTCTGCTGTCCATAGCTGGATAGACGATGTGTGGGCTCCTCGAGCTCAGTAAAGCTCCACAGAGTGTCAAGAGGATGATCAAACAGTCGGGTGTGCTTTTAAACCCTTAAGAAAGTCTACTGTAAAATGCTTTGAACATGAACACACATTATACACCCCATAAGTGGTCCACAGGGATTGCGTGGATATAGAGTCTCCTTCTGTGTGAGTCTGTCTGTGTGTGCTAATTGCCTGCTATACAGCTATGAATCATATCATTTCCATAACTGTTGAAGTCAAACATGAAAGAATCGTTAAACTCAGCATAGAATGACAAGGAGCATTAGCACATGTGATGCTATTAGACTTACCAATGCAAAACTAACTTCAAGACTTCCAAGAGATCAAACTTAGATAATGACAAACTTCCTGTCACAGAGTCTTTTGAGGGTAAAGATAGACAAGAGAGATGAGATAAGATGTGTAGGAGATGAAATAGGATGGGACAGAGAGATTTTTACAGAATAACAAAGATCTAACATATGTGTGAAAAGCGTCTGAATAGAGAAGGAGGTGATGAACAAGTAGGTGAGAGAACTCGTCGTTTCACAGTTTCCCATGCCACACACCGTAATCCATACAATGTGTTGTCTTATCACATCAGAAGGGAAAGGTGTCATTATACAGAAGTGGAGGATTTGGTAATCATTTCAATCTGGGGATAACAAAGGCATTTACACAGACAAAACACACAGCTCTCTGATGCATTCAAAAATGCAGTAGTACTACTTCTAGCTCAAGTTTTGCTGTAACGTCATTTGGCAAGGTGCTCTGTTTGCCCATCAAAACGCAAGCGAACATTCTTTGCTAGATTACTTTGTGACATGAATGCTGTATTTCCACTGTTTAGCTTGCAATCACTGCGACAAAAGGTTAGATTATTATTAAAACTTTACAGAGTTGTAAAATCCCTCCTTGTAATATTATAAACCGCTGTGCAGTGTTTTGGCATATAAACCTTCAGAGTCATGGATCTAGTGTATTACTCAAACTGGACTTCCCAGGTTCTATTTCATCTCCGCGGTACTTAAAACAACACGCCCCTATCAATGCAGCCCTTGAAGTCTTTTTATTTTAGTAAAGCAGGGCTGTTTTCAGTCTGAATGCCTACTTGACCCTTAAACAGTCATACTGTATGTTCCAGAAAATGTTCTCACTCTCTAAAACTCAATTTACACACATACAACTTACTGCAGTTAAAAGTAATGATTATTTTCTCCTTTTGTAGCTGCTCACCCTCTTAAAATGACAATATAAATTAAAAAACAATATAATTCATTGGCACTTTTTTTATTGATCAGTGACTTCTGTAAGAGAGGAAATCTGAGTCTCCTCTGACGATTAGCTGGACTTCATGCATTCCATGTGTATTTGTATAACATTTTCCATCCATTTGAATTTAATTGCAATGCTAATGGTTATGAACCGGAACAGTCCACAAAGTCAAACTCATGTTCACTGCAAATGGTGTGTTTGATTTATGTTTGCAAACCTAAGACTGTCCAGGATCACAGGAAAATATATCCTAACCACCCACCCCCACACGCACACACCATAGATTGCATCAAGCAGTCAATGATGATCTAAAACAGAGCAGTCTATAAAATATTTTTTTAAATTGTGAATTACCGCAACCACAGGAGGTCCATGAGCATACAGTCATAAATGTGCAGATATTATCAATTAGGGCTGTCAAAATGAATGTGATAATAACTAGTTCCTTTAAATTAATTTTAACGCTAATCATTTTGGCACACATGTTCTGGAGGGAGGTTAGGTTTCTGGTTGAGTGTGTGTTTAGTAAGGCCGATTACACACTGGATGCGTCGCGCGAGCGTGTCAGCTGCGTGGCGTGTCCGTTTTTATTTCGGCTCCCATGTTAACAGGTTAGAGCTTACACACTGCCTGCGTGACACGCGGCTGGATCCGCGCCGAAAACTCGTGCCTGCTAGAAATAGAACCGATGCCTATTTTTCATTGGACACGCTAGCGTGTTGGAAGCATTTCCAGGCAAAATAGAATAGGAAAAAGATGTTTATATGTTGTTTAGACAAGAATACATATTAATAAATGACATGTTGATGTTTGAAAGCCTCTAGGTTTTGATATAAATGCAAAAAAAAACAAAAACTGTCAATACAGAACGAAATATTCTGTAGCCTATTTTGCCGTCAATACTGCAGACGTTGTCTTTGCTGTAATCAAATCAGTATATATTTATGTTTAACATGGTATTTCATTTTATCAATGGGAAACATACATGTGTCCAGACAAGGCTAGCAGCAGCAGCGCCGCGTCAGACATGTTTCTGGTGTGTAAAGACATAGAAAAATCCACGCAGCTGACACGCAACAGAAATGCCACGGCCTAAGACATCGCAAAAACTAGTTTACAGATTTCAATGAATTATGGTGGAAATGGGGCTATAGGACCAAATTAGTTGGAAAAGATCCAAAAATATGTTGATTGATTTGTTAACAACACATGATAGGGCCTATGTGCTATGTACAGTAAATCGAAGAGAGAGAGAAAAAAAATAAATAAATAAAAACACTATCTGGCACCTGTGTGCCAGTTTGATGCATTCAGATGCATATTAAAACATTTCTTGAAATAACAAATTTAGAAGATTGTGCAGCCTTGACAGAGGTATGCACTTTCTGAGTGCTTTCTTGTTTAGAAATGGGCCAGCCAGGTGGTGAGGCAGTAGACAGTTTTGGCCCATCAAATCAGTCTGAGAGTTAGTTAAATCAGTGTGTGTCTGTCCCACTGTGCAAATCACAACTGCAAATTATACCAGCCCAATAACCCTTCCTGTGAATATTTTACGATAACTGGAACAGCAAGAGAGAGAGAGGGCACAGAGAAAGAGAGAGAGAAAAATAGAAAAATAGAAATCTGTTTTTATCACACAGTCTGTAAATTACTGATTCTGTAGACAGCTTGTTAGTTTCCCCGCCTCTCCGTCTTTCTTTTTTGGAGCAATTAAACCAGACAATTGCTCCCCTGGAATTGCCTGTTTGAAAGAGGCTTGATGCCAGCTACTCAGGAGCCAATATCCCCCTCTTGCTTTTACTGCCGCAGGCTAGCCGGGCTTCTCGAATGTGATAACGTGAGTGGCCAAACAATAGAGCCAAGTTTCTGCCAATCACAGTCACAGTCAATCAAACACAATTGGCTCTCTACTAACATGGCTGCAATAAGCACAAAGCAGTTATAAACTTTTAGGAGAACATGAATTTGACATCTGTTATTGTTGGGGAGAAACAGAAGCTTTCAGTGTTGAGCACAAAGACGGCAACATGAGCGAAACTGAGCCATTATCGAAAACTGCTACTCCAACTCTCGGTGTGCTGTATAATGTTTTCCGCGACACTTGTGCATGTATATCAGATGAAGGAGAGAACAATTCAAAAGGATCAAGTCCCAAAGTTTAACCTGAATTCTGCTGACTTTTGGGCAGAAGCATTTCCAGAGCTATTCTACTCTACCTTCTGTTTATTCACTCCTTGTTAGTGTGACTGAGACTGGGAAATGAAAAAAAGGAAAAGAAACAACACTTTTTGACAGGAACCCACAACAGCTGTCAGAAGGATTCAGCAGTATAAACAAAATGCAGCATTGTTTCGAATAGGAAGGGAGAAGAAGAAAAAAACATCTTTTGTTTTTTGGTACCCGACTTGGGTTATAGATGAGATACAAACAGAAGCTGTGACAGAACTGGGGTGATTGAAGGCTTGGGAAAATAATTTCTGGGAAGTCCTCAAAGATTCCAGAAACAACTGGGTTAAATAGAACAATAAATACAGTATGGAAAGCCTGTATTTTACAAATATAAATTTACAACACTAACTTTGGCCCAGTATTTTGGTTTGAAAATGAAAACCTACGTTCTTAACAAACTCTTACTATAAGCTATGGGATTGTACATGAACACTGCTATCTGCCCACGTTAAAATGGGCAGGCTTCTCTTGGAAAATGGTGATATTAAGTACAGTACATCCAGGATCAAAATCTGAGGACCGCTAGCAAAACAATCTCACCACAAAGTCTATTCAGGAGCTGCACTGGAGCTTTTGACCATCTACCTTAGCAGATTGAGCAGATTTACAGAGTTATGATTAATTTCAATGTCAACTTAGAAGCATTCAGTGGTATGTGCTGTTTGCACCACACGGTGAGGCGCTTAGCACAGTGCAGAGGCAAAGTTAAGCAAATGTTTATGTCACCTATGTGCACACATTATGCTGACGCATTTTTGTTGATGCAATCCTTGCACCTGATATAGTGCAGGGGAACTCTTTGTTTAAGGGAAGTGGACGGATTTGCAAAAACACGACTGATGAATGAATGCCTGGAACAGTTATCAGGTCGGGTTTCTGCCCAGCTGATTAAATGGCCAAAAGGGGGCACTAATACAATACTGTCCCTTATTTACCCTCGTTTGGAATTGAATGACTTACGGTCTCTTTTAGTCCAACAGTGCGTCAAGTTGTGCACATCCTGCCAAGACTTTAAAATGGCTTTGTGCAGTTATGAGAATAGAGAAAATGAGCTTTTCATCTATCGCCCTAACCCTTTCAAGTAATGTCATCTCATTGGTTGCCCATTAAAAAAGGTCAAACAAGGTTGAAGTTGAAACTGAGGAAATTGCAAAAATTGCCCACACCGGCACAAAGTGATTTTGATGCTGATCATGTGTGGTTGACCTTATAGTGAATGAAGTAAGATTTAGGTGCTTTAAAATCTATTGCAAAGCAAAGCAGAGATCAAAAAGAATATTCACAGCTGATTATTCTCTACTTCAACCTTTTCAGCACTCCACAGGCAAAGAGGCCTTTGCACACACAAACATATTCCACATGCAAGTGTGTAGGAGTATTAAAAACGATTTAAAGTCTTACATAGAATAAAGAATCAAATATTTGTACAGGTTCATTTTGATGCTACTTTCCGTGAGATGAAGTCTGGTACGACCGAACTGAATGAGATAATCTCTGGAAGCCACGGGAGGCGGAGATTTACCAGGGCTCCCAGCGTGTCAAGCAGGTGACCGACAGATGGAGCTGGGCAGGCCGGCCTGCTGACCAGCTGGTTCTCCTCAGCAGGGAGGCCGCGCTTTCCCTCCGCTGGGCCACCAGTCCTCTTCTACCACTTCCAGTCACAGCCCTGACCTCGTGATCCCACACTGGTGCCACAGTCACCTGCTCATGGCAACACGGCGCTTCCTCGCAGAGAAATGTCTTAGCTGCATCACGAGGAGGTATAAAATAAGGCTGGGTAGCAGAAGGTTGGCGGATCAATCTCAGCTGGGAGTTGGCGATGTGATTTGCGACAGCGTGATATTCCCTGACATGATTTTCCGTCCACCGGCCTCCTGCTATGTCTACACTAAGCTCATGCAGTTTTAATGCAACATCTTGATCTTATGCGCCCCACCTTTGCTCGATGTCCTCCTTCCTGTTCATTTCTTCATGCATCACTTATTTCTTCATTCCTCTCCCTCAGTTATTTCTGTATCTCAGCACATATCAAATTTACTTTATTTCACTCCTCCGTTTGTACTTCTGAAAATCATCCAACAGAGTTTGCCATCTGTGATATATGCTTGTCAGAACACTCTAGCCAAGTTGGATATGCTTTTTTCTAATATCTTGTTTTATCTGTCCAATATCAGCACCAGTTTGCCCTTTCCACCAAAAGCCACAGCTTCAAATTGCAATTTATTCCACAGGGATCGAAACTCAGAAGCAGCA